>NC_060143.1:468680291-469027374 GCF_021461385.2 Schistocerca piceifrons
TAACCGAAAGGCACGCGCTTAAACTCACGCAGGATGGCGTGAGGTCTGAAACAGGATACGTAATGAATGCTATAAATCAAAGTACGTAGCTTCTGGAATACTTAACTTTAAAACATCAAACGGGCACGCATTACGCGCTATATTGGGGTATACATAGATGAAAAATTGAATTTCCACGAACACATAAGGCTGACAACAGACAAAGCAGAAAAAATACTCCACAAACTGGTGAGGCTAAATTCAAAACAGTACAGACTACCTCTACCAGTCATACGTACATACCACTGTGCGCTCTTCGAATAAGTACTCAGCTTTGCAGCTAGCACGTGGGCACATAGACTGAACGTGGTCACCAACAAAGCATCCGTCAGACGAGGGCAGAGAAGTGTCCTACTTAGGCTATCTGGAGCCTTCGGTACCACCTCAGCGGATGCACTGTGTGTGGTGCTCGGAATATGCCCCATAGATATCACGATCAAATACAGAGCTGAGAGGTACTGGTTAAAGGTGGGGACACTAGATAAGGTACACACAATAACCGGTGTGCCCATAGAGACGATACGTCACCTTAAAAGTTGGCGTTTGGATACATGGCAAGGTGAGTGGGATGTAAGTGATAAGGGACGTAGGCTGCACGACTTTCTCCCTGACATAAGGGAGCGGTTGAGAATGAGACATATCGATCCCAGCCGCGGTATGGTACATTTCTTAACCGTACACAGACCTTATCCCACGCACTTAAACCGCGTGAGTCTGAGGCAGACACCTACATGCACATGCGGGGAAGAAGGTTCCCCAGAACACACTGTCTTTTTCTGCGGGCAATACACGAACAATAGACATACACTACACTTAGATTACACAGATACAGAGATAGATATTTACACAGCAATAAGAGACGAAGAACAATGGGCACAATTAAACGCACTGACAAACAGTATTTCAAAAACAACACATGAAGAGTATATGCGGACACGACATCACAGACATGCCTATGTGCAGCGTAACAGAAATCTCCAGAGGATGGACAGCGATACTCACAGTGACAGCGAAAATAGTGAAAATGAGCAGGAACAGGAGGAGGAAGCTGAGATGTGACAGTAAATAAGCAAATTGCTGGCAATCTAGCCAAGAAAACACCAAATGCTGTACAAGGATGCGCACCTAATGTAGTTAATACATAGGATTAGTAACAAATAGGATAAGAAACATTATTTCTCTACTAATAACCATTTGTGTGTGTGTGTGACTGGCGGTCAACGGCTCGATGAAACCATTCCGAGGTATTCACCGTCAATCACACTCGGTGATGGTACTAACATTTCTCTCATCTATCCTATCTTCTTTTTATATTCTTCTTAAAAACAACAAAATTTTATTTATATTTCAACCTAAAATTATTGTTATTTTGAATCATTCTTTGTAAATGTTGTAGATAAAACAAAAGGAAAGAAAACTGTAAAAAGATGAAAATTAAAAATTCTAAGATGTACGACCTGTTTTAAACATCAGCTAACAGGTCTATAACTTGGCAATAAATAAATAAAAATTTAAGATTGTGAAAAAAAAAATACTTAACTTTAATCCATCATTTGTATATCGCTCTTGACGATACAAGTTAGACTCTTTAGATATGTGCAATATAATGCTAATGGCGCCTTGCTAGGTCGTAGCCATTGACTTAGCTGAAGGCTATGCTATCTATATTCTCGGCAAATGAGAGAGTCTCCGTCCGTGTAGTCGCTAGCAAAGTCGTCCGTACAACTGGGCGAGTGCTAGTAAGTCTCTCGAGACCTGCCGTGTGGTGGTGCTCGGTCTGCGATCACTGACAGTGGCGACACGCGGGTCCGACATGTACTAATGGACCGCGGCCGATTTAAAGCTACCACCTAGCAAGTGTGGTGTCTGCCGGTGACACCACACTTGGCATCAAGCTTTTACGCGGATAACACAATGTTCCGGTCTGTCCCTTGCCTTGATACCTCTGGTCGAAAGAAAAGCTTCATATGGGCTGCTGATTCATTGTTGTACGGGACTGCCAGCATACTGCTCCTCAGAAATCGAGGTGGATCAGAACAAGCAGCTGCCTTCGTATCTAAGACTGTCTCACCCTTGGCAAAAGAATTACTCGTGGATAGAGGAGATGCTGCTGCCATGTAATATTGTCAAGTCTGAAGCTATCCTGTGTGGCTCCAAAGCTCAGTTGGTCATTTATCACAAAGCGTTGGAGTCGTTGTTTAATCCTAAGACCGGACTCCCTGCGAAGATGCCACGGAGACTACAGCCTATTTCTTAGCAGTTACTCTTACGAAATCGATTTCTAGTCTACCAAACAAGGTGCTAATGAGGATGTGCTTTATATGTTGCCCATTGGCCCCAATATGGAGTGTGACAGGGAGGACCAAATTTCAGAAACAACACTGCAAGACTTTCCCATCATCGACAAAAAAGTAGGACAAGCCACACTCACCATCAGATGTTGCGCAGCATTTTTGCGGCGTTTCAGTTAGGGGGCACACCCACCGTCCTAAGGATGACCAGCCCCATTTAGACCTTATTTCTATATGATAGAGAGGCTCAGTACGCGTTAGTTAGTGTTGCTCCTTACAATAGAGGATGATGAGTGCCACGTTGTAGTTCTGCCTTCGCTCCATTCAAGCGTCCTCGAGCTGCTGTAATCTTCTCACTGGGGGATATCTCGCACGGAAGAGTTAGCTCGACAGCATTTAAGGTTACACTGGCCTGCGATAAGAACCCTTAGCGATCGTCCAGTGAGACAGTGTCACGCCTGATTGTGTAACGAAGTGGGAATCTACCAGAAATTTTCCCCGTCGCCAAAACCAGCCCAGCCGTGGCACAGAGTGTGCATGAATTTCGACGGCCCCCTTCTTGGGTAAACGTGGTTGATCTTAGTTGACACCCAGTTCAGCTTCTCTTGTCTGGCACAGACATCCACCACAAGCGTGAGATCCACCATCAGGATGCTCACAACTGTTGCATGCTGGTCCCTGCTAGTGGCATGAGGTGTAGAGCCTCGGGGTTTCAGGCGTTCTATCGGTACAGTGGTACCAAGTTCCTGACCACTCATGTGCCCCCCCCCCCCCCTAATCCACTCTACATCCGACATTGACGCAGGATGGAAAGGTGCAAAGTCGTAAATGAGGAAAGCAGGGCAAGGTATGGCAGTAGCTGATGCTCTTCCGCACTTCATAGCCACGTAACGCCCCACCCCAGCAAATGAACGTAGTCCAGCGGAGCCTCTACACGGACAATGGCCCTGTACGTCCGTCGGATCTATTGCGCCCTGCTTCGTGGCCCCATCGCTCATGTTTTACGCCCCATTTCCGGAAGCCTATGTTCGTTTGGGCCTACACGTCTGGTCGTCAACCAGGGTGGGCAGAAAGGGTGACAGTCCGACGACACGGTCGGCAACTTTTTGTGGTCGTGTTCAGAGAATGAAGGTGTGCGAGACGTATGTAACATTTACGAACTCGACATGAACATAATACGCGGCCACCTATCTCCGATACCTGTAACCTGTCCGGACGACGTCTATATTTCCCATCAACATGTAAGGTGATGACACTCGCAATTGTCGTGCCATGGTTATTACGTAAGATTACGGTGGCGTTCTCGATCCACACAACCGAGCGAGGTGGCGCAGTGGTTAGCACACTGGACTCGCATTCGGGAGGACGACGGTTCAATCCCGTCTCCGGCCGTCCTGATTTAGGTTTTCCGTGATTTCCCCAAAATCGCTTCAGGCAAATGCCGGGATGGTTCCTTTGAAAGGGCACGGCCGAATTTCCTTCCCCATCCTTCCCTCACCCGAGCTTGCGCTCCGTTTCTAATGACCTCGTTGTCGACGGGACGTTAAACACTAATCTCCTCCTCCCCCCGTTCCGCAGGGTGGGGAGAACAACCAGTGGAGGTTGACAACTCCCTCAGACGCTACCTCGCCAGCCTGCTGAACGCCCGCCAGCAGCCACGCCTCACAACAACTGGCGTCCAGATGGAACCGCTAGCTGGGCTTCCAGCGTTTCAAGACCCTACCCGAGCACTTAAGCCATAAAATTTTGCACTTTCGTCCTTACCTGCCACTTGAAGGAGGGAAGGGTCCGTATCTGCAACAGCCGCTAATGTTATTGCAAGGAAGGACGCGGAACCAACGTTGCTGGCAGCCAGCAAAATGGTTTCGGCTGACGCCGACAGAGCGTACAGGCACCTTGTGTACTGGTGACAGCCTATGGTGTTCTGAGCGAGAAAGTAAGCTGGTCGCCGACTGAATTCACTTGTGCATTTTCTCATTTAGAAACCAGACTTGCTAATAATGTACTACACACAGACAATTGCTTCTTTACGGGTATATCTACGTCTGATCTCTTAGACACATTACGAGTGCTGTTGACGTTTCTGTTTTCTGTAGGGTTTGGATTGGTTTAGTTCTTTGGATTTCTGGGAGTTTGGTATGGCCCTGGCAGATATTCCCCTGCCGTTTGCGATTTTATAGTTTTAAACCAGTACGTCGGAAATGAGTTGTAAAATGTATTTGTTGTACAACGTACCTTTGTGAGTAAGCGGGAGAACGACGCGTGGTCGCCACAGTACGCATGCGCGTGTGCTCCCAGGATGCCATGTGCTCGGTTGAACGCCACTTGTAGCCGAGTCATCTCTCAGAGTGCCGAGATGTACAACCGTGTCTTTTCGAAGGGAACAACCGTTACCTCCACAATAAAATTCAAACCTGGCGCCCAGTGATTTTCTGCTGCTTCCGTACACAAAGGAGTTCCTTGGTGGTCAACCGTTCAACAACGACGTAGTAGTGAAAATAGCAGACATGAAATGCGTTTCCTCACAGGCGGCAGATTTCCCTCGTGTCACAATTCAAGCACTTGTTGAGTGGGATGAAAAATGTTTGATTATAATGGAAAATTTGTACGAAGGCAGATAAAAGTATGTGGAAGACGGACAAAAATGTGTCATACAGACCTTCTTTAAAAAAAATTCGTTTGTGTTAGTGGTATACCCTTGATCCCATGGTATGAGAAAAGTCGACATCGGAAATACGTGAGGTAGGATCTCACCGTGATCCAGGTCGTGCTTCTTGTAGATCTTGTTCGCAATCGCAACGTCTATATCTCCGGAAGATCTGAAGTCACCACAGTCACCTGATATGCTGAACTGAAAGTAATTATGTTTACTACAACGACAGGAGCACATTCAGAGCGGCAGTTACCTTCAGCTTGCTAGCAGTGTTGTTATTCACTGAATTTGTTAGCAGACGAGAAGATCCACAGGATGTATAAAATCGCCAAGCATCTAAAAGTGTGGGTTTGTGTTCCTGCAGAGGATCCTGTGCAGTAATAAAGAGGCTGCGGTCTTTCCCGCTGTTACCTTCGCAACTACTAATCGATTTACGGCTATATGACATTTGAATAACGTCATTCGTCGATCACGATACAATGAAACGATGTTCCTATCTCTATGAATAAATTAAATTCAGATGACACTGCATAAACCTGTATGGTGTCGTAAAGCTTTCTGACTCTTCTGTAGACACGAGGCTAGAGCGACCAAGGGAGCAGAAGCGGTTTTAATACGACTTTCCGATACCCAGGGAAGAACTTCAAACTTCGTTCCGCTATTCCGCTCACTACGTCGCTTTATTAGACATTATAATAGCGCGTGTTAAATCTGTAACCACCAATCAAATTGAGAATTCACGAGGGCTTTTGTAACGGTACGGTGTTATGGCGAACGTCTGCAGTGAAGCACTACATGAAGTTAAAATACGGGGTGTTTGAAAAATACGCTGCTGAAAATAAATGAGGGAACATGACTTTGGGCGTTTACCATATTTCGTTTAGAAGTACTTGAGGACTGGTTACGTTACCAAATTATACACCCATCTTTCACAATCTATGTATGCAAGATAGAAAGCACTCATTTGTTACATAGTTTAATTCTTAATTTCTTTGCGTGTTTTTGGTACTTTCATTGTTTAATTCATAAATTTCGAGCGTATTATAGTATTTGAGAGTTGTAGCATCGCGTTTTAGTACCTGAATAGTGTAAATTCGCGTAGTCGTTTGTCTACTGTTTTGTTTTGAACGGCCAGTGTCGGTTGGTCGCAGTCAGTGTGCTCCCTGCCGCCGTTGGATAAGCAGCTGAGCAGCAAGTCGTATACTCCTAGCTCACTCATTTGTTACATAGTTTAATTCTTAATTTCTTTGCGTGTTTTTGGTTCTTGCATTGTTTAATTCATAAATTTCGGGCGCATTATAGTATTTGAGAGTGTAGCATCGTGTTTTAGTACCTGAATAGTGTAATTTCGCTTAGTCTCCTTCCGCCGCCCAGCAGTGTCAGCAGTGCGCAAGTAGCAGCATTACTGCATTTACTAGGCAATCTTGTATTTTAATAACCGTTTAAATTTTGTCGATTTGTTTGCGCTCTCTGTAGATTAGTTCAGACGTTCTTAGCAAAACAGTTTTTAGCATGGATAGGGACTGCAACTGCTGTGTTCGGATGCAGGCTGAGTTGGCATCCCTTCGCTCCCAGCTTCAGGCAGTGTTGGCTTCGGTCACACAGCTTGAGGCTGTTGCCAATGGGCATCACTGTGGGGGTCGGGATGGGGGTTTGTCGGGGACGGCCAGCTCGTCCCACGCATCCCCTGATCGGACTACGACTGTGGTTGCCCGGGATACTGCCCGCATTGAGGCTGATCCCTCACCTGTGGTAGAGTGGGAGGTCGTTTCAAGGTGTGGCAGGGGGCGAAAGACATTCCGGAGGGCTGAACGGAAAGCCTCTCCAGTTTGTCTGACGAACCGGTTTCAGGCTCTGTCTCAGGCTGATACTGATCTTTGGCCTGACATGGCTGCTTGTCCTGTTCCAGAGGTTGCCCCTCAGTCTGCAAGATCCAGGCAGTCGCAGAGGGTGGGCTTACTGGTAGTTGGGAGCTCCAACGTCAGGCGCGTAATGGGGCCCCTTAGGGAAATGGCAGCAAGAGAGGGGAAGAAAACCAATGTGCACTCCGTGTGCATACCGGGGGGAGTCATTCCAGATGTGGAAAGGGTCCTTCCGGATGCCATGAAGGGTACAGGGTGCACCCATCTGCAGGTGGTCGCTCATGTCGGCACCAATGATGTGTGTCGCTATGGATCGGAGGAAATCCTCTCTGGCTTCCGGCGGCTATCTGATTTGGTGAAGACTGCCAGTCTCGCTAGCGGGATGAAAGCAGAGCTCACCATCTGCAGCATCGTCGACAGGACTGACTGCGGACCTTTGGTACAGAGCCGAGTGGAGGGTCTGAATCAGAGGCTGAGACGGTTCTGCGACCGTGTGGGCTGCAGATTCCTCGACTTGCGCCATAGGGTGGTGGGGTTTCGGGTTCCGCTGGATAGGTCAGGAGTCCACTACACGCAACAAGCGGCTACACGGGTAGCAGGGGTTGTGTGGCGTGGGCTGGGCGGTTTTTTAGGTTAGATGGCCTTGGGCAAGTACAGAAAGGGCAACAGCGTCAACGGGTGCGGGGCAAAGTCAGGACATGCGGGGACCAAGCAGCAATCGGTATTGTAATTGTCAACTGTCGAATCTGCGTTGGTAAAGTACCGGAACTTCAAGCGCTGATAGAAAGCACCGAAGCTGAAATCGTTATAGGTACAGAAAGCTGGCTTAAGCCAGAGATAAATTCTGCCGAAATTTTTACAAAGGTACAGACGGTGTTTAGAAAGGATAGATTGCATGCAACCGGTGGTGGAGTGTTCATCGCTGTTAGTAGTAGTTTATCCTGTAGTGAAGTAGAAGTGGATAGTTCCTGTGAATTATTATGGCTGGAGGTTACACTAAACGACCGAACTAGGTTAATAATTGGCTCCTTTTACCGACCTCCCGACTCAGCAGCATTAGTGGCAGAACAACTGAGAGAAAATTTGGAATACATTTCACATAAATTTTCTCAGCATGTTATAGTCTTAGGTGGAGATTTCAATTTACCAGATATAGACTGGGACACTCAGATGTTTAGGACGGGTGGTAGGGACAGAGCATCGAGTGACATTATACTGAGTGCACTATCCGAAAATTACCTCGAGCAATTAAACAGAGAACCGACTCGTGGAGATAACATATTGGACCTACTGATAACAAACAGACCCGAACTTTTCGAATCTGTATGTACAGAACAGGGAATCAGTGATCATAAGGCCGTTGCAGCATCCCTCAATATGGAAGTTAATAGGAATATAAAAAAGGGAGGAAGGTTTATCTGTTTAGCAAGAGTAATAGAAGGCAGATTTCAGACTACCTAACAGATCAAAACGAAAATTTCTGTTCCGACACTGACAATGTTGAGTGTTTATGGAAAAAGTTCAAGGCAATCGTAAAATGCGTTTTAGACAGGTACGTGCCGAGTAAAACTGTGAGGGACGGGAAAAACCCACCGTGGTACAACAACAAAGTTAGGAAACGACTGCGAAAGCAAAGAGAGCTCCACTCCAAGTTTAAACGCAGCCAAAACCTCTCAGACAAACAGAAGCTAAACGATGTCAAAGTTAGCGTAAGGAGGGCTATGCGTGAAGCGTTCATTGAATTCGAAAGTAAAATTCTCTGTACCGACTTGACAGAAAATCCTAGGAAGTTCTGGTCTTACGTTAAATCAGTAAGTGGCTCGAAACAGCATATCCAGACACTACGGGATGATGATGGCATTGAAACAGAGGATGACACGCGTAAAGCTGAAATACTAAACACCTTTTTCCAAAGCTGTTTCACAGAGGAAGACCGCACTGCAGTTCCTTCTCTAAATCCTCGCACAAACGAAAAAATGGCTGACATCGAAATAAGTGTCCAAGGAATAGAAAAGCAACTGGAATCACTCAATAGAGGAAAGTCCACTGGACCTGACGGGATACCAATTCGATTCTACACAGAGTACGCGAAAGAACTTGCCCCCCTTCTAACAGCCGTGTACCGCAAGTCTCTAGAGGAACGGAGGGTTCCAAATGATTGGAAAAGAGCACAGATAGTCCCAGTCTTCAAGAAGGGTCGTCGGGCAGATGCGCAAAACTATAGACCTATATCTCTTACGTCGATCTCTTGTAGAATTTTAGAACATGTTTTTTGCTCGCGTATCATGTCATTTCTGGAAACCCAGAATCTACTATGTAGGAATCAACATGGATTCCGGAAACAGCGATCGTGTGAGACCCAACTCGCCTTATTTGTTCATGAGACCCAGAAAATATTAGATACAGGCTCCCAGGTAGATGCTATTTTTCTTGACTTCCGGAAGGCGTTCGATACAGTTCCGCACTGTCGCCTGATAAACAAAGTAAGAGCCTACGGAATATCAGACCAGCTGTGTGGCTGAATTGAAGAGTTTTTAGCAAACAGAACACAGCATGTTGTTATCAATGGAGAGACGTCTACAGACGTTAAAGTAACCTCTGGCGTGCCACAGGGGAGTGTTATGGGACCATTGCTTTTCACAATATATATTAATGACTTAGTAGATAGTGTCGGAAGTTCCATGCGGCTTTTCGCGGATGATGCTGTAGTATACAGAGAAGTTGCTGCATTAGAAAATTGTAGCGAAATACAGGAAGATCTGCAGCGGATAGGCACTTGGTGCAGGGAGTGGCAACTGACCCTTAACATAGACAAATGTAATGTATTGCGAATACATAGAAAGAAGGATCCTTTATTGTATGATTATATGATAGCGGAACAAACACTGGTAGCAGTTACTTCTGTAAAATATCTGGGAGTATGCGTACGGAACGATTTGAAGTGGAATGATCATATAAAACTAATTGTTGGTAAGGCGGGTACCAGGTTGAGATTCATTGGGAGAGTGCTTAGAAAATGTAGTCCATCAACAAAGGAGGTGGCTTACAAAACACTCGTTCGACCTATACTTGAGTATTGCTCATCAGTGTGGGATCCGTACCAGGTCGGGTTGACGGAGGAGATAGAGAAGATCCAAAGAAGAGCGGCGCGTTTCGTCACTGGGTTATTTGGTAACCGTGATAGCGTTACGGAGATGTTTAATAAACTCAAGTGGCAGACTCTGCAAGAGAGGCGCTCTGCATCGCGGTGTAGCTTGCTCGCCAGGTTTCGAGAGGGTGCGTTTCTGGATGAGGTATCGAATATATTGCTTCCCCCTACTTATACTTCCCGAGGAGATCACGAATGTAAAATTAGAGAGATTAGAGCTCGCACGGAGGCTTTCAGACAGTCGTTCTTCCCGCGAACCATACGCGACTGGAACAGGAAAGGGAGGTAATGACAGTGGCACGTAAAGTGCCCTCCGCCACACACCGTTGGGTGGCTTGCGGAGTATCAATGTAGATGTAGATGTAGAAGAAAATGTCATTCCATCCCCGATCGTTTGCATAAAAAGAACTGAAACGTCCGAAAGGAGTCGAAAACAAAGTGTAAACTATCATTCAGCTCGTCACCCTGTGTGTTATTCATTCGACTTTGAGCTTCAATTACGTCTGGGCTCTCCGTGAGCATTCATCACTCCCTGACACTTATGTGGCGTGCTCCGTGTAAGTCTATGAAAGTTACCTTGTGGTATCCGTTCCCATTCTTCAATAACAGCCCTTGACAGTTGTTGGAGAGTTTGTTGGGGAACAGGATGAGAAGGAACATGTGTGTCAAGCGTGTCCCACATGTGTACATCGGGTTGAGTTAGGGAATCACCGCCGGTCATTCCCTCAGTTCAGTGTCAGGCTTCGCAAGACATGCCTGTTGGCACCTGTAATCCAGGCTCTGGCATTCGAATGAATTCAGGGCCACCACCTTATGCAGCAGTTACCATATGGTCGAACAGGACACGTTCCATGTACCGTCTGGCCAGTGAGGTGGCCATAGGAAACGAGAAGATTCGTTTGCTTGTCCTCACAGACCCTTGGAAATACGTCGATTTACTGGACAACATTTAGCAGGAACCGCGCACGAGGGGCTTCCGTATACGAACACAGCCATCACCTTGTATCAGAGGATGTCTGGCCTCGTTTGTCAATAACACATTTCACAAGTGACAAAGTTGCCTGTTGACATAGGTACAGTTTGTCCAACACGCCTCGTGTACTGACCTGTCTCCCAGAACCGCACCCACAACCTGTGGATGAGTCATGGAAGGTCATTGACATCTGCAACAAAACGACCGAAAGTCCATACTTTTTTGATCAAACTGACTGACCTTAGAGCTTTGACTGCATTAATATGTTGCACTGCTTGTGCTTGGTTCAACACAACGCCCTCAAATTGCAATTGCCAGCTGTATACCTCACCAGAAAACGCTGGGGCACCGGTACTCACATTCTTCTGAGTGGTCACTGGAATGCATTTAACAGCCAATAGATGCAGAATGTTTTATTTTTAGCCTACAACGAAAGCAAGGAAGATATCCACTAGGACAATGGAAACAGAGTTAACATACCGGACGTTGATATGTGTCAAATGTTTTTTGTACCAATCTTCGATCAGAATATTAAGTCCTTCGACGATGATCGGTGTCAGTCAGTAATTACCATATCTAGATGTACAATATAAAAAAATGTACAACTATTGGGCAGTCTATCCTTCTTTTACTTCTTTCTTTATTGTTATTTTAACACCTTATAGAAAAGGTGGGACGGCAGCGGCAATAGTACGCCGCTCTTCGGCCACAGATAGTACAAATAGAAACAAGGAAGACACAGAATAACAAAACATAATGGTGGACAAAAAACAGTCGACACATGAGTAAAAAACACATGTGAACGATGGAGCGTTGGCGGTGAAAACACTGAAGCATTAACACGTGGGCGCACACAAATAACCGATGGTGATGATCTTCGGTGCGCGAATGTTTACTTGCGTGTACGAGTCCAGGGACCCGCCAAAACGGGAAAAGGTGGGAGAGGCAGGAGGGGGAATGTGTAGATGCCAGTGGCAGAGGAGATGGGACGGGGAGGAAAGAATGTATAGGGGGGTAGGGGATGCCTGGGGGCGGAGGGGGGAAAGAGAGGAGGGAGAGAAGAGAGAGAGGGTGCCCTAAGGAAAAAAACACAGGTTATGGTAGGGGAGGATCAAAGTTGGTAGGAGCGGTAGATGGAGGGGATGAGGCCATCATCAGGGAGGGGAAGTTGGTGGAAGCCACCTTGGGAGAGGGTAAGGAGAGTTGAGAGATGGAGAGCAGGTAAGACATGGGAATACAGGCGCAGCAGTGGACAGGCGTGGGAAAGGATGGGAGAGACAAGCAGGTGAGGGGGATCAAGTTTACAGGAGGTGTAGGGGATCTGTATCTGTTCTAGGAAAAGGAGGAGGTGTGGGAATGGAATAAGGGAATAAGGTCATATAGGATCCGTATGGGGGAGGGGGGACGGATGCAATAGACGAGGTGGAGTGCATGGCGTTCTAGGATTTGAAGGGATTTGTAAAAGGTAGGAGGGGCGGAGTTCCATGCAGGGTGGGCGTAGCAGAGGATTGGGTGGATGATTGATTTATATGTGTGGAGGATGGTGGAGGTGTCCAGACCCCATGTACAGCCAGAAAGAAGCTTGAGGAGACAGAGGCGGGAGCATGCCTTGGCTTGGATTGTATGGAGATGGGGGGTCCAGGAGAGGATCCATCCTTCAAAACAATACAGTATTTCCTATTAAGATATAGTCTGAGACAAAATGGGAAGGTACAGCTAAAATAAGGTAAAACACATCTGTTCTACATCATATCCTAATGTGATAAAGCCGTAATGGCATAGTATAAACATAGAAATGCACTCAGAAAAGCATCGCCACGTTGAATTAAATGTGATGTGAAATAGGCCATATCGTCCACACAGTCATTTTGCAACTGATGTTAACGTACAAAACATACTGAAGTTCAGTAGCTACCAGAAATATGGTTCCCTATATGCTCCATTGATGTTGCTAGTGTGAGCTTAGAGGTATTCTTCATTTACATAATAACCATAATATGATAAAAATACAGTAGATAAAATACATATAGCAGACTTATAAATTTTGATAATTACTGTAGAAACCAGTTGTGATAAAATAAAAGACTAACATAGTGAGGTATAAAATTGCTTAAAGAAAATGTGTAAAGGTTTTGAAACTTTTTTGGTGAATTTACGGTGAAAAATAAAATATACGTAATACACTGGCTATAGCAACTTATAAATTACCTATGAAAGATAAAATGGCTAAATGATAAAATAACTGTATGGAAGAAAAGACAGATCAATTATCAGCGCCTTTTATTGGCTTGGCCGCCAGGATGTTACGTAGGCGCGTAGCGAATGTAAGAACTTAACCGCTAGGAGGCTTTTCGTACATCGTGATATGTCTTCCACAGAAAAGGTTTATACAACATATTAACGGTGAATAAATAAGATTACATAGTCTGGCTATACAATCCACGAATAGATACGATATAATTAACGGTGAATAAATAAGATTACATAGTCTGTCCATACAATCCATGAATAGATAGGATACAATCAGTTACAGGATTATAGCGACGAATGTATGGAAATCAGGCAAATGCGTACTGTTCTCGACATAAATCAGCAACAAGATTAGATATAAATACTTGATCCATTAATTAGTTATTGTAATACGTCATCAAATAAGGCAAAGTAGGTGTTGGGCACAAAATTGCTCTGTCCATTGAGTACCCTTGTGGGCTCATGCTTCTTGGTCTTATAAATCTCCAACAAATCGAGAGCACGACCCCTTTCCGCCCTGTGCAGAATACGCATACAGCTCTCAATATTACGTATAGTGTGGCCGATTTCTGCCAAATGCATTCCTAATGCAGTTTTGCGCCTGCAAATGCTCCTTCAATCTTACTTTAAAAGAAAGGCTAGTATGACCGACGTGAAATTTGTCACAACTGCTACAAACGGCCTTGTAAACCTCATAAGCACCAAATTTATCAGAATTATTACTCAAATAATGTTTTACACGGTGTTTCAGATTGTTGTTAACTTGGAAACCACATCCAGCCTTAGATTTCCTGAAACATTTTTCTGTTTGTGGGGACGTTATTCCGTAAAATTTCATTGGAATAGTTTTCAGTTTTTGTTTACTACTTTTTTCTGGGTAATTATGCGACTCTCTACTATTTATGTTCTATTGTTTTATCCTAATGTACGGACGCATAACATAATTTGCAGAAGAAACATTGGCTACTGCAATTTGCCTTAAGATATCATTGTCGGCAAATGGTAATCGAAAGAGTCGGTGGATCATTGAGGTGAAGGAGGCCCTTTTATATCTTGGTGGGTGGCATGAACTGGCACCGATAACAGTAACTATACATGCCGGCTTTCTGAAAAGTGTAAATTTATGTCTGTTACCAACTTTCTTAATAGTAAGGTCTAAATAGTTAATGGAGCTCGCTTCTTCTGCTACTGTAGTAAAATCTATTTTTTGCTGCATGCTACCAATAGCTTGAGCAAATGCGGTAACCTCATTCTCGTCTCCGTCTAACAGCAGCAAGATGTCATCGACATAACGTTTATAGAATATAGTCTTGTCTTTTAGTTGTGGAAAATTAGCGAAGAACTCACATTCCAAGTCGTTCATAAAAATGTCTGCCAACGTACCAGCCAAACTGTTACTCAGCCCGAGACTGTCTTTTTGTTGATATATTTTGCCATTAAAGGTAAAAAAGTTATAAGTTAAAGCAAATTCTAAAAGTTCTATTAACTCTGTGTATTCTGCAGTACTAATCTTGTTATGCGTTAGCAGATTACGTCTTATGATCCGTGTCGTTTCCTTTATTGGGACACTACTGTAGAGGTTTTTTACATCTAGGGAAACTAGTGTCGCATTATTTGGAATATGTGTATCCTTAATCGCATTAGCAAGGTCAGAACTGTTTTTCACTCCAAAATTGGTAGTGAATGTGTACACTGCTTTAAGCTTGTTGTTAAGAAACTTGTTTAGTTTACAGCATGGCGATGACAAATTGTTAACAATTGGTCAAAGTGGTCAAATGTGTGTGAATTCTTAAGGGACCAAACTGCTGAAGTCATCGGTCCCTAGACTCACACACTACTTAAACTAACTTATGCTAAGAACAACACACACACTTATGCCTGAGGGAGGATATGAACCTCCGGCAGGAGGGGCCGCGCAATCAGTGCATGGTGCCACTAACCGCGCGGCAATTCCGGAATGCTTGACAATTGGACCGACTTGATTTCCCTTCTTATGTATCTTAACCTGCGATCTCAGTTGGGAGAGTTCAGGATTGATCATTTTTAGAGATTTCTTTTCATAATCATTAAGCAGAAATTGTGAGCTGCCTATCTTTTTCCGTAGATTTATCTCGAACTTCTGCGTTAGGTCTTTGTGAACGTTTATTATCTCATTTTCAGAAAAGAATTCCTCGGTTATCCTGATGTAGTCTTCTTCATTAATAAGGACCGCTGTATTACCCTTATCTGCGCGGATGACCATTGCCTTCTCTTTTTCTAACTTTGTATTAAGATTTTTAAGATACGACTCTCGTGATTGACTGTAGTAGAAGAGTTACCCTGACTGGATAAAGTTTTATTAACTTTAACGGATGTGTCCGCAACTTCTAGTTTCGTCATCTTAGCAATTCACAAGCCTTTTGAGTTTCAACTATGACTCTTGTAATGGTTCTGTTGTTAACATTTGGAGTGACATTATGTTGTAAACCTTTATTCAGCAAAGTATTTTTCATCCTCATTCAATTCAATATTTGTCAAGTTAGCTACCCTATCATGAAAGAGGTGTTGTCCAACGCCACCTTTACTTTTTAAAACATTAATAGTATGCCTAACTTTTTCTTATGCCACTTTTCTATTCTTTCAACATTATTCCTTACTCTGTTAGAAATTTCCTGCCAAAAAAAATTGAAACTGAGTACTAGACAGATCGTTACATAATTGTAAATGTAAACTGAATGATTCTTTACTAAAAGGTCTTTGTGATTACAAGTTCCACGTAATTGGGCCCTAATCCAGTTCATATCTCTTTTGGCTTTCATTGACAAGGCAGTTCAATTTTCACTTTCGCGTAGTTCGGTGTGACACCTGCTCCAAGAGACTGCTTATTGAATTTAAGATACATTATCTGAGTACTAATTTACTGCTTCAGTTTACAGAGATTTTTCGTTAAGTGGTGCCCCCCCCCCCCCCCCAATACTTTTGACTGTCCACCATTTCCTGACTGACTGCCCTATTTTTAACCGCTTTCGTTCCCGTTTGTGCTTGCCGTCTGAGTTATCAGCCGTTTTAGCGAACGACAGGCAGGCTTTCGACCGCAAAAATGGTTCAAATGGCTCTGAGCACTATGGGACTCAACTGCTGAGGTCATTAGTCCCCTAGAACTTAGAACTAGTTAAAACGAACCAACCTAAGGACACCACAAACATCCACGCCCGAGGCAGGATTCGAACCTGCGACCGTAGCTGTCTTGCGGTTCCAGACTGCAGCGCCTTTAACTGCACGGCCACTTCGGCCGGCCTTTCGACCGCGTTTTACTTGCTACCCGTCGTAGCAATATGACGAAGGCCATTTAATTTTTAGTCCTGGACCTCCGTTTTTCTATGGCGTATTTTATACGCGTTTCTCCATGTCCCTGATTTTAACTGTCTTCTCTTCCGTCTATTGGGATTAATGAGTAGTCGTGTTTAACTTCTCTCTTTGTCTACGTGTTCTACAAATTTGACATAGGCGCGTATGATCCAAGTTGTTTTTGCGCCCTAAAACCAAACAAAGAGCATACCCCTGCCGACCTCAGAAGCCTACTAAGCCATCCCCACCCCCCTAAGAAAGCAACTCCTCTCACGAGTAAGGAACAACGTCGTTCAAAAAGTCGTTCCCAGTTGAAGGAAGTGGTAGTTAATCCTTCACATCGGGGAACTCTCTCCCTCTCACACCTGGACTATGCTCTTGAGGGTATGGACTTGAATCGGAGAGGCCGGAGAGCCGGGAACCGACTTCTGTTGCCCCTCTCCTCCCGAGTAAAACACCGCCTCTCATGGAGAAAGAAACTACTAAGCATCGCTAAACAATGACTTCCTCATGGACATCTGCGTAGCGGTGGATTTTAAATAGATACCGATCACATTTGGATGAATTACAGCTCCTAGTCCAGGAGAAACCGCTCTGCATCTATATGTTCAAATGTGTCTGAATTCCTAAGGGACCACACTGCTTAGGTCAGCGGTCCCTAGACTTACACACTACTTAAATTAAATTATGCTAACAACAACTCACACACCTATGCACGACGGAGGACTCGAATCTCTGGCGGGAGGGGCCGGACAGTCCGTGACATGACGCCTCAAACCGCGCGGCCACTACGCGCGGCGCTCCGCATCTGCTTACAAGAAAATAATTTTAAAGTCGCCCATGCACCTGCATTACAGGGTTACCACCCCTACAGGAAGGACGATACTCCTGGAGACTGGACTAAAGGTGGAATGGCTGTTTTTGTTGATGACAGATGACATTCCTCTCCTGTCTCTGTTGCCATGACCATACAAGCAACTGCCATGAAAGTTCTAGCACCTTTTAACATCACACTGTACTTTTGTATCTTCCACCTCTTGATGTCTCTGGATGTAGAGGGACTGACAGAACTCTTCTGTGCACTCCCACGCCCATTCCTCCTTATGGGGGACTTCAGAGCACACAAAGTGCTGTGGGGCTCGGTTACCGCTTGCTCCAGTGGTCGGATGATTGAGCGACTCGTCCATTCCGAAAATATCTGCCTTCTGCACATGGGTCAGATGACACACTTTTCCACAGCTGCAAGGTCTGTTTCAGGCCTTGACCTTTTATTTTTTTTTTGTTCCCCAGCTATTGCAGACTTAGTTCAGTGGGAAGTGGCTACAGATTTATATTCTAGTTCACCTCTCCCCTATGTGGATCCGTCTTCTGACTTGAATGGAGGCTGACAGGAGACCACGAAAATGTGTGATACAAAGGGTAAGTTGGTGGCAGTACAATCGACAGGCTAATTTTGAGCAAAAGGATTGTGTACAAGAGACGGTGCCCATATCACTTGTGAGATGCAATGGGCTGCTGCCGAGACCATCCCAAGGTCTAGTAATCACCTGTGACTATGCTCTGTACCTTGGTGGAATGACGAATGTCGATTGGCAATCAGGGCCAGACGAACAGCTCTGCATACCTTCAAACACCATCCAACTACAGAAAACCTTCATGCCTTCAGATCCACGAAAGCACATGGAGGTGAGTGATAGAAGAACGGAAGAGGGCTTCCTGCAAGGAATTTACAACTTCCAATAATTGATCCAATGGTCCACTTCCACTGTACAAATTTCAGACTTAATAAGGCTGATTTCAGGCAAGGGCCGTGCGCATCCCTTATGACTTTTTCAAGTAATGCGGTCTTGCGGGACGCACCTGAAGACATGATTCAGGTTTTAGCTGAACACTTTCTTACTGTCATTACGTCATCCAGACAAGTAGCTGCTTTCCAGGTGTTACATAGGACTGTTGAGATGAGGAAACTCCATTTCTCATCGTATAATGAGTAGAACCTTCGTTCCCCATGTGGGAAATGGAATCAGCTCTGTCTGTGGCTATAGACACTGCCCCAGGACCTGATGAGATCCATTATGCCATGATTTGTCATCTTTGCCCTGAAGCGAAACGACAGCTCCTCTCTTGTATCAATGAGATCTGGTTTGATGGACACTACCCCACGGCTTGGAAGGAGGCAGCATTAATTCCATTTTGGAAACATGGCAACGACCATAGCGCCCCTAACAGTTACCATAGTGCAGCCATTACTAGCAGTATGAGTAATATTCCTGAACACATGGTCAACCACCGCCATGCCTGACTGCTGGAATCCTGAGGTTAACTGAGCCGCTCCCAGTGCGGTTTCAGGCGCTACCGTTCCACCCCTTACAACTTAACTGTACTGAAGACGACGATACAGGAGTCCTTCTTACACCGAGACCATTTGGTTTGTATGATTTTTGACCTCGAAAAAGCCTACGACACTACTTGGAGGTACAACATCCTTAGCCCTCCACTTCTTACCCAATCCTTTCTCGAGACCCAGCGTTTTCGACATCGGGTTGGCGATCCTCTGTCTGACTGCTATGTTCAAGAGAACGGTGTCTTCCATGGCATTGTACTCAATGTCATACCGTTTGCCATTGCTGTCAATGTCATTTCCTCTGCATTGAAGAGCCTTGTCAGATACTCTTTGTTTGTGGATGACTTTGCAATCATTTGTTCTTCCTCTAACCTTAGAAAGACGACGATGCAGTTACAGCTGACTGTTAGGAGCTAGAAACCTGGGCCAGGACAACTGGTTTTCGGGCCTCACCAGAGAAGACAACATGGATGCATTTTAACCGTGCTCATGTAAGTTTTATCTAAAAAGTACTCACAGTGGGTAACAATAATTTACGTTCTCAAGAAACTGATCGCTTTTTGGCTTTGTTGTTTGTCACGAAATTAACGTAAGCTTCCACACCTGAAAGACCTACGAACAAAGGGCTTCCAGCCATTGAATACTTTGAAATGTCTTACTGGACAAATATGGGAAGCTGACGCTTCCGTCCCCTGCAGTTTTACAAGACATTTGTTCGATTACGTATAGATTATGGCAGCGCGTTCTATGGATCAGCCCTTATTTCTTACCTCGTGATGTTAGACGCTTTTCGTGTGGAGGGTATTTGGATATCGACTGGAGCCTTTCGGACGAACGTAGTTCACAGTCTGCGTGCAGAGGCTGGTGAACGACCACTCTGAATTCGACGATGTATCCTTTTAGCTCGTTAGGTTAGTTAGGTTTAACTAGTTCTAAGTTCTAGGCGACTAATGACATCAGCAGTTGAGTCCCATAGTGCTCAGAGCCATTTGAAATCGACTACTCAGGTGTATCGGTCCATTAGTAAACAGAGACAATGCACTACTACACTGGTGGACACCAGTTGCATACAACTGAAGAGCGTAATACGCCCTCTAACAACTGAAGATCGTAATACGGCCTCTAACAACTGAAAAGCGTAATACGGCCTACACCGTTATAAATAATCCTCATAGGAAAACGATATTGCGGAAAAATGTTTGTTTCGATGTCCCCTACAACCTCCCAGAGTATGTAGGTTTAAATACTTTCCACCCTGTAGATTTAAAACTATCCAGAAAACGCTATTACAAGAAGTTCCATGTTAGGTGCCATGATATTCATATTCAGCTGCCGAAATTAAATATCAGTTACTCACTCCCAGCATTACCACCTTTAGGCAAATTCCATATGCTTTCGCCGACAACTATTCCCGCAAATAATCCATCGCACACCGTTTCAAACGTATACTCCTTTTGTTTTTTAAGGAGGATCTAGCATAGTTTGTCTTCTGCATTTGTGAAAGTTGGCGGTCACGAGAACACACAATTTTGTGCATTATGGTGTATAAACCTAAGAATATTTTCACAATTTGGTGCTCCACAACTGCAATACGTTTCACCAAAGATATAGTTATAGAGTTACGTTATCAGCGGCTGTCAAAAATTTGATTTTCTTCTACTTTCGGCCGGTACGTGAACGATATCGTGGAACTGCATTTTATGTCATTTCGCTGTTTCCTGTCTTCTCATTAAGTTGTAATGAAAAGATTCAGTGTTGTTGTTATTACACGTCATTAATACACATTTCCTATCTGGATACATAAGTCTGAAAGTCTTTGACAGTAGGTGATGGTGAGTATGAACTAATGTGTATCATATAAACCTAATAAGTACAACACGCGTTAATAACGCAACATAGTGGAGTGTCTCCTCCTCACTCCTTGACTTCTACAAGTACTGAAAATGCTGAAAATGTTGAAGCAAGTACTTTCTACTCTAGATATTTTTTTTTCTTTTTTTGCCTTTTATGTGAAGGTGGAAACAGTATCAAATTCTTGTCAGAGTGAGTGTGTTTGTGTGTGTGTCTGTCTGTGTGTGTTTGTTAGTGAATGGGTGTATGTGTGTGTGGCGAGGGGGGAGCGGAATAAAATATATCTTGGAAAGCGTAAATTATTAACTGAATACGAGAATAACGTTTAACATCTTGTCAATTATGGATTGCGAACTACTGCTATTTTCTACAATAAAACATTCCACTGTAGGTGCCTTAAATGTGTTTTATTGCCAAAATTTTTCAGAGTAAACCATTTAGAGTTGTTCACTTGTGCTTTAGTAAACTGGGCCCAACATGACAGGCTGTGATGTGGCGTTAACTCGGAAACATCACTGCTACGAATTTTCAACTGTTCGTCCGAATATGGTTTAGGACACCTACACCTCACTTGATGTCGCCAAAAAGTTGAAACATCCTTGAAACCAGCGATCTGCCGCAGAGCGCACTCTTGTTTCTGCGTCGCTTGAGAACTTCAGCATCAGTGAGAAGCAGCTTGATTGCAGGATAAATGAACTCACAGAGTTGTGAATCTATAAAAGATGAAAACAAGATTATAATAACCACATAATTTTATAAACGTATCATTTATGTGCTAACGAGATAAACTGTTAGAACAAAATTGTAAAAATGTTCTGCTGTATCAGGTGCATTGCCAGTATGTCAGGTCATATAGAAACTACTCCAGATACGCAGGTATCCCTGCTCACAAATGAAAAGATATACACTTCCTTCTTTCAACTATCACAACTTGCTGAGTGCACTACGTATCTAAGAAGATTTACCTGAACCGAATTTGAATAGTTGTAACTTAACAATGCGGTTACGAGTGTCCCTTAGTAACACTAAGAAGTATTATATAGCTTATAAGTACGTATCCAACACTAAGGAAAACAAGTATTTAACATACTTACATCATTAATGCTGTTGGCAATTAAGAACCGAACTTGCCAATATGAATCCTCTGCGTATTTATACAGAACTGGCAGAAGATGTCTGTATACATCATCAGATAGTTTCTTAGCTTTAAGCAAAGCGATTAAAGCCTGTGTCGCCTCCAAGTGAAGACCAATCTGTAAAAATAAACGAAAGTTGTAAAAACTGATTCGCTATGTGTACTAGTTAATGAGCGTAAGTGGATAAGAAATTGTCTTTATGTACCTTATCTTCCAGGGCCTTCTCGAAAATGGGCACTACATGAGAAGCAAAAAACTGGACATCAGCGTCTTCAGCTATAGCAGGCAACATGGACAGTGCCATTCTTCGCACTAGCATATCTTCATCCTCACACAGACGATGAAACAGTTCACCTAGGTACTCTGCAATCAAACAAAATACGAAAATCAAATTCGTTTCAAAATGATAGTTGGCTACAGAGGTTTCTTTTCCAATAAGCTTCAAGTATACAGTTCTTCAGATTTGATTAATTACCTTTTACTGTGGGAGTAACTCGTCCATAAATGGCGCATAGATCCTTGCAAGCCAGTAGCCGAGACGTACTCCTTTCTTCTGCCACTAGCTTCTCTATATTCGCAACTGTGTCCCGATAGTTCGGATGTGTTACGTCAGCACCGTAACTGATGGTTGATTTGTGCTCGTATACTTCTCCAAGAGTACACTCATACCAAGTGGGAGCCTGAAAAATAAACGGGACGTTAAGAAAAACAAATACTGAAAAACAGAATGTTTGACAACATCTGTATATAATTCTGAAAATTCGGTTAAACCCCATGCTCTTGAGCAAATACTGACTGTCATTTACAATCAAAACCAACTTGGTCTTTGGAACACCAAATTCAGTACCCAATTTAGTGATAATTTGTTCTAATTTTAGTTTTGGTCGCCCTTAACTTGTTCCACAACGTGTTAATAGAATGTTTCCAAAAAACTCCGAAAGTTTATCTGCTAAGAGCATTTCTAAGTATGTGATTCAGGTAGCTCTGTAATTTGCATGGACTGTCTGATAAAATAACGATGTTAGAACACCTGCCTGAAAGGAATCGTAGTCAAGAACTTTAATCATCGTGTATGACCTTTCTACGACAGTTACCCCGGAAGATAGCCCTACCGTTTACCAGGTGCTCTAAAATGTGCGCCTGTGTGGGGAGTGCAACATAGCCTACACTTTTGGAATATTCGAGTATGAGAGTGAAATGCGACTAGCAAATATTTTCTTCGGAATTTAATTTTAATTTATAATTTAAAAATATGAATAGGGGAGAGAATATATTGCGTCTTACAGCAAACGTGATCTTAATATAATGCGTAACTGCAGAAGGTAATCTCAGAATGACCGTTGTTGCACTAGTGGTGTGACATACCTCTTCAGGTAGCGAGGCACCACACCAATGCGACATCGCGATGTTCATGCCCGGGTCGCAGATCATCTCGTCATCGTCATCCTCATAGAAGGGCTGCCTACGCCTGAGGAACACCCAGAGGCAGCATCCTCCTTTCTTGCACAGCAAACTCCGGAACAAGCTCCGAAACATCTACGAAATGCAAACGGCCGTATCAGTATATGTTGAATGGCGCGTGACTCGTAGATATCAACAACAAAAAAATTGCGATGCCTCTTAGGAATTCGAATAATAATTGTAAATCTTCATATATTCAGAGAGGATCGTGATATGTGTTGGCGTTAATGTCGATAGTAAGTCGTCTGCAAATGATAGCGAAACCAGTAACTTCTCATTGTGTTTACCAAGAGGCGAAGAGTAAACGATATATGGCCCAAAGAATTTTTGTACCATTATGCAGGTATATATCGACTTCTAGGAAGGAAAATTTAGATTCCATCATCTAATTTGAAGACGTTATCATCTGTAGCAGACGTAATGTCCAGAATGATGTAATTGGGATCAAATCTGCACAATTTGTACAGAAACCAGATGGCAGTGATAAGAATCGAGGGGCATGAAAGGGAAGCAGTGGTTGGGAAGGGAGTGAGACAGGGTTATAGCCTCTCCCCGATGCTATTCAATCTGTATATTGAGCAAGCAGTAAGGGAAACAAACGAAAAATTCGGAGTAGGAATTAAAACCCGTGGAGAAGAAATAAAAACTTTGGGGTTCGCCGCTGACATTGTAATTCTCTCAGAGACATCAAAGGATCTAGAAGAGCAGTTGAACGGAATGGACAGTGTCTGGAAATGGGGATATAAGATGAATATCAACAATAGGAAAAAGGAGGATAATGGAATATAGTCGAATTAAATCAGGTGATGCTGAGGGAATTAGATTAGGAAATGAGACACTTAAAGTGGTAAATGAGTGTTGCTGTTTAGGGAGCAAATAACTGATGATGGTCGAAGTAGATAGGATGTACAATGCAAATTGGCGATGGCATGGAAAGGTTTCTGAAGATGAGAAATTTGTTAACATGGGATATAGATTTAAGTGTGAACAAGTCTTTTCTGAAAGTATTTGTATGGAGTGTAGCAGTGTAAGGGAGTGAAACATGACGATAAATAATTTAGACAAGAAGAGAATAGAAGCTATCGAAATGTGATGCTACAGAAGAATCCTGGAGATTTTATGGGTAGATCACGTAACTAATGTTGAGATACTGAATAGAATTGCGGAGAAGAGAAATTTGTGGCACATCTTATCAAGAAGAAGGGATCTGTTGGTAGGACACGTTCTGATGCATCAAGGGATCATCAATTTAGTATATGGAGGGAAGCAGGGAGGGTAAAAATCGTAGAGAGAGACCAAGGCATGAATACACTAAACAAATTCAGAAGGATGTAAGTTGCAGTAAGTATTCGGTGATGAAGAAGCTTCCACAGGATAGAGTAGCTTGGAGAGGTGCATCAAACCAGTCTCTGAATTGAAGACCACAACAACAACAACAACTGTGACTGCTTGAGTTTTCATTTGTCATCGGAGATAAAGTCGTATTTTTGTAGTATACCCTTAATCATACAAAATTTAAGTTTGTTCCTGGAAGTGAGTTCGATTCATCAACAAAAGAATTACTTCTTGAACACACCGAATCGGCGTTATATACGGAAATGCTTACAACATTTAAAAAATAAGCGCTTCACTTTGGACGGCAGTTTCGAGTGTTACTTTCTCTTTTTAACTTTCGCAGCTGCCATTTTATTGCAGTAGTGAGAGTTACGCATTTCATTAGTTTCCTTAAAATACTACAACCTCCATAATAATACAGGTGTAAGAGTTAGAAAAATAAATTATTTTCTTTAGTTTACTTAAAATACTAGTACACTATACGGGAAATGCTCTGAAGCATTGTCTGCGACAACTTAGTACACGGATAGAGCTATATGGTCCTGCATAACGTATTTCGTTGTCCTACAATACAATTTTCGTTTATTTTATTTAAAGCTTTGTATAATTTTACCACGTGATAAGATGCGAATTTTCCCAGTGAAGCAAGCATGTGATGAAAAAAAAAATTGTGCAGGTACGTGGGTAAAATGGGAAAACATTGTGATGAAGAGAAACGAAATAACGTACCTACATAACAAACAAAATTAAGAAAATAAGGGGGGAGATGTGATTCACTTGGACAAACCTTACAATGCTATATCTCATACTCTACATCATTACGGAAAGATAGCTTCTTTCTTCGCCAGTAATGGAGTCTCTCGTGATCACGGAAACAGAGGAATCCTCCTACTTGCTGAGACCTGGTCTTTGGAATTGAAGATTATCGATCACTCTGCAATCTCCTTACAGCACCACGATGTACTTTAAGCATGCGCATTTAGAAAGGAACTAAACACTACCTCAAAAACAGCCTCTGCTGCCACAAAGTACTATGTCACTTTCATATCGCTTTTCCGCACTCAATCCAGAATGCTACTGATACAGTTCAGTACAAGTTCGCACATTTTAAGATAGACGAGTTCGCATTTAAGTGAGAGAGGATGTGAAGAGTTGCTTCGTCTCGCCTACCGCATCTCTTTACTCCATTGCCTAGTCCACAGATCGGATCACGCTAACTGATGTCACTAAACGTGAAACGTATCGTAAGGCTTAACATATGGCGGGATTTGTCACTGATAATTATTTTAAATAGTAGGTACACAATAGCAAAATTTTCACTGATCCGTGTAAGCCTGCTTTGTATCTGTTTCCTCAGAATTATATCGTAAATTATCTAAATGCGATCTGAAGAAAAATATTTAGATCTGCGTTATCATTTTCGGACTAACGCCGCCTGCTATCAAACCGTTCTATACTTCACATCTGACAATGAGTACACTATCTACAGCGTAAGCAGACAATGAAACGAAATATATTGCTGTTTACCTCGCACTAGAAGAGCCTTCACTGGCAACGCAAGAAGAAATTTGCTACGAGCAGACCGCTTTCTTCTTTATCAAGCCTCAGACTGTTTCTAGGTAACGACACACGTCACTTGCTACCAATTCCTATTGTTGGGAGACTTCGCTCGTCAACGACGGTTAGCAGTGGAGAGAGTCTGTTGCTTTAAATCAGATATAAAATTTAGTCGAACTATTCGAACGAAAATTATAACACGTTTCAGTATTACGCAGACAGTAAGTCGCCTGTTCATTTACTCAGTAACAAGGTGCAAACAACGTAAGAAACCATAGTCTGCCCCCCATCAGCGCTAAATTTACAACTGGTCTCGCTCAAAGACCGCTGACTGCAAAATAATAATTTCTGCATGGGGTCTCAGGTGACGTATAATCAACATGCATCCATATTTGAAGAAAGATGCTGAGAATTAGAAGCACTCCGATCCGGACGGAGACAGATCTGAACATTGATGACCGATGGTTAGCACTGTTCGAAAGTCACTCCGATCGGCTGAGGCTCTTGACGGCAGATTTAACATGACTAGTTTTGATCGGAGGCCTTACCACGTGCTGATATCTGGGATGGCGGTGGCGGTATTACAACTCTGGAGAAGTAATATTGTGATGCCTCCTCGGTCAGCCGTGCGGTCTAACGCACCACTTTCCGGGCGGGAAGGTGAGCCGATCCTCGGCACGAATCCGCCCGGCGGATTAGTGTCGAGGTACACTTTCTCCACGTACGCGTACACCATAATTACTCTACCACGCAAACATTAAGGTTACACTCGTCTGGTGTGAGACGTTCCCGGGCGAGTCCACTGGGGGTCGAAACTCACAGGCCGGCGGCGGTGGCCGATCGGTTGTAGACGCTTTAGTCAGGAATCGCACGACTGCTACGGTCGCAGGTTCGAATCCTGCCTCGGGCATGGATGTGTGTGATGTCTTTAGGTTAATTAGATTTTAGAAGTTCTAAGTTCTCGTTGACTGATGACCTCAGATGTTAAGTCCCATAGTGCTAAGAACCATTTGAACCATTTTTCGAAAAGCACAATAACCCTGTGTTCGGTGTGGGGTGGCGGAGGGATTAGTGGACTGCTGTAGCCTGTTGTGGGGTTGTGTACCACAAAGGGCTACGGAGGGGACGAAGCCTCTCCGTCGTTTCTAGGTTCAAATGGTTCAAATGGCTCTGAGCACTATGCGACTTAACTTCTAAGGTCATCAGTCGCCTAGAACTTAGAACTAATTAAACCTAACTAAACTAAGAACATCACACACATCCATGCCCGAGGCAGGATTTGAACCTGCGACCGTAGCGGTTGCTCGGTTCCAGACTGTAGCGCCTAGAACCGCACGACCACTCCGGCCGGCCGTTTCTAGGTCCCCAGTTCAATACAATACAATACAATATTGTGACTTATGTGCTGAGTAATTTCAGTTAAAGGCTTCAGGAGGTAGAACACAAACTGATACATTTGCTCATGCAAATTAATCCATCGTGTTTGGCTGATTGGCAACAATGGGGCTCTCAGAACCTTATAGCTTCTTCTCCTTCTGTTTAGGAACAATAAATTCAACAGCGCTGGTATCAGAAATTTTATCACTATAGTTAACAGTAATGTTCAAGGAATTAAGTATGTAGTCAGATTACAAGAAACACAGCGAAAACGCGAACACCTAACAAAAGTAATGTACTGAGATGCGTTTTCAGTCATGGAAAAATTGAAATTAAGGCGTTTAATATAATCACCATTGTGTATATTGGATGATTATCAAGCAAAAACAATATTAGGTGCTAATAATTCATATTTATACACGGCAGATGAAAGGCAGATAGTAAAGTCGGTCGTAAGCCTTCCTCATGGATATATTTATTCCGTCGTAGATGTGCATTAAGTTTTACTAAACTCATCTATAGAAATTCGGCGTTTCTGTCCTCTGCAACTTGTCACTTCTTACGTTAGATAGAAGTTGTCGGTTCACCACATCTGTTTGCATGTATTATACATGATCGCTCAGCTTCCATTCATCGCACACTTCTTATAATCAGCAGTCTTGCTTTCATTTTGAAAGTTTCTTCTAATTTGTGATGATTTGTCGTAGCTGTACTCAGTCTCATCATTTTCTAATAGACATGGAGAGAGAAATTTTTAGAAGCATCATACTGCCATCTGTTAGTTAGGAATTCTTCGATTCACTCAAATATCAGTAGTGATATTGCGTCGGCCGTCGTTCTATTCAGACGTACTTAGAATATATTCCTATAGTGGAGAACTAGATCATCTACACAAACTCCGATATTTAAAAGATTTAAATACCGTTATCTGACAGAGTAGACTCTGTTCAATGAAGCCAAAGTTGTCGACATCTTCGAATTACATCCTACAGAAATTGAAGGAAACGTGTTAATGTGGCACTTATAGAGTCTGGGCCGTCTAGAAAATTTGTCTCCTTGGTATTTGTATTGTTAATTCGACATAAGAATATCGCTTCTCGGATACCCAATATTTTGTATCCTACCTGTGAATAGGGTAATATTTCATTTCACTTCGACGATTTCTTCCTTCAAGCGAGTTCACTTCCTGGGCACAAAATTAGTTTTTGATGTGAGATCGGCGTAAAATAAGAAAGTGCTTTCTGATTTTGAAAAACAGTTAGTTTACTTTTCAAAACTACATTCGGTATTACTTTCCTATTGAATATTCTGGAACTGACATAACAATGTAGCCGTATGAGGTACATTGCATGATTCCTCTTCATTAGCTTGCTCAAGATACTAGAACACTACAGAGGAAGAAACATTGAGGAACTGCTCTTAAGAGGTAGTGCAAGTATAGTATGGCTCTACAACAGGATTGTCCTAAAATACAGTTTCACTTTATTCCTAAATTATTGAGAATTTATGGTATGGTACAGTATGAATGTTTATAGACATGTAGCTTGTCTGTTACAAAAATGGCAACTAGGGTTTGAAGTGGATAAAAGCTTGTTACGAGATGGTTAAAGTAAACGAAATAACTTACTTACATAACAAATGGAAGTACTAAGAAAACTAAGGTACCGAATTTAATGTTCTTGTGCAAAGTTATATAGCTACATTTCGAAGACCAGAGCCAGTAGGAAATACAGCTTATAAATGTGCCCATAAGGGAGGCTCTTGTCACGAACAGAACCCTGAAATTGCCCTACTTCATGAGATCTGGTCGTAGCTGTTCAAGCTTATCTATCACACTTCATAGTAGTAACAGCTCAAGATATTCTTTAAACATGTGCAATCGGAAAGGAGCAAATCACTCCGTCTCCACCTGCCTCTGCTGTCACAAAGCATGACTGCATTTTTTCACAGCGTATCCGAAAAGAATCCAGAATGCGACTAACGCAGTACGCTTAACGATGCGCGCGATTGCAATGACATGAGAGGGAATGTCGAGATTAGTTTCGTCTTTGCTGCTACATCTGTTTACTCCATTTCTCAGTCCGCAGTTAAAGTCGTGCAAACTGATGTCACTAAACACCCAAAATGTCGTAAACCGTGACATGTGACGGAAATGCGTGGTGTGTCCTATGAATAAATAGTTCGTGGAGGTATGTAATTTAGAGCAACTGAGGGAACGACAGAAAACAGATAAAACTGAAGGTCACAAACAACTCAGCGTAACGCCCGTCACCAGAGCCGCATTATCGGTTTATGATCGCACGTTCGATATGTATCGTTTGGAACCCGCGACTTCGATAGGCAATCATTCTTGGAAATTACAACACTTAACTGTAACATCATACTAAATTGCCAACGAATAGTATTTTAAGAGGTGGGTAGGTAATAGTTAAATTTTCACTTATCCATGTACGCCTGCTTTGTAGCTGTGTCCTCGGAATTGTATCGCAAATTAACTACATGCGATCTACAGAAAAGTATTCAGTTCTCCGTATAGTGCGTCATTGAATTCGGATAGGTGTCACTTATTACCAGACTGCGTTATACCTCAGATGCAACAGTGAAAATAGCTATCTACAGGTTAGGCAGACAATGAAACGAGAAGTATTTGATGCTTACCTTGCGCTACAAGAGTCTTCACCGGCAAGGCTAGAAGAAAATTGCTAAGAGCAAATCGCTTTCTTCGTTAGCAAGCCTCAGACTGTTTCTAGGCAACGTCCCGGGTCACTTTCTGCCAATGCCCATTATTGGTGCATTTGCTTGTCTTATTGGGAATTGAGGGGCCGTCTTTGTAATTCATATGTTACAGACGAGTCATAGGCTTTGCTGTGAGTGGCAGCAAAGCAGATCGCAAGAAGAAGTTAGATCATCAAAGGCAATTTCTACCACTTTTCGCATTTCCTAACCAGTTTTGCACCGATTTACACACATTGCCGCGAACGTACTTTATGCGATCATATTAACTGCCGCGTCATGATTCAATGTTTTCCCCATTGGTATGCAATACATTGGTTTTAAATCTCAGGCTTCGCGTCCATTTCAGCTATTGTTTTCGTTCGTCTGTTCATCTAATTAAGTCCAATTTCGGTTCCTGAAACACATGCGAATATGGCCCAGAAAGTAATTGAACTGAATTTGTTAGAAAGCTGATCGTTGCATTTCACGAACGTCAGATAAATGTCGTACCATACTTCTACTATAGTTCATTAGATGACGTCGCAACAGAGTTCACTCGGTGCTCTTAGCATTTATAGACGTACATTTTAGGTTCCTTTGCGGATCAATGAACAAACAAAAATATTAACAATTTTAGCGGTAAGTAACTCTTACTTATCAGCTATCGTACAGTCGCACCTTCCGAACTTGGAGTTTTCTCTTCTAATAAAACTTGATGCCATAAAGTTTTTTGTCCTCTTAGCAGATGCGTTTATTTTGTTTATGCGCTTCGCTGTGCTATGTGAGCAACAGGGTAGTGGAAATGAATGTACAAACCAGTGTTTTCCGCATATAAAGGCGTAGTGTATAGAAAGCATCTATGAATACCTTTGAGGAATCTATGTGTCTGACCATGTCAACGAAGAAAATGGATCGGTACAGATGGATGTAATACCCTTCCACTCCTCGCGAAACACAGACCCACGTAATGATTCTTTCCTAAATTTAGTGAATCGAACAGTAAGCCTAGCAATAATTCTAAATTTTATACGGTGTGAGTGAGCCGAAGGTACAGATTTGGATGGGTGTAATTCTTTTCTTAAAACCACATAACTCTTTTATTTCTGGGGAACAAAGGGGACTGTAGCCACCGCAGTCATAAACCTAAGACAGCCAACTTCCCTTTGGCCAGCCACAGCAACGGTTTCTGAGTGACAAATAGGACTCTAGATCACAAATTATCTTCTCAGAACTTACGTGGACGCATCGAAGTACATCAGGGTTCACAACCCCAAGCTGGCGACCATTAGCAGGCTGGGTCACTCGAAGGTGGTCATCGCTGTCGACGATACAGAGGAAGCAAAAAGAAATATGTCTAGCCAGGCGTTCTACGGGGTTGACTCCGCAGATGGGCGCTGCTCGTTCCTGGCTGGTGGTGGAATTGAACTCGTGTTGTCAATCCACAGCAGACGGCTGGCGGCTTCGTCTAGGAGAATGGGGACTTAGCTGAAGTCGAATGCATTGGATCAGCGGTTACTCCTGTGTCTGCATCCCCTTCACTTCATAAATTATGAGCAGTGATTTGGGGAGGTGGCGGTGGGAGGGTGGGTGAGGAGGGAGTAGCCTTTGCAAGCTGCCGTACCCACAATTCAGAATTAATAAGAAAACTGTAATCTACATATTCTATTCATTTATTTATTCGAATAATGCCTTTGGACAATACCGTAAATGAACTTCGGACTTGATTCCCTGTGTTTTTATTTTCGCTGCTCCCAGAATTCCATTAGTCTTCGCGAGTTCTGTTCCTTTCCTCCCTAGTTACTATTTATTTCTTTTTCAGACCTTGTCTTTCCTGACGTTCTGCTTATGTGTCGCTTCTCGTAAAAGTGTTCTGTTACCTATTATGTCATTTCTGATTCCTTCATGCCTTTCTCAATTTCGGTGATCTATGTGGGTTTGGATCTGGAGTTGTTTACTAAGTTGAAAATCCGCTTGGTTAACCTGTTATTATCCATTCTGTATATATGTACAGGAAAACGTAGGCTTGTTTTCCGCATTGTGTTAAATGCCTTTTCAATTTTGATATAGAGCACTCTGTTGGATCTTAATTTTTGGTCAATATTACTATTACTTCTGGGCCCCAGTATAGCTCTTCTTTTAACTTTCTTCAATTTTTCAAGGTCCCCAAATGCTGTCAGTTTAAACGTCTTTGCTGCATACAGTTTTTGATATTGTCTTAGTGTCTGTTTCATGACGACGTTTTTGGTTTGTTTCATATATGTTATGATCATCTGGAACGCCCTTTCCATTTTATGTACTCTTTTTTGGGAGGAAATTTTGTCCTTTGTATGGATTGTTATCCATTCACCTAGGTATTTAAAACTGTTAGCTTTAGATATCGTGCTGCTACAAATTTTAAGATTTTGACATGTTTAATTGATATTTCTCATGACATGAGTTTTTCCAAAGGATATCTTTTTCCATTTTGCTTCCTTGTTTTTGTAGTTGTGTGATATGCTCGTTGCCACTCTGCAGCGCCATGCCATCTGCAAAAACTAGACAATCTATGGTGATATTAATAGGGATTCTTCATAGTTGGAACACTCTTAGTAATGATGGATTCCTCCATTCTCAAACAACCTTCCCTAACGTTCACATAAAAATTAACGGTGGTTAACCATCTCCCTGTCTTACCCATTATTTAATTTCAAAAGTTTTTGTAAGTTCCCCCAAGCTTTTGATGTATTTGTTTGTTAAAGTTCCTTCAATTATTTTGTGTTGTTTTACTGTTGAGTCCGAATTCATTTATACCATTGATATTGCATTTCTATCAATTCAGTCGTATTGCTTTTTAAGATCAACAAGAATTATGGTGTATGTCAAGTTTCTCATTTGGGTCACTTCTATTATCTTCTCTAGATATAGTATTCGTTGTGCAAAAGACATTTCCTTCCTAAATCGTGCTTGATACTCTCCTATTTCTGGGTCAGGGATTACTTCAGCTCACTTTAAAAGTGCCATAGGCAAGATGATACATCATACTGGTAATTCGAATATTAAATTTAATATTTCATGTACTTCTCATTATCTCTGCTGAATTGGTCAGCTTTCCGTTATCGAGAAAGGCACTAACGGGCTCCCCATTTGAAGTCAAGCATGCAAATTGGACTCTGCCACTAGGAATAGCAGTAATCCCGCAAAAATGCCCTTCGTGATCCCCCCTTAATATCCCCTTAGCTAACACTAGAGCTTCCTTGGCTTTCACAGTTCCTTGCTATGTGTTTACCCACTTTACACTTAAATACTTTATTATTGACGCATGTGGCTGCCGGCTTTGGTTACTATCTGTAGCTTTCTGCCAACGAGGACCAAAACCTTCCCATGCTGGTCAGCATACTATTACAGCTTGCCTACAAATCACTAAACCTTCTAAGTGACGTAAACTTCGTGGCTAGTCACAAAACAGCACTCCAAAGTGGTCACTAGGATACCAGCATTCAATCATATTTTCAGCTATGTGCCCTTAGTTACAACCCAAACACGAACTTCTAACGCTATTTTTGGGTGTCTTAATATACTATTCTGAAAGCATGACTACATGGTCTCGCAGCAGTGTGAATTAATGAAATCCTTCCAGCTGCGTCCGGTAGTTAAAATGTATTACCACATTTGGACTGCAAGAGAGCACAAGTGACGTCACAGCCAGCGGCGCAGCGATTTAACGGCGAGGCAACGGCGACACACAAGTCATTTACAACGTGACAATGGCCGAGGAGATCTTCGAAGAAAGCTCGTGGAATTTTAACGACCTGAAGTTGGATGCCCAAGAAGAATTTATTAACGGCATTGTAACTGCTGTTCAGGTCGTTGCACCCCAAAATAACGCTTGTTGGTTAGCTAATGTCGAGCGTGTACGTGTACATTATATCGAATAATTAGCTCCCTGAATTTTTATAGATAGTTTCCACTGCATGTCTTCAGATAAAGACTTCTACAACCTCACATACATTTAGCGACTCAACAACTGATAGTAACGTTCAGTACTGCAATTCCAAATAATAATAATAATTCCACTTCCTGGGTAGCATCTTCTGCAGTACACCACCATCATGTAACTCGCCGACCACATCAGCTATAGAAGTGGACACACGACGAATTTGATCTCGTATCTGTTGACTTAAGAGGGAGATCAGCTTCACTTTGAGGAACTTCCCCACTTGAGCTAACATACCCTGTCTGATAATGCACAGATCCGGAGCCCTGATGTCATAACGAACAATGCGGACTCTAATAGCATTAACCTGCGAGTAACATACAATCTATACCCTCCTCAAAGTTAGCGAACCAACTCTGTTAAAGCAGTGTTACTGCTGGAGATGGCATCACTCACCTCTGCTTCCTGGTAGTCTGGCAGGATCGTGAGAAGTGCAACAACATCCTAGAGAAACCTGCAGTCCCTGACACATGTCCCCACATGTCAGTATCATGGTCTTTAACATGTAAATGAGCTTTTCTCTGGACAACCTCGCGTACCTAACTGCCTGCCATGCTGAAACAGAGAAGTAGTAAGGAAATTACACTAAATTAAATACAAGACTAATTATATAAATCAGCAAATTAGTTATTATTTCCCCATGACAAAATAATTTTTTTTATTTCTCACACATCTCACCACTCTCTAGCCGTGCTCTGCTAGCATAGTGTTACGAAATAAGCGAGTGGAAATGCTAAGCTGAGGTGGAGGTGAAACTTTTCTTCAAAACACATTACACTTTTATTTCAAAAACTTCCATTCTACCACTAGAGGAAAACAACAATATACAATTCCAAAACTTACTTAGTAATTTCTGAAAGACAGGATAATACAATAAATTCAAGAGAAAAATTTATGAATACCTAATTATACATGCATGGAAAAATGTAGCTGTAACACGAGTGACATTAAGGCTCAATAAAACAAAAAATTCTCCTGTTGAAAAATCAGCGCTCCTAATATTTGAAAGAATTTTAAACTGGTTCAAGTTGCTCCAAACACTACGGGACTTAATATCTGAGGTCATTAATCCCCTAGAACTTAGAACTACTTTAACCTAACTAACCTAAGGACATCACACACATCCATGCCCGAGGCAGGATTCTAACATGCTACCGTAGCGGTTGCGCGGCTCCAGACTGAAGCGCCTAGAACCGCTCGCCAACACCGGCCGGCAGCAGATTAAAATTGTACTATAACTTTTTAAATGAAATTTCTACCATTTGATTGTGTAGATGGTTTATGGTATTGTACAATCGCTATTTCGGACTTCGCCATTCTCATGTACCACACTGCTGCGTATGATCAGACTTCTATAAATGAAAGTCATTTGCGAGATATTTTTAACTTTGTAATATAGTGCAGGCGTCACATTAAACAAGTTTAACATACTTAAACTATGACGTCGTTTACAGAAGTTCGATCGTGCCCAATATCGTAGTACTTAAAAATGGCAAAAGGCCGAAATCACGACTGTACAGTAGCATAAACGATATATACAGTCAAATGGCGAAATTTTGATTTAAAATGACTGTGACACTATACCATGGTAAGATTATTCCATCTTGTCCCAAAAGTGAGCTCCTGTTAAATACAGCAACCAATACGACTGGAGACAGTTCAGTTATAACCTTAACACAGTACATTCGCCTTAGGCCGTGGACACCAAAGGTTTGCAGAAACTCAACCAAAGCACCTCTGGATAACAAATAAACCAGCCAGCACTTCTGGACATGCAACGAATAAAAGCAGGACTCACAACACTATGCAGACGACTATTAGCACATTGGAAAAAACAATGCAGGCGCTCTCCCTGACGAAACCGAGCCAGCAAAAGCAAACACTTTCAGCCAAAGATCCAGTTTTGTGGACTCCGCTGCACGTTCCTACCTGTTCGTAGAAGAGAACTCGCTTTGTCACTCTGCAATAGACGGCAGACAGCTTCAATTAGTAGGATCCACAGTCGCACTGCCCAAAGCGCCATCCGACATCGCTAGCTGCAAGAGGCTGCGCATGCATTGGAATGGTGGCGACTTATGCGTCGGCAACAAAAGTGAAATTTAAAACACCAGCAAAGCATGCATTCACCGTTAGTTGTTCGATAGTTTACCAAGTACGTAGAACAAAATTACAGCTGACAGGTATGATAGACCATAGCGAAATGTTCGCATTTGGCATATACCTGTGGGTCAAACTTTCCCGTCTGACGTATTAGTTAGAGATTTTCATACAAGTTATTAACTATGCCAATGTGGGCCAGAATAGAAAGGGATTCTGAAGTCGGGATCATATTTTAAATCTGTGATGTCTTCCTGGTATTATATTCGACTCTTTATCGCGTACGGCATTTTACGTCTTTTTTCGTCTTTACAGTTGGCAACGTCACTTTTCCCCACTCTATTCGAGGGCTGCTGTAAATAAATAAATATATGATACAAGCGGGATATTTTTGTGATGCGTACTGAATTCAAATCTAGTAACACTTCACTCAGTTCACACATCTGCATTCGTAGATAAAATGATGAAATGTGTTATGGAATATAGTATCTTATGGTCTCTTGATTGTCTAACAGCTTTTTACGACACCTGCAACGGCCACTGAAACATGTGCCGAAACGAGCAAAAAAGGTTGTGCTACATACATTGGTTTTACGGGAACGTCCATCGTCTCGGAAGACATGAGATGGTCAGCCAATGAAACAGTCGCTGATTCTACCGGAGTATTTGCACACGTCGTTACGTTCACAAGTCTTGTGTATGTTTGGCATGAAGTTCAACGCACCTGATCTCTGACTGGTGACATCTATTGACAGTCTCAGACACGTAGATTTATTGTCAGATCCTTTTTTACCAGTGCATAATTTGAACACTGCACTGACGACTTCTTTGGAAACGAAGGGATGTTATTGATGTGTCAGTACCAGTTTACTGTACTATGTTACCATTCTTTACCAATGTGTTTCGTTGCTTCAGTTTTTGACGTACCGGTACTTCAGCATATTCAGATTTCGTTGATGTTTGTTGATGATATATCTTCTGTTTATCTAGCACCAGTCTATGAACAGAAAAGTTCTTCATTCTGAATGACGACATCATTAATTTAATCTTTATGTTTCACTAATGTTTCTGACTCGTTAGTAGTGAAGCATGGCAGAGCGCTTGACTACACTGTATGCAGAAATAAACGAATGAATCAACATTGATGCTATATGCAATATATACATTCAATCATCCCAGCTGCTAGAAATCACAAGGCAAGAGAATCAACGTGGAGGCAGTGTCGATGGACTATTTAACGACTTATACTGCAGACAGCTGAAAGGACTCAAATTCTATCGCCATCTGGACTAAACTAAGTATTGGTCCCACACAGAATCCGACTGACTGCTAAATGCCAGAATCTACATGCCGTCCCTGTTGGCATATATAATTGACACAGAAACTGATTTTCCCTATCTCAGAACTGGACAACTGCAGAAACTCAGGGCCGATTCGTGACGGGTGTGAACATTGCGGCGCGATGTTCAGCACCGTCCAAGAGTAGGGCAAATTCGTATGGGCTATTGAAAGGCCGGCCGAAGTGGCCGTGCGTTTCTAGGCGCTGCAGTCTGGAAGTGCGTGATGTCCTTAGGTTAGTTAGATTTAAGTAGTTCTAAGTTCTAGGGTACTAATGACCTCAGAAGTTGAGTCCCATAGTGCTCAGAGCCATTTGAACCATTTTTTGCTATTGAAAGAAGACGTAATATGCATAAGGTTGTTGAAACCCTTACCACTATGCACACTTCCCTTGGATTCTGGTAACCTTGATCCTGCAAAGGAACGTTTTGTATAATGTACTGAACGTTTTCAATCAAATGATTGAGGTCATATGGTACAACCTGATACTACTATTCTTGCACCGTAATACATGGCCTTTGTCTAAGTAGACAACACCATAGCGCTTAAAACGGTACTGCTTCTACTCCATCTATTTAGGAACAAGTACTTCACAGCCCTGGCATTCGAAATAATGTTAGCGTAGCTGAAAATGGTTTAAGAAAAATGTGTGATGTAGTAAAACTGAGAAAAATAAAGAGAGAAATCTATTCTTGTCCTTCGTTGTGTGTGAGTCTGACAGCATCTTAGTCCGCTCCTTCTTGTTTCTCATGACGTGTAAGAGTGTCCCTCGCAAAGGCACGGTGAGTTTTTCATTCGATAAGCCGACACGTAATGTGCCTTCCGGGTATGTAGAAATCAACGTCTGGTTACTGGAAGTTTTCGTGTTACCTCGAACCACCTGCATATCGCATGTTTTTACACAGATATATGTGTTATTTTCTAAATTCATAGATCCTCAACAACCTGACAAGTTCCTATTAAAGCATGGAAACTAGGTTCCCTTCTAGCATGCAGATGGTTCGGTGAGTGTGGTGCCGCTCATGAATGTGAGCGTTGAATATATCAATGTCTGAATATGCTATCTTCTTCCGGAGGTGGAGGTTATTTATCTCAAGGAAATTTTCGCACGATATGGTGACTTGGAAGACATCCACTGTGAACGGCGGTCAAGTCAACACACTAATTTGTTGCAGCAGCATACGTTCGTTGCAAATGCAAATTAATAAGTATATTCCACGTCATTTAAAAATTTGTGGCTGTCATATTCATGTTTCGTAGAGCGGAAAGGTGAGGAAATGTTTTCTGTGCAGTGAACATGGCCGTCTTCGAATTAACTGTCCGCGAAGAGTTTTTGTTTTACGGTCTTCTTTGGGACAACGCACTAAGTTGACGGTTGCTGATTTTATCCCCCGGTAACGAACATAGAGCTACATCTTCTCTCGTTTCTGGTGGTCATCCAACAGTTTCCACTATCAGTGCGGGTGATTGTCCGCCGTTGCAAGCCAAGCCAGACCCAACTACTGTCACTGGTACAACTGCTGCTGTTGCTTCGACAGCGGCACGAGCGATTCGTAGTAGTAGTCGCCGCGCTCGGGATTGTTATGAGTTAGTTGTGGCTTCCGCTGCCCCACCTTGTCCTGAGCCATATTTATCTGTCACTCCTGCCAATAGTGTTGTACGACATAGCCCTGCCGAGCTGGAGATCGGGCAGGCAGCCCCTGGTATTCCCGCTGTAGCTGTGGTGGTTCATGTGGGCCGCGCCAGAGCGAGTGTGTGCTGGAGTCGCCTCCTCAGTAGCCTAGAGCTCAAGTAGAATCGGTAGTTCCACAATGCCCTCCTCTTCCTCTATCTGTTCTCGACTATGGGACTTATGATTTGCCATGAACTGCGAATCCCGTGGCGGATTCAGTGTTGTTTCCTTGAGATTCACCTCTCCATTAGAGAGTCGGCACGCCTTGCAGACTGACTCTTCTGTGGTCCAAGCCTCTGACCCTGGAAAATCAAGGATTGACAAGGAACCGGTAAAAGATCCGCCTACTCCACAGACTGCAGAGACTGCTACGCCTCACAGTCAAATTATAAAAAAATGCAGCCTCAAGGTGCAGCGGCGTGTAAAGAGTCGGTTGCAACCGGTACTGGCCCCTGGCTCTCGGATTCGTTATTAGACTCCTCGATAAACTGTGGGGGGGTAACTAGTGGAATAGTCATTCTCCTCTGTTTTTTCTTGTGTGTCTTTCTTCTCCTTCCTTTGATGTCTCAAGCATACACAGTGATCAGCTAGAACATTATGAACATTAACCTAATACTGTTATAAACCTGTCCAGGGAATAGGAGCTTCACCTGCCGAGGAATGACTGCTAGTCAGACATAAGCACGGGGAATGTAGTATCAGTGAGCGTGCTGTCTGCGTGTGGAATGGAGAAGGCGTGCGATCTGAATTGAGGAGAGCTGAATCTGATGGACCGGAAACTCGGCACTAGCATTTTGGAAACTGCAAGACTTGTCAGGTGTTCGAGGAGTACTTTGGTGAGTGTCTTCAACATGTGGTAAAACCACGTCCAAACATCTTGAGGTTGGGCGGCCATCCCTCATTACAGATGTCGGACGTGGTAGACTGGACAGCTGGTAAAACACAGGCGGCGTCAGACTTTAATGCTGGGCAGAATGCAAGTGTTTCTGAACGCGAAGTGCACCGATTACTCCAAACAATGGACCTACGCAGACGACGACCCGTGCATGTGCCAATCTTAACAACGCGACATCGGCAACTACGACAGAAATGGGCACGTGACCATCGGCACTGGACGTTCGTGCAGTGGTAGAGCGGTGAATGGTCTGATTAATCTCGATACCTTCTTCATCAAGCCGATGGGAGGGCGCGAATCCCTCTCCTTCCATTGCCACAGGTCCTTGAACACCTATACCGCTAGACAGAGACAAGCTGTTGGCGGCTCCATTATGCTCTGTGGAACAATCACGTTGGCGTTGAATTTCGATGTGTCAGTTTATGTATGACTACTGTGCGGCTATTGTGTTTCTACAACAAGTTTTATTTACCACTTGCCCTTTCCACGGATTTCGAACCGTTTGTAATGTGACTCCTGGATTTTCGACGGAAACTGTCTTAGAATATTCTTTGGAGGAGGCATTTCCATAGCTGAGGTATAGGTTCTTTAGTCTCACAGAGTGAAACACTGTAGGTTTCTTGTCCACACCTTGGTTGTCCTATACTGCCCTCTGGTGCTAGTCACACAGGGTAACGTTCGCTTTCGCGTTTTTATAAGCAGGAGATTATTTATCTTTACGTCTATTTTTGGGTGCTGATTTTAGCCAAGTGCTGCGTTCTATTGACCAGTCTCCCCATTTTAATTATTGTCAGGATTTAAGCAAGTTTATACGCTCTAGGGACTTGAAGGGTGTGTGGGAGTATAAACATCCGACGTTGGTTAAATTTACGAATTGTTCTGCAAGTTATAGTAACTAGATTTGTTGATCTTGCTTGTCGGATTAGATGGGCGATCGCCTTCTTGCAACCGACGTTAACCCTGCTAGATATTCTAAGCACCTTTGGCCGCCCCTCTCCAACTTCATCGTCAGCCAATGAAACTATTACGTTCCCTGAGGATGTTACACGTCACTCCGTTGATAAACACTTCTTTCTATGATGTGACACACTATGTGTGGGAGCGTAGGCCTCGACCCGCTGGGAAGTACTCTGTGATTCTCGAATGATGGAATGCCGTGGCTGATCTGAAGGTAACCTAATGTTAGGAATTTTTGGGGAACTCATGAAGTTCATTATTCTCTCTACCGCGACTTGTACGACTGCGAATCGCACCTCCCTGCGAGTTGCAGATGTACAGTGTATTAAAACAAAGTTTTTATAGTTGAAGCAGCACCCGATGGAAGGGTTGTGGGTGCGATCGAAAATAAGATCACTAGTAGTGGAGTCACCGACTTCGTTATACCATCTGCTTCGACATCAAGTTCGGCTTTAAATTACTTCTCTTATAGCAGGTGATGGCCGGCAACTGACATCGCAAGCTGGCGTAGTTGATGCCTTTACGAAGTGGATACGTCTAGCGCCTTTCCTTTCAATTCGGATATTAGGACCGTAAGTGGATCACTCACGCGTGGGCTGAACACCGAAACCTTGGCCGCCTCTCGATGAGTTGATGTGTATGATTTCATTGTCACTTTTAGTATTATGCCAGGCGCCACATTGGGCGACCTGCACGCCGTATGGGGATGAAATGATGATGAAGACAACACAACACTCAGACCCTGAGCGGAGGAAATCTCCGACCCAGCCGGGAATCGAACCCTGTCCCGTAGGACGGCAATCCGCCAAGCTGACCACTCAGCTATCGGGGCATACAGGGAAGTTGTGTGGATACCTAATCAATGTGGTCGTACTGCTGTTGATAATGTTCATCTTCCCACTTTAATGAATTCTGATTATGAGAGAGTGGAGACGTGGGTAAACCGCAACATGTCTGCCTTGCCGTCCACTGTCGGCCGCGATAGAGTTCCCTTCCTCGTTGGTCTTTTCTTACCCCTGCGGCCGAATACCGCGATGTACCGTTGACTTACGGAGACACCTCTGTTGAATTGCGATCATTGTTGATTAGTGCCATCTCTTGGGGACGCGACTTAAGGAGGGCAAGAGTAATCTTCTTAACTTACTGGGTTTCAGTGGAGCAGTAATCATATGAGCGACTGGTGTGGATCGACAAACGTCCCTCGGAGCTGTTATTGATCCTTGTCCGCGCGAAACCGTGACTCTCAATTCGAAATCGGTTACTGATCAGGGGACAATACTGAAACATGAACGACACAGCCTTACTTATTGAGAAAGTGCGAATTATGTATACGTAAGTATTGTGCAAGGCATATTACACAGCTCAACTTTTCCCGCTAAGGAATATCAGCAGTTCTGCGGTCTTCATTTTGTGGAAGTTTCATATCTTCAAGTTGCGACAAGAGATTGTGACGAAGTTACTTCCTGTCGGTGGATTGGTCCTTTCTGACATTAAGAGGAAGGCGTCCGTCTTATATGTTCTGTACACCATTTTGACAGTCGCTCAGGACTTGAAAAACATTTACGCCTAGGATGTTCATGTCAGGGCCCATTCACATCAATCACCCCAACATGCTCTCTTAGTTATTCTTACCATCCAAAAGAGAAAAATTACGAACTGCAGAAGCTCCACTAACTTCATTCGATAGAGAACTCATTAAATTTTTTACCGCATCTGTCTCCTTCCATATATCGAAAACAGATGCCGCATGCATGCCGGCATCGAACACATGTGACGATCCTATGAAATAAATAGGTATTGATCAACTTCACAGACCAGTTTAAAGTTTCATCACCTGCACTGTAGGAGAATGATCGTATCCTAAGGACTATACTGCAAGTTGCAAGAGACGCTCCCTGTTACCCTGTCTCGTTGTTTGAAACATTGTTCTTTTCTGCTGTAACACGTTTTGCACACTGTCATACATTCATACATTTTGTTTTTCCGCCACGACGTCCAGGACTGTGCGAGGTTCTAAACGGCCATTAACACATTCTGATCGATGTCCTCTCGCAGAAAACTAGACGTCGCACAGTGGAAAATCATTTTATTTCTGCTGCTACGGTAACATACCACACACACACTGGATGACTTTAAATAAACGTCAGTTACAACGCAGGGAAGCTTTGTGGAGAATCTCCGAGCTACAGTCTGAAGGTGATTGACGAGCTCTACATTTAGACTCACCTGTAACAGTGACGCACTAGCTTATGGTTCTGCATTCCATTTCGACTGATTCCTCATACTGCAGTCAAGTACGCGATCACCGTTTCGCTGCTAGCTACCCCAAGCAAGTGTACCCCTCCACAAAACTCTCTGTTCAACTCAAACAAGCGTTTTCAGTCAATCATTATGCATAACCAATAGCATAAAAATCACCCATTTCTTGTTCTTCTCAACTGCTAATGTTAAATAATCCCTCGCAGAACGGCCAATGAGTTCTCTACGATACTGTGGCTCTCGTCTGGTCCCTGCTGGAGCGTCCTACTTGATGTTAAACAAAAGTGTTTTCCGACCGGTACTGCAACCATATCGGCAGCATATTGGCGAGACATTCGTCTTCATGGACGACAATTCTGGCCCCCATCGTGCACATCTTGTGAATGACTTCCTTCGGGATAACAACATCGCTCGACTAGAGTAGCCAGCGTCTTCTCCAGACATGAACCCTGTAGAAGATGCCTGGGATAGATTCAAAAGGGCTCTTTATGGCTGACGTGACTCACCAACCACTCTCAGGGGTCTACGCCGAATCGCCGTTGAGCATTGGGACAATCTGGACCAACAGTGCTTTGATGAACTTGTGGATAGTATGTCACGACGAATACAGGCATGCATCAATGCAAGAGAACATGCTGCTCGACATTAAAGGTACTGTAGTGTACAAATGGTTCACATGGCTGTAAGCACTGTGGTACTTGACACCTGAGGTCATCATTCCCCTAAACGTAGAACTACTTAAAGGTAACTAACCTAAGTACATCATACACATCCATGCCTCAGGCAGGATTCGAACCTGCGACCGTAGCAGCAGCGTGGTTCCGGACTGAAGCGCCTACAACCACTCAACCACAACGGCCGGCCCGTGTGTACAGCATTCTGGACTACGACCTTCAAGGTCTCGCTATATAGTGGTACAACATGCAATGTGTGGTTTTCATCAGCAATAGAAAGGGCGGAAATGATGTTTATGATGATCTCTACTCCAATTTTCTGTACTAGTTCCGGAACTGTTGGAAGCGGGGTGCTGCAAAATTTTTTTTGACGTGAATAGAAATGCATCAATCAACATAAACCTGTGAGAGTACTAAAGGCGACTTGTTACAAGGAATGTTAAAGTGGGTGCAAAATTACCTGAGAAGTCAGCTTCAAATGTTCATTTATGAGCGTGCAGACGTGTAAAAAAAGAGAGCGGAGAGAGCGAGAGGGAGAGAGAGAAAGGGGAGAGAGAAAGAGAGAGAGAGAGAGAGAGAGAGAGAGAGAGTACTTAATATGCCACAAGCAATAAGCAATACGTGCAGCAGAGGGTTGTGAGCGAACACCCTGCATCTTTCAAGTAACGAAAATAAAGCTACGGCCGTCGATTTGAGCGAAGTCAAAACTTAATTGGCAACGAAATGAGAGTAATTAGTGAAATATAAGGAATATTCAGTGAATTCTATACGAAATTTAGCCCAACCATTTCAATAAATATCATAACACGTCTTAGTATTGCGCTGCGTCAGTAAGTCGCTTATTCAATTTCCCAGTGACCATACTGGCATGAAAACGGAAGATGGCAGTAAGAATGCCGGTACACTGTTTTCGGTCATCCGAAAATGTTTCACATCCAAATCTCGAAATAAATTGCCTACTTTCTACCATAACATCTTAATTCGTTGCACTATATTTCTATGAAGGCTTTCCTTACTTGAGTTTGAAAATTTACAGTTTAATTATATATACTTTAACTAGTATCCAGCATTACGAGAAAAAAGAATTGACATCCGTACATCATTTATGTTGTTGGCAATGAAGAACCTAACTAGCCAATATGGATCCTCTGCATATTTGTAAAGGAGTAAAAGAATATGTCTGCATATATAGACTTTCTTACAATGAAACAAGGCTATTTAAACCCATGTCGCCTCCAAGTGAAGCCCAGTCTGTAAACATGAACGGAAGTTGTAGAAAATGTAATTGCGTAGGCTTCCGCGGCCAGAGTCAGTCGACATAAAAGTTTTCTGGGTTTGGTTCCGCGTCATAATGTAAAAAATCTGCTGGTATAGAAAAGCCAACGTTTCGGCCACGATTGCAGCGGCCTTCTTCTGTGTCTAATGGTGCGTTCTAGCTATGCAGTGTCCTTTATATTTTGTTGTTACTGTTCACTGCTCATGCCATTACGTCGTAATTTTAAAAACGTAGTTAGTTTATTGGCCACTTAAGGAAGAAGGAGAGGGAACCTTATTTTAATAGGTTCTTGCGTTGGAGGGAGAACGTGACCTCTGTTGTCCATTGGCTCTTGTGTTATGTGCCATGATTGGTGGCCACCGTCGAATGAGTAGTTTGCTGCTGTTCACCAACTGCTGGACGTCGGCAGCGCGGCGGCAGTTACTCGCCGGTAGTGTTCGTGCCTCGTGTTGAACGGAGGGCACACTGGGGCACAGAGTATATTGTAAGCCTACACATACTGATAGGTATCTGCACGCCCAATCCTACCACCACCCAGCGCAGAAGAACTCTGTCATCCGCTATTTGGCAATCCGTGCGCAGCGCCTAAGTGATGCTCAATCCACCACACCTGAGCTTAAAAGGTTACGCACATCGTTTTCAGCCAATGGCTACAGCCATAAGTCGATAAACACAGCCTTGTCGACGAACACAAGCAAGAAAGTTAAGCAGGAAATAGACAACCTGCAGCCAACAGTACGATTACCCTATGTGAAAAACGTCACCGACCGGATAGGCAAACACCTTCGCCGCGTTGGAGTGCAGCCTGTCTTCTATAGTGTTCGTAGGATCCAGATCGTGCTAGGTTCCACCAAGGACAAGGTGGATGCATTACACACTGCAGGCGTTTACAAGGTGGAATGCGAATGTGGAGAGGCATACATCGGCGAGACTGGTAGGCCAGTAGCAACGCGCATTTGGGAGCACGAGCGCCATATTCGTCTAGGGCAACACAAAAAATCCGCAGTGGCAGAACATCACCATGACTGCGGAAAAGAAATAAAATTCAGCGAAGCCTGTGTGTTGGCCAAGCAGCCAATTATGACGAATCGCAGGATCAGAAAGGCCATCGAAATACTTGAACACCCCAACAACAGAACAGGGAGGATGGACTCGGGCTTGCCCCATCTTGGCTGCCAGCAATCAGAGCCCAACAGACCGCACTGTCAACAAGAGGCACGAGCACTACCGGCGAGTAACTGCTGCCGCGCGGCCGACGTCCAGCAGTTGGTGAACAGCAGCAAACTACTCATTCGACGGTGGCCACCAATCATGGCACATAACACAAGAGCCAATGGACAACAGAGGTCACGTTCTCCCTCCAACGCAAGAACCTATTAAAATAAGGTTCCCTCTCCTTCTTCCTTAAGTGGCCAATAAACTAACTACGTTTTTAAAATTACGACGTAATGGCAGGAGCAGTGAACAGTAACAACAAAATATAAAGGACACTGCATAGCTAGAACGCACCATTAGACACAGAAGAAGGCCGCTGCAATCGTGGCCGAAACGTTGGCTTTTCTATACCAGCAGTAGTTTTTACATTATAACGCGGTACCAAAGCCAGAAAACTTTTATGTCGATTGTAGAAAATGATTTAGTGTCAGTATTAGTTAAAGACCACTTTATGTACCGTATCGTCCAGTAACTTCACCTAAATGAGTACAACATGACAAGTCTTCAGGTATATGAGTCAACATAGACAGTGCCATTCTTCGCACTAGCATATCCTCGTCTTTACACAGACGAGGAAATATTACGCTGGTGTTCTGCAATGAAAAGAAGCGTGAAAATAAACTTGATTTTAATAAAATAGTTGGTTACATAGGTTTATTTTTCGATGAGCTTCAGAAATTCATTTCGTCAGATTTGATTGACTACCTTTAATTCTGCGAGTAACTCCTTCATAGATTCTTGCGTGCCAATAGCCGTGACGTACTCATTTCTTCTGCCACTGACTTTCCCATATTTGCCACAGTGTCGTCATAGTCGTGATCTGTTACCTCACTGCCGTAACTGGGCGATGATTTGTGCTCAGATATTCCTCCATGATCGCTCTCATTCCAAATGGATTCCTGAAAAGGAAACGAGACGTCGAGAAAAACCAACACTCAAAAATAAAATATGTCAACTGTTATATGCTACTAACAAAAACAGATAAATACTAAAATATCGAAACATTGCAGACTATCATAGATAATGTGAACTAGCTTGGCCATTAGCACAGAGTTTAGTGACAAGTGTCTATGTGTACAGTTTACACAGGACTTGGTCTAATTTGAGTTTCGGGAAGCCTTAACGTATCATATAAAGTGTCAATAGAACGTGTCCAAAAACCTTCGAAAGTTAATCTGCTGAATACATATGTTTGTATATATTTTGCTGTTGTTAATATTTATAAACTGTTGGGAACTTACACGTGTTATCGTGTATCTACTCTCAGAAGACAATTCAAGTTATTTTAACTATAATTTCCTATTACAATAATTAGACCGTCAAGATTCATTATCATCCTTCATAGTGCTGCATTATCTTATGAAATTCAAAATACATTAATCACTTGGCTCTGTAATTCGCATATACTGTGTGGTAAAATATCTGAGAAATACCAGGTTGTTCAGCATTTTTAGACAGACGAGTATGTCGATACAGACCGTTAAACACCATGTATGATATTGCTATGGCAGTTTTAGGAGAAGATTGAGCTGCCTCTATTACGAGCTGTAGACATCACAGTGCGTGGAGAGTGCACGTGGGTTGCATATTTGACGTATTGAAGTATGAGAGTGCACCACGGGGTTTGCATACTTCACTGAATGTAGTCATCAACGTGTGGCGTTAGCTACTCGTGGTGTTCATAGTCACTTGCTTCTACCGGAGGTAATCAGAACTAGGAGAAATTCCTATGATAGTACCTATTCAGCTATGGGCTGTTTTACTTGTGAGGAGGAATTTGTAGTATTTACTTGTGAGACATTTCCATAAGGTAAGACACAGTAAGCCACTACAGTAGATGCACATCCTCGGACAGTCATTAATATGAGGTATCAGGATAGCAATGTATGATTCGAAATTTATTCACTACTGGTTGTTTGACATCATCTGTGTTTGCCATATATGTATTACCTTTTAGTGATATATGAAAATTCGTTCCAGACCAGGAGTCGAACCCAGATTTCCTACCTACTCGGGGTGCAGTCACCTTAAAAACTTGGGCTTTACACGCACGCTCCCCACACCGACCCAATCCTCGCTGTGTAACTTTTCCAACTCATTATGCCATAGTCCAGTACATTCATCGCCTAATGACCGCCATCTTGGATTACTGTGCCAGGGAGAACGAGACAATCAGGAATCGAGACCCTGTCGTTACCGTTGTATGCCCTTCGAGGCTAGTGACACTTACTTGCATGTCTGAAAGAACAGACTTATGGTGATCCACAGCTGTACTAAGTTCATTCGCTGACTACGAATTTTCTGTAATCAGCAGCATTAGGTACAGATGTACAACATATTAGTGACATACAGGCGTACGACGATAACAGCATGGTGTCGATTCCTCATAGTCTCGTTCTCCCTAGCGCGGGAATCCAATTACTAATGTTAGCGAGCGTTAGGTGGTGAATATGGTGGGCTATGACAGGAGGAAGTAGACAACATGCCATGGTGAGGTTAGGGTCGGTCCGGGGAACATGCGCGGTTAATCAAAGTGGTTAACGAGACCGCTCGCGATAAAAGGGATATTGGAATTCGAGTACCGTTCCGGCACGGATTTTCATATGTCACTAATAGGTACCACAAAAAAATGTGCCTAAGCTTACACAATACTTAACCTAAATTATCTTAAGGGCAAACACACACACTCATGCCCGAAGGAGGGCTCCAACTTCCGCCGGGACCAGCCGCACAGCCCATGACTGTAGCGCCTTAGACCGCTTTTTTTTTTCATTAAAACATTTATTAAAAAAAAACAATGTTACACATTCCAAATACATACTAAGTTATATATACATGAAGTTATTTAAACAAAACAGTTTGATCATTTCAATTACGCTGACGTTAAGGAAAGACAACAGAACATTGTGTTACTGACTAAATTACCAGAAAGAATTACGTTAAACATCAAGAAAAGAAATTTTTTTAAAGGAATTTAAACTTCAACCTGAAGAAGTAAAATCTGCACTTTGAATTACATGAGCTGCAATCTTTACAGAAGCATAATTTCTTTATGATGGATATCAACAAGTTCGTGGGATAATTTTAAATATAAAACAATTTAATAATCATATTAGGCAATTTCTAAAATACTTGACAATGGCGGAAAGGAGATATATATTACATTTATCAGATAGAATCTCATGGTTTTAACCAATCGATAAGGACATTTCTATAAAAACTGTCTATTTCCAAATTTCTAGTATAACCAATAATGCACCTTCAAGGTATTGTGTTTTGACACTATTAGACACACATCTCAATGTCACATAAGTTCTGTACATTAGCTTATAAATTTCAAACACTACTCTCTGAAGTAGAAAAAGCACACATCATAAATATACTGTAAAATCGTAAATAGTATCCTTAAGGTAACCACAATACATCATTGTCAACACAGCCTTCTTTTTTATATTAACCAATGCCCATTCTTTCAAATACAATTTTTAACATATTGCCGAACTTTTTCTTGTGATTCGAATAGCTTCTAATTTTGTGGAACTCACACAGCATGTATACCTTGAACTCTATGAGGCTATCGGATCCTAATTTGTTAAGGACGTAGTTAATAAAGTTTCCCAGCAACCAGTACACAGCGTTATTTTTTGCTTCTGGGAAATAGCGTGCTTCAGGCCTGTGTATCAATGACAGCGATACATACTCAGGGGATGTTCTTGTAATCAGAGCTATTTGCTCCCGGATCCACTTCCAACTATTCATGTGACCACTGCAAGTATATCTATGAATTACTGTGTCAACTAGATGGCATTGTTGACATAAATTTGTTTCACAGAGTCCGATTGCATGCAGTCTTTCATTGGTGCAAACTATGTTGTTAACCGTCTTGTACCATGACGTTTTTATATTAGACGTGAGCACATTAGAACTAATGTTCTTCCAAATCTCAGTCCACTCAATGTTTGGAAATTGTCGTTCTATTTTGTTCCTTCCTTCGCTTTTCTTTCGTTCCCGCATTATGGCTCTCGATGTTAAGTGTCGGGACTGCCTGAGTTCGACACTGACATAACTAAACTCAACATAGAAAATCCTCACGTGCTGTAAGCGACTGTTGATATTCTGCACGTCAATCGGGGGAAGCAGGCTTGGAGGTTTAATGATCTCGAAAAGTTGGCTGGTTATGCTTTCTCGCGAGTCTCTTATTAAATTAACTTGCCTTTTGATAAAAAGAGCAGAGGCTTTATCCGTTATATCAGTTAATCCTAGTCCAGGATCTAAAGTGGCTACTTTAGCAGGTACTCTGAACACTTCACCTCTCCACAAAAAGTTGGTGATTTTAGACATTATTCTCCTCGCTATCATTCTCGGTATTGGAAACAGCTGGGCAGTATAATAAGCCTTAGCAAGGATGCATGAGTTGATATACTGTGTTCTTTGTACTTGGTTCATATAACGAGTTAAATTCTCTACAATGGCTCCTTGCACTTTATCTGCTGCAACGTTCCAATTTAAAGCCGTCATTTTCATAGGGCATGCTGTCAGGGTGATCCCAAGTGTTTTATGTTGTGGGACTAATTTTGCCCACTCGACGTTTATATTATCAATACCTCTGAGATTTAACATCTTACTTTTTTATTCGTTTGCATTGGCTCCAGATGCTCTACAGTACGAATCAATCACTGTTGCTAGCGTGGTTACCTCATCATTGTTCCGTATAATGACCCCTATATCGTCAGCATAGGCTCTTATAACGGTTTTATTTCCTGATAATGTTAAGCCTTTTAATCTAGCATGGACATGGCGGAGGAAAGGTTCCAGCGAAATGGCGAAGAGCGACATGGACAGAGGACTTCCTTGAGGAACATCTCGTTGTATTTGCATCGGCCTGGATTGTTGACAATTCACCGCTATTTTAGCATTTATTCCAGTTGCTATGTTTTTAATCAACTGTATGACCCTATCGTTGAAACCTATTTTCTTCAATGTCTGTAGAAGATATTCAAGATTTACTACATCGAACGCTTTATAAAAATCTAAAAACAATAAAGCACACTTTATGTTTGTTACCGAAGTTATAGCAATGATATCCCTGAATTCCGCTAGATTTTGAAAAATGGTTCTGCCTTGCGCACAGTTCTGATGTTGACTAATAATTTTATCTGTAAGGCATGAAATTCTCTTGTTTATTATTCTAGCTATTAATTTATAATCAGAATTTAGCAGTGAAATTGGACGAAAATTATTTAAATCTTTTTTTCCATTATTTTTGGGCACCAGAACAATTTTACTCTCCTTAAACTCAGCCGGAATCATCGTGCTGGGTTCTGAGAGTCGTACCGTGTTTTGTTCGAATTTCATCAATAAAAGTCCTTCTCCCGTTTTTCGTATGCTTCACTAAATGATATAGGGAAGTAATTTCATCTTCTGACACCGAATTTGCCTTCGATTTTATTTTCAACCCTTCCATTTGACTTCTCTTGATATTAAGTAACTTGGCTTTGACTTTTTTGATGTCTGCTATCCGAAGTGAGGAACCTGCGGAGACTTGATCATATAGATCTCTCAAAACGGAATAGTAATACTCTATAGTGCATTTCGTTTCCCTTGCGCTCTGGGCACTGTATTGAATAAGAACTTTCTTCAACTTTGGCTTTGCCATTTTAACCCACCAGTCAATAGCAGTGGCATATCTACTACTGGCTCGCAGGCATATTGCCCATGTTTCTTTAATCAGATCTTCTAAATCATGATTTACTAACAAGGAAGTGTTCAAATTCCACTGATTCTTGATTCGGTGAACCGGCTGTCTTTGTAGATTTATGCAAGCTAAGACACTTGAATGGTCTGAAAAGTACGCAGGAATGGTTTCTACTTTTGTCACGGAAGTTTCAAGATTTTTAGAAATATATAGTCTATCAATCCTGCTACGCGATGTTTCCGTGACATAAGTGAACTCAACAGTGGAGGGGTATTTGATTTCCCATATATCTTTTAATTCTAAACCAGTAACTAGTAGTTTTAGTTCACTTGAGAAATTAAAATTAGGTAACTGATCTTTTCGATTTAAAACACAATTAAAATCACCTCCTAGTAATAACTGTCTTGGCGATTTCCTTAACAAGTATATCAGGTCATCTTTGAAGAAACGTGCCCTGTCAGCTCGATGAGAACTTCCTGAAGGGGCGTACAAGTTGATGATAGTCACATCATAGATATTTAGTCCTATTCCCCTTCCGGATTCCAGTCGTTCCACCTCGCTTACTGTAATCCCTTCCCTCACCAAAATAGCTGTTCCAGCACTTGTTTCGGGAGACACATTTATGTAACTGACAAAGCCGGGAATTACCAACTCCGAAACTAGAACTTCTTGTAATAGGGCAATATCAGTCGCGGATTCGTACAGAAATTCCTTAAGGGCCGATAATTTCAAACCGGTCGAGATTTTATTTATGTTTATAGTGGTGACAGAATAAGATTGCGTCATTGTGTTTTCACTATGTAGTTGTTTTGATGAACTAATTTAGTTTCCTTTGGTTCAGGGTTCAGCTAAGCTGTAACAGTTTTCTCGGAAGGCTGAACATGGAATAACACTTCCATCTGTTTATTAGTTACTGTCCCGTTTTTTTTCTGCTTCTGATGTTTTCTCTTGTAACGCAAGCAGAATGATTTCCTGGTAAACTTTCTGATTTTTCCTCCAGTGATTCGTGTACGACCGTTTCGGACTGAACATTCTTTGGGCTTGGGTCGCCCCTACCGGATTTTCCCTTCCCTTGGTTACGAGCTACATTCTCATTTGGTTGCGTCGGTATTTTACTTCGCGGCTTATCTGGAGCAGCAGCAGACGCTTTCGCAATTTCGGTTGCCGGCGCCTGCCCTGAGGTGTTGACCGTGATTTCAGTTTGGCCACCACTTCCTCGTTCATTATTAATTTCACTCACTTTCTGATCGAGGGAAACAAATGGAGACTGCAGTTTTGCAACCTCTCCCTGAATTTGTTTATTATCAGATAGATTCTGATCTTTGCAATCGCCTACTGCACCTGTTGTTTCCTGCAAATTAATGCTGTTTACACCCCCTTCATTTTCTGGTACCGTATGTGTATTATCTTTCTGTTCATTAGTTTCCATTCGCATTTTGCCTTCAGGTTCCTCTGCCTCCTCATTGCACTGTTTTTGCTTGCGTAGTGAGGGAGTGGGACAAGACAGCTCGTCCTCTGAACAACTATCAGTTATCTCCAGAGGTCGTTTTTTCGGTTACGTTTCAGTTTCACGAGTAGTGGCAACAGGGTTTCCTTTTGTTGTTAACGGGGGAAATTGACTGTTATCGTGAAGGGACACATCAGTTTGGCCTGCTGCGTTAACATCCTCAACCAGTTGTTCCGGGCTATTCTTTGGTAACAGATCATTTAAGGTAAGCTTCTGACGCTGTATCAAATTACTTTTAAGAACAACAGTTCGCCGCGGACATTCCTGTCTGAAGTGGCCGGTTTCGTTACATATATGACATGTAGCTTCCTGACCTGTATAAACAATTTGTGCCTTATACCCACAAACAGTTATGTGGGACGGAATATTCGTCTTAACGTCCATCTCTACACTGCGGACACCGTTAAAACACTGCAGTTTAAAGCGAGGCGACCATCTTTCATTTGCAATTGATTTAACGTCTCCGTAGTTTGAAAGAGCTTCCTTAATCTTATCATTTTCAATTTCAATGGGAAGATTCAAGACACGAACGGTTTTGTAATGAATGTCCGCTCTATAGATGGAAACCTTACTTTTATAACCATTTCTATGCACAAAATCTGCTTCATAGCCCCACTTTCGTAACACTTTATCAACAGTCGAAGCACTGATTAACTTGACAAAAACACAGTATTTTTCCTGATCCAGTTGCCAGGTATGAACGGTTTCAGAATTTAGTCCAATTACCTGTGTAATCCAGTCATCTATTTCCAGGGATGTCGGCTGAACAGGACGGGTTTCCTTGTCAAACGCAAATACCAGAGTATTCTTCCTGAGGTTTGTAGCCATGGTTAATTCAGCGAAGCAATTTCGGTTAAACAACCGAAATTCCACGTAGCAGCAGCAAGACCAGAAAGAGCGATCAGATCACAAGGAACAGGAACGAACACGGAGATTAATGGACGGACAGCACTCGTCGAAGCACAAGTACAGCGATGTAAACACTGAAGCGCAGCGCAGCAGTTAACAGCGGCCACTCGCGAGCGCGGCTGAAACGGAACTGTTTGGCTAATCCCGCGAGGCTATAGGTAGCACATCTACACCTAATACAGCTGATGTAAAGGAAACGCAATGAACGAATAAATTTCGAGTTTTTTCGTACAGCTATGAATCATAATAAGGTGTGCGTTTCAATAATTAGTAGTGTGTCCTTTCGAACACACAACTAAGAGTCAATGCATGGGCTGGAACTGTCGGTGGCAAACTAATAGGGCCACACACGTTACGAAACTGATAAGCAGGTACTGCGTATCATTAATTTCTGGGCGATGAATTACCAGTGTTGTTGGGGAACACTATCATTACAGGAAGACAACGATTGAGGTTTAGACAGGACCGAGTACTCTCTTACTTTCTATGCATCGTGCGACACTACATCATCCCAACGTTTCATGGGCAATAGATGGTTCGATGGTGTTTGGTAGGATGGCATCCCTGTTGGCGGATGTGAATCCGTTAGATTTCTGGCTATGTGTACGATTAAGGGGGTAGACCCACCGATACCGATATTCGTGATCTTATTTCAATAAAATAACAGACAAATAGAAAACTGACTTGAGGATTTATTGAACACCCTTAAGATTATATTATTTTTTTTATAAGTAAAGAACTTGCAACCTGATGACAGTACATGACGTCGACGAAAAGAATTCGCGGAGTGCGAGGGCGGTTGGTGGGAGCTCTGATCGCCACAATTTTCAACCTAAAACAAAATCTCAAAACCTGCTTTGAACATTTTATAACGTTATAAGTAGAAATATTTAAAACAATGGTTTTTAACAAAATGGAGGCAGTCTGCATTAAAATTATTTTTTTCGAAAAAAAGATGTTATGCAAACGTGCACAAAAATCGAAATAAAAATTTGCCCCAAAATGTCCACGTAATACAATATAAAAAACGACTACTCACAAATTACAATAAGGTGTAATGTAACTGCATGTATGTTTCACTAGTCATAGTTCCCGACGCCACCTAAAAAGTTTTGTTTTGACAAAATAAGCGTTTTAAGTTTCAACTTCCTTTTTTACGTCTGTGCCGAATCACTCGCATTTTCACTAGTTTATATAGATTAACTGGCGTACGTTTACAAATCGAAGCGTTTATTGCTCGTCTGGAATTACATTTAGAATATTTCTATCCGTATAAATACGATTGTTTGTCATTTTCAAGCAACCACATTTTACTTTGAATAAAAAAAAAAGCGAAATTACAAGTTAAGTAGACGCAAGACAAGCCCGTTTATCAGACTATTTACCATAATAGAATCATATTAAGAACATAAATCTTGTTTAGGATAGTATTTTAACTGATAGTAATGTCCTCTGTGATAGTATACGAAATCAACATGACTTCTATTCTGCAATTAAGTGTTACCGTATTCCATCAGTTGCATTCGAGTGCTCGGACGTGTCATGGAGCAAATTCGCAGTTTGTGCATATTTCAACGTTTATTGCTTACTTTACATCAATTAATTTTAAAAACAGGCTATTCAAGAATCATTTTAAGATAATAACAAAATTAGGCTCAGATATAAATTTCTACACTGGCCTACCCCGTTAGAGATATTGGGGTAAATCCAACTCATAGATAATGTCCAGACGATACAGGGCTATGTTACCAATGTACTCGTGTGTGACGCAGTGGGAATGAAGCCTGGTGTATTCGACAGAGTGCATGATTCACAGTTAGGGATGTTCCAGGATGCGTGGTAACTACACGCGGCACTGTATATTGAACCTGCTCCTACGTAAGACAGAGGGGAATGAGGAGACAGATCGACCCATATGCCAACAGGTATTGGTTTATAGAAATACCGTTATACGAAATTTTCTTTACTTTTGATCCATATTTTTTAAAAACCTGTATATGACATATCTGAAGAAACCAGTACACTCTCTTTTCCCCGCAAATGGAGGACGTTATCAAGTTTAACCTTTAACTAGAAGGGTGGGGTCTCAGCAGACCCCATTCTACATTTTGGGTTTATAATTTCCATTGTTGTCGCTCTACAGACTCGACATTGTAGGTATTCTCAGTGTGCAGCTGACGCTTGCAATAGATGGCGTGCGCCGCGCTCTCGCAACAGTAAGTGCCTGTTTTTCGTTGTTGGGGAACCATGTAGACCCCACGCGCGCTTTTACGTAGTATTTATTTACAATATGGTAATACAGTAATTTCCTCTTATTTCAGTATATTTACAACAATGAATCGCTTTCTTCGTGATGAGGATACTGCACGACTGTTGCAAGAAGGCACTGACACAGAAGATGAAGACGCAGAACAAAATGACCCAGATGAAGATGTTGATGACATCAGTGATCATGATTCGATACACAGTGAACGCCTTCCTGGTTCAGAGATGGAGCTAAGTGATGGCTCTTCTTCTAGTGAAGAAGACGAAGAAAGCTCAGGGAACGATTTTTACGGTAAGGAGAGATTCAAATGGAGTAAATCTGGCCCACATTCATCTCGTGTACGACAGCACAATATTGTACGAGAACGCGCGGGACTGAAAGGACCTGCTGCTTGTAAACGTGAAATGTCGCCTGTAGAGAGTTGGGAACTATTATTTACCGATGATGTGATTGAGACTAACGTGCACTGTACCAACAAGAAACTTGAGGACAAATATTCACCTCCATTATTAGAGCCGTATTACGCCAAGAACATTGATTGCTGTGAGTTAGGAGCTTACCTTGGATTACCACCATGGATCACTTCTGTTTACGTCGATATTCATGTCAAATCATGAAAATATTAGATCGCTATGGACGACTGATTTCACTGGAAGAGACATTTTTCGAGGTGTGATTGGGATAAACATATTTTTATTCATTGATTTCAATGTAATCTTTGATGACATCAGCACATGAGAAGAAAGAATATCTGCAGATAAACTGGCTTTCATACTAGGAATTTTTGAGAAGTTTATTAGCAATTGTAGCGCCAACTATTCTTGTTCAGAATATTTATGTGTTGATGAAGTGCTGGTAAAATTTCGAGGGAAGGTACTCATGCAGAATGTTTATCAAAAGTAAACCTGGAAAATATGGCCTGAAAATACAGTGTATTTGCGGTGCTAAAACTCATTACTTATGTAATGCGTTTATATGCTCTGGAAAACCGCTTACCCACAGAATTATCCCTTTCGCAGTGCCAACTCAGGATTTGCAGAGCCATTTTATGGAACTAATAGGAGGACTAACATACGTGGGTACTGTACGAAAAAACAAACGAGAAATTCCTCGTCAGTTTTTGCCTGATAAAAGAAGACCCACTGAATCATCACTATTTGGATTTGTTCGGGACAAGACCTTGGTATCGTTCGTTCCAAAGAAGTATAAAAGTGTAGTTTTATTATCTTCCATGGATCACGAAGTGTCTGTAAATCAACAATCGAAGAAACCTGCAATTGTAGACTTTTACAATGCGACTAAGGGAGGAGTTGATGCCTTGGATCTGAAACGCTCAAATTACTATTGCTCACGTAGAACAAGAAGATGGCCCAATGCAATCTTTGCTGCAATGCTGAATATTTCTCTTGCTAACGGAAATGTTCTTAGGGTCGGTTCTAATACAAATAAAAAAAGTCAGCAGAAGATGATACATAAATTCCACTGCAATGAGTCTTGTAAAGCCATACGTTTGCAGCAGATTAGAAAATAACCCAAAGGTGGCCAAATATGTACGGGAAATTATGTGCAAATTGGTTGGCAGAGGAGAAATGTTTTCAACACCTCATGCAGATGAGCCAGGTCCTAGTACCTCTAAAAAGCGAAGATGTTATATTTGCCCAAGGTCGAAAGACAAAAAGAGCTCTCTAACATGTAACACTTGCAAACAATGTCTTTGTAAGCCTCATTCAAAGGCAATCAATTTTGGTTTGTCCTGTGAAGCCAAAGGAAACGAATGATTTTGTAGGCACATAATGTGGTGTCAATTTTGTCTTGCTAGTTTTTTTCTGTTTTATAATTTTCCTATGATTGTATGATCCAATTAAGTACAAATTTTAAAAAAAGTTTAGTTAGAAGCTAGTATTTGTTGATTTTTATGTCATTCTAACTGAGCTATATAAACAGAAAACCAAAATGACATGTTTTTATAAATGGCTTAAAGTTTCTGATAGGCCTGATTAATATAAGCACAATAAACGACTACAATAATAAATACGTTGTCTTCCATTATTTAAATATGAAAATATCCAAGTTATTTCCAGTAATAACACTGTTGGTGTACTTCTAGACCCCACACGTGACTCTACGTTACCAGAAACAGCTCTTGTACTTGAAGGTTAAAGTCGGTGTTACACTGAATCAGTGTGATATTTTCTGAATTACCTGTCCTCTCCAGTGTGCTTGTGTATGAACACTGCACGGCGGAAGACGGGAACCTTCGCAGGCTCGACATTAGCCGCTTTTGGCGTTGTCGTCTTGCATCCATAGCGCGTGGAGACCTATAGCGGCAGTATTTGGAAAGCTTCCAGGCACTACAGCCATAAAACGGGGGCCCAGTCGTCCGGATACCCCGTAATATGCAAAAGCACCGCGCGGTCCGAGCCGCTTACTGCGGGGAACCTCGCTGTCTTTAATACCACACTAAACCACAAACACACACAACGCAGAGTTTTTAAACCATCTGTAGTGGAGACAGGCTTTAAGCATCACAAAGAAATATCAGTGATTTTCTTCCGAATAAAGATGCATTTCGTTATTGATTTAAATTGTTAACTTATTAGCTCATAATGGAGACGACTTCAACATTGAACGTAGACTTCTTGATTCGACATAATGATGTGAAAATAATTTGTACACGGATTTTCAGCATTTTTAGAATAATAATAAGCTTTCAATAATGCTAACGGGAATCAGGCTTGGCTCTGAGCACTATGGGACTTAACATCTGGGGTCATCAGTCCCCTAGAACTTAGATCTACTTAAACCTAACTAACCTAAGGACATCACGCACATCCATGCCCGAGGTAGGATTTGAACCTGCGACTGCAGCGGTCGTGCGCTTCCAAACTGTAGCGCCTAGAGCCGCTCGGCCACCCCGGCCGGCTGGAAATCAGGTTTTTCGAATTTGGAAAACTAATAGGAATAAAATACTAGAAACAAAAGTTTCTTTAAAACTTGCACAGAAAGCAGTCTGCAAATAAAGGAGTAGGGCACATAAGGGAGAAAGCCTCTACGGGGGGCACCGACTTGTAGAAGTACTGTTTGTACAGGTGGAGAGGCTTGCATTAGACGTTGAGGACTATACTGGCGGTAGCACATCTACTGGCAGAATCTACACACTACATATGCCTCAGTGGATGGGAAAGAAGATAATCCCACATAGTCCACTCTCTCCCCATTCACTCCCATAGTCCTTTCTCATTATCTCAGACACTTAGCCAAAGGTGTGATGCGATACATGCCGAGGGGTGCATGGCATATGGGAAGATGTGTCATAAAAGTAGCCTCAGGAATAACAGGCGATCTCCCTGAGTAACTAGTCCTAATCTTGAGAAGAGTAGGAATGTCCCTATTCTCTTGTGTGAAAACACATATCCTACATATAAGGACACAGTGTCAGTAAGCAGATTCCAGGAAATAAGGAGAATAATAAAATTCGATGGCAGGTGTCCTGTGGATCACAATCTGTAGACAAAAAACATGCAGCTGTTCGTTATGTATGGGAACTGTTTCTTGACAAATGCAGGAACACAATGATTCCTAATGATTCGCTCACAGTTGACGAGCAGTTACTCCCATTCCCTGGAAAATGAGGCTATATCCAGTACATGCCTACTAAACCCGCTAAGTATGGCACAAAAAATCCTGATTATCGGATGCTGCATGTGCTTATTCTTTAGACGGAATTGTGTACACAGGAAGGAAGACACGTGAACCAATTCAAAAGAATTTGCTTTGAATATGGTGGAAGATCTTGCTAAGAGCGTAGAGGAATCATACAGAAATATTACTGTTGACAGCTGCTTCACTAGTATCCAGCTGGTAGAAAGGTGTTTCAGAAGGAAATTTTGGTGGTGGGTACAATCAAAGAAAATAAACCAGAAATTCTGAGTGAAATGAAGTCGTCCAGGGCAAGAGCGAGGTACTCCTCGTTATTTTGCTTCAGGTATCAAACTACAGTGCTGAGTTATGTTCGCAAAAAGAAACAGAAGAAGAAAATAACAAAAACTGTGTTTTACATTAGCAAAATGCGTCACGACAGAGACGTCGATCAAACTCACGCAAAGAGAAACCTTATAAGAATGTGCTGTAACTCCGTAAAGCCTCCATAGATCAAGACAACATAAGATTCGATATTGTACCTGCAAGAAACAGACAAGTAGATTGCCATTCCCATTGTGGATGAATTCGATGGACGTCGCAGCAATGAAAAGTGAAAATTTAGTTTTTGTCCAACATTCGACATACAGTTTATTGCTAAGAGTTTTGGAGAGGAAACGGCAAGGTCACTAATGGAGCTCGAATTGGGATCCATAAACTCTCAAAGAAAACAGCTGATTCCATGTACAGATGTGTGCAAGAAGGTGTCTTACCGCTGAACCATTTAGTTCCATCAGGAAAGAGAAAAAGGTGCAGATATTGTTCATATAATATAGAAACATCAGCGTGATAGGTATGGAATGTGGAAACGAACTCTGTAATGAACATAATGGCAGTCTTCGCGCTTCTCGTTTCAAAAATTCTGTAAATTAAGAGAAATGCAACTTTTACGATAAATGTATAATAATTATTTGTGAAAAAATAGTTTATAATTCCCCCATGAACACTGGAGCTTGTCGTCGGTTGGGCGTCTTGCTTGCGTCAGGGATACAGATAATCGTACGGTAGGTACAACAACAACGGAAGGGTGTCTCTTGAGAGGTTTCATGAAGAGGGGCCTTTTCAGTAGTTGCAGGGGCAATAGCCTAGGTGATTGACAGATCTGGTCTTGTAACATCAACAAAAACGACCTTGCTGTGCTGGTACTGCGAACGAGGGGAAGCAAGGGCAAACTACAGCCATAATTTTTCCAGATGACACGCAGCTCTACAATATTGGTAACTGATGATGACGTCCTCTTGGATAAAATAGTCCCCAATTCGGACCACAGGGCAGGAACTACTCAGGAGGATGACGTCATCAGAAGAAATATGATTGGCATTCTATGGATCGGAGCACGTTGGTTAGAAAATTTATGAAGGGAAATGCACAGATTAAAGTTAGACATATTGGAAACTAGTGATGTTAGGCAGCAGAAGGAAGAGGACTTCTTGTCAGGTGAACACAGGTTTACAAATACAGGGTCAAATAGGGGCAATGCAAGAATGGGTTTAATAATGAATAAGAAAACAGGAATGCGGGTAAGCTACTATGAACAGCGTAGCGAAAGTTTATCATAGCCAATATAGACATCAAGGCCACGCTCACCGCAGCAGTACCAGTTTGCATGCCGTCTAGCTCCGCAGCTGATGTAGAGATTGAAGAAATTTACGATGAAATAAAAGCAATTGTTCAGATAGTTAAAAGGAACGAAAATTTAAATGTGATCAAGGACTGTAATTCGATACTAGGAAAACAAACAAAAGAAAAAATAGGTAGTGAGTATGGACTAGGGGAAAGGAATGAAAGAGGAAATCTGCTGGTAGAATTTTGCACAGAGCATAATTTAATCATCGCTGACAGTTGGTTTAGGAAACATATAAGGAGGATGTATAAAATGGAAGTGCCCTGGAGACGTCTGAGGGTTTCAGATCGATTATGTAACGGTCATACAGAGATTTAGGAACCAGATTTTGAATTTCCAGGTGCATATGTGGACTCTGACCAAACTTTATTGGCCATGAACTTTACATTAAAACCGAAGAAATTGGAAAAACATAGAAAATTGAGTGGATGGGAGCTCTGCATAAGTTGAAGGAACCAGAAGTTCTTGAAAGTTTCAGAGGGAGCCTTAGGGAACGGTTAACTACAACAGCGAAAGGGAATACAGGAGAAGGCGAATGGGTAGCTATTTGAGATAAAATACTGAAGGAGGAACGGAATAAAATAGGTAAAAATACTAGACCTAGAGGAAATCCTTGAATAACATAACAGATATTGATTTAATTGACGAATGGAGGAAATTTAAAAATGCTGCAAATGAAGCAGACGAAATGGAGTACAAAGGTTTAAAAACTCAGACTGATAGGAAGTGCACATATACTAATCAGAAACGGCTAGGTGACAAGTGTAAAGATTTAGAAGCATATTTCACTAGGTTCAAAATGGATCTGAGCACTATGCGACTTAACTTCTAAGGTCATCAGTCGCCTAGAACTTAGAAGGAATTAAACCTAAGTAACCTAAGGACATCACACACATCCATGCCCGAGGCAGGATTCGAACCTGCGACCGTAGCGATCACGCGGTTCCAGACTGTAGCGCCTAGAACCGCACCGACACTCCGGCCGGCACAACTTATACAGAGAACAGACGCAGTTATAAATGTGGAGGCGCATGAAAGACAGGCAGTAGTTGAAAAAGAGAGTGAGACAGGGGTGTAGCCTATTCCCGACGTTATTCGATACGTACATTGAACAAGCAGTGTAGGAAACCAAAGAAACATATGGAGTAGTTCAGGGAAAAGAAGTAAAAACGTTGAGGTTTGCCGATGACATTGTAATTCTGTCATAGGCAGCAAAGTACTTGGAAGATCAGTTACATGGAATGGACAGTGTCTTGAAGGAGCATATAAGATGAACATCAACAAAAGCAAAGTACAAGAATAATGGCATGTTGTCGAACTAATGCAGGTTATGCTGAGGAAGTCAGGTTACGAAGCGAGACACTGAAAGTAGTATATGAGTTTTGTTATTTGGCCAGCAAAATAAATGATGATGCTCGAAGTAGAGATGATATAAAATGAATGTAGACTGACATTAGCAAGAAAAGTCTTTCCGAAGAAGAGAAATTTGTAAACATCAAATATAAATTTAAGTGTTAAGAAACCTTTCCTGAAGGTACGTTATGGAAAGAGGTCATGTATGGAAGTGAAACATGGGCGATAAACAGTTTAGATAAAAACGTAAAAAGGTTTTCAAATGTGGTGCTACAGAATAATGCTAAAGATTCGATGGGGCGATCATGTAACTAATGAGGAAGTACTGAAAAGAATTGGTTAGACGACAAATTTGTGGCACAACTTGACCGAAAGTGGGATAGGTTGATAGGACGCTCTCTGAGACATCAAGAGATCAAAACGTGAGTATTAGAGGGAAGAGTGGAACGCAAAAATCGTCGAGTGAGAGCGGGAGATGAGCACAGTAAGAAGATTCAGAAAGATGTAGGTTCAGAGATGGAGAGGCTTGAACAGGATAGTGTAGGGTGGAGAGGTACATCAACCAAGTTCTCGGACAGAAGACCACAACAACAGCAACAGTAGTTTATAACAACTTTGTAACATTTCAATAACTAAACAAATTTGAAGCAAATAAATCCAACTCCGAAAAATGAGTGTATGCAAAGACAACAATTTAAAATGAGGATATGGCCTCGCAGGCACTGCTTATGGATTCAAGTTTCAACACCATGCATCCCAGAGTCAATGATGGGAAATAACTGGATTATTCCTTTAGGTGTTCAGAATCTCACACCAATAAAGAGAGTGTAGTAAATATAGGAATGGAAATATGGCATGACCATACAATAATTTCCAGTTGCTGCAATAAACATTTAAATGTAACAGTTGGAAGAAGGAAGCAGTGGAGAATGAACCGCTACACAACAACAGGAGATGTAGTCTGGTTTACTGAAGAGCCGAAAACATATATGCTGGGACTGAAGGGTACGAGGTACGAACTAGCCTATCTCTATGGATGTTGGTCACAGTATTCCAGATGTAATTACGCGCTATCAGGGAGTGCGCGGAGAATAATTTGTGTAGATGCTAGAAGGGTTGTCGCACCTACAGTTATTCTGTCAGTCAAGCAGCTTCGAAACCTCCGTCACCCCCTGCAGCGACATCAAAGGTTGTTGCAGAATCCCAGAAGCCCTGGTGGGGGAAAACAAAAGTTTAAACCTGCTGTGGGTTTCTGGTCACTCAGTGATTAATGAAAATGAACAAGCTGACAGATTGGGACAGGACAGGCGCGACGACACTGTTTATTGGAAGGGAACCTGTCTTAACTATCACTAAAGTGAGTATAAAATCAGAAGGATGTAACACGATTTATAGGCATCACATGAAATACGAGACTACTCTCCAAAAACGAAAACCATGGCAGACTAATGATATTGACGCCATGTTTCAGGAGAAGTTCTATAATCCTGAACCGGAACAGAAAACAGATTAAAATCATGGTAGGACTCATTACTGGCCATGGTAACTTTCAGAAACAACTACAAACGATGGGTATAAAGAACACCATAAGTGTAGACAATGTGGTGAGAAGGATGAAATTGCGCCACATCTAATCTTACAGTGTGAAACTCTGGAGGGTGAAAGGCAACCTGAATTAACTGTGTCTAATGAGGAACTAATAAAGGATCTCCTGCCACTTATGAAGGGTACCGATCGGCTTTACTGGAATCACAGGGAGTCAAACTCTACAAGTTTTTGTGCAGGCAGAAATGGGCAGAGAGCACTGTTGTTTATCTCTCTCTTCATAAATCAATTCAAGTAAAATAACATCGAGGGAGGAAGAATTGGGAAAGAAGTCAGACAGAGTTATTTGTAGTCTGCCCTCCACCTTACTCATTCTATGCAGTAAACAAGTATTAAGGTAATTAAAAGAGAAATGCCGAGCGGAAATTCAAGTTCAGCAGTAGTGCATGACACATTTGACTTTCCCCAGTGACGTATTTTTTCCAGTGACATTAAAGAAGTTGGAAGATCAATTTAATAATTGCATGAGCTATTTACAAGAGGTTACGAGGTGAATATCAGTAAAAATAATTGAACCTAAACTAATTCCTTAAAAATTGGATAGGGAAATGAATTTCTTACAGTAGTGATGAGTTTTCACAAAAGAAACGATGGTATCCAACAAAGTTCTGTTTTTGCCCCACTCCTTGTATGCATACGACCTCTCACTAATAATGCCCAGAAAATTTGCTAATGTTGCTGATATTGCTCTGCCGGCTCAGAATCAAAGTTTTAGGGAAACTGAAGCAACGCTAACATCAGACCTGAAGAGAGTGGACGAATACTTCAAACATAACTCTCTCCAGCCAAATCATCAAACGACCGTTACATCAACTTTTCACCCATGATATAAACATACAAACTACAAACCTACTATCCTTTTTTGAGATCAAACTCTCCAATGTTGCAACGCTTCAAAATACCTAGGTATGAACCTAGACAGGTCTTTGACATACAGAATCTATCTCCGAAATATGGCAGCTGAAATCAAAACTCACAAAACCATGCTCCAGAAGTTAACAGGAACAACCTGGGGTGCCACTGCAACAGCTCTCAGACCATTAGGTTAAGTACCTTCATACTCTGTCGCAGAAAACTATTGTTCCGATGGACACAGTACTCACACTAAACTAATAGACACACAGCATAATCAAGCAGTGCATCTCATCACCATTAGAAGCACTCTTCGCTTTATAAAGTCAGTATCACACTGTAAGGTGACAGTGGAAGCAGCTTCTTATAACCGTGAAAGAGAACATCTAAACTAAGTCACACTTTGTTGTACATTTATCCCCGGATGAGAAAATAGATTATTTAGAAAAATGGTTAAAGGTTTTGTTTTTTTATTGAAACAATCTGTAACTTGAGATTCACTCTACCAATATATTTCCCTGCAACTCAATATAATTTCATTAACATCGGACAAATGTGTTTTAAGACACATAGTTCTATAAGTGAGCGGTTCGTAACGGAGGCGCCCGAGAAGCGGACAAGCAATTCTTACTGTAACCATTAATATTCGTTATTGAACTTTAAAAACAATTTGTCTCTTATAGCCGCTCGTAGTCAGCCGAGTGGTCTAAGGCGCTGCAGTCGTGGACTGTACGGCTGGTCCCGGCGGAGGTTCGAGTCCTCCCTCTGGCATGGGTGTGTGTGTTTGTCCCTAGGATAATTTAGGTTAAGTAGCGTGTAAGCTTACGGACTGATGACCTGAGCAGTTAAGTCCCATAATATTTCACACACATGTTGTTGTCTCTTATAGTCTGACGCAGAACCAAACAAGGAAAATTTTGGTAGAACTCAGTTTGTGGTAAGCCTATTGGATAGTACAGGGTGATTCAAAAAGAATACCACAAATTTAAAAATGTGTATTTAATGAAAGAAACATAATATAACCTTCTGTTATACATCATTACAAAGAGTATTTAAAAAGGTTTTTTTTCACTCAAAAACAAGTTCAGAGATGTTCAATATGGCCCCCTCCGGACACTCGAGCAATATCAACCCGATACTCCAACTCGTTCCACACTCTCTGTAGCATATCAGGCGTAACAGTTTGGATAGCTGCTGTTATTTCTCGTTCCAAATCATCGATGGTGGCTGGGAGAGGTGGCCGACACATCATATCCTTGACATACCCCCATAAGAAAAAATCGCAGGGGGTAAGATCAGGGCTTCTTGGAGGCCAGTGATGAAGTGCTCTGTCACGGGCTGCCTGGCGGCCGATCCATCGCCTCGGGATAAGGTTTCATAACTAACCTTTTTCGTAGGACTCTCCATACAGTTGATTGTGGAATTTGCAGCTCTCTGCTAGCTCTGCGAGTCGATTTTCTTGGGCTACGAACAAATGCTTGCTGGATGCGTGCTACATTTTCATCACTCGTCCTCGGCCGTCCAGAACTTTTCCCTTTGCACAAACACCCATTCTCTGAAAACTGTTTATACCAACGTTCAATACACCACCTATCAGGAGGTTTAACACTATACTTCGTTCGAAATGCACGCTGAACAACTGTCGTCGATTCACTTCTGCCGTTCTCAATAACACAAAAAGCTTTCTGTTGAGCGGTCGACATCTTAGCATCAACTGACGCTGACGCCTAGTCAACAGCGCCTCAAGCGAACAAATGTTCAACTAAATGAAACTTTATAGCTCCCTTAATTCGCCGACAGATAGTGCTTAGCTCTGCCTTTTGTCGTTGCAGAGTTTTAAATTCCTAAAGTTGTGGTATTCTTTTTGAATCACCCTGTATATTATTAAAGCCAAAACTCGATTCTCTAACAAAAATTCGACAGTGAGATTGTACCTGCTTCCGGCTCGTTGTTTTCTCTTTCCGTTTGCCAGGTTCGGTCCGATTTGGTATTATGGTTTCCCATCCTCATTTTTGATGCAGATTTTTGCCTGCCTCTGACTGAATTAAAAATTTTCTTTAATTTTTTTCATTTCCTTTATTTTTATTGTTTTTACTTTCCTTTTCTTGAAATATACATACTTACTGAAACCACCTAATATTTCCTTAGTGTGTGATATTTTTTTAGAAAAAATGGCATCATGCAAAGGGCGACACCACAATTTTTGCGTAGTATGCGTGTCATTTTTCACTATGAATTAACAGCATATACTACAAAGCGTCTCTAGGGAGTTTCCATTTATTACGTTGCTACAAGGAATCCTGGGTAACGTCCTTCCCTGTTTGGCACATGAAAAGGAGTTCCCAGCTTTGTTGTCTGTGGTATCTCGGGTTTTACACGTTTGTCCACGAAATTTATCCTGCAATTGGCGGATTTGTACCAAATGGAATTTCACGAGTGGTTTTTTCTGGTTCTTTTTTATTTCAAATATTGTTATTGAATTCAGCAATGAAAGTCAGTCAGATGGAAGGATATTTTCTCGTGCCACTTCATAGTCCTTCGAATGCACTGAACAGAACTTAACATCATAGTCTTATCAACAGCAGCCATTGACTTATTTAGCTCACTACACAAGCCAGTTCCAGTTTATTTTGGCCCGTTTTATGTTCCATCTCCTCGATTTCAACTAAATCTGGTCCATTTACGTTTTAAAACGTCCAGACGTCTTTGTTGCCCATCCATTTTAGAGCCAATAGTGTTCTACAGGACTTTTTAATTTCCCTTTCTTCAGTTTCTGAGGCAACAGTGGCAAATATTTCCTGTTTTTCCGTACTATTCCAATGGCACTGGTACATTTCTTATGGCACCATAGGAATAATTTGCGGCTCGAATAGTCCTTGTCTAAATAAACGGAATAACCTTTGTTGATGTATGGCAACAACAAAGTCACAACAACATCGTCTGATTTTCCGTAGTCAGCATTTTCGCATTCGATTTCCGTGGCGGAACTAGTTCAGACTGTATAATCTAGAATATAATCGCTTTGTATATAAAAAAGAACGAAAATATTAATACCTAAACGTCTACGCCTCTTTCATATATACTGCTTAAATCGAACACTTCCTTTGAAAAATAGCAGACTTTCATCTGTTACCAAATTTTTGAAAAGGGCTACGGCCTCACAAAATTTCTTCTTTGTGTACTCTACACTCGCCAAAGGTCTTGCCGCCGTGGTAACAGTGGATCCAGTCAGACAACCGAAGTTAAGCGCTTTCGGACTTGGCCAGCACTTGACTGGGTCTCCGTACCTATCTACCGAGTGCTGCTGGCATGTGGTGAGCACTCAGCCCTGGCGAGGTCAACTGAAGAGCTACTTGACTGAGGCGTAGCGCCACCGGTCGCGGAAACTTCTCCCTGACAACGGTGTGCTGACAAAATGCCTCTCCGCATTCGGCGACGCCTAAGGGCCGAGGATCACACAACAGCAGTCGGTACCGTTGGACCTTCAATATCAGTTCGGACGGTGTTTCTTTTGTGCTGTACAATGAGGCGTATTTCCACAAGAATATCATGAGATACTGCCGAATTGCCACTAAAGTACTATAAACGCAAAATTGGTTTGTACGGGACTCTCGACATTAAGTGTGAAAATGTTGGTGTTTGAAGCAAAGAATCTGACTGACGAATAGTCATTCACTTCTACTAACATTTTAGTTCTTGGCGTAAGCGGGAAACACGCCAAGAAAAAATAAAGTTGTGCAGGCTCTATATTCTTCCACGGTGACAACCTGCTGGCTACTGTCGTCATTTCCTCGATAAGAAATGTGTAACAATTATTTATGGCCACATAAATGGCAGAAAAAAATTCAAACGACAAACGTATAAAAAAGTCTAAATGATTTACTGAATCGCTGACTTATATCGCTAAAGGTGTTCACGAAATGATGGCGTTTCGTCACAGGATGATTATTCAAGGAATCATTGGTTTTTTTTCGTTTTTTTCGAGAAGAAGTTGGGTTTACCACTTCATCTTCGTTTTTGGATTGCAGAACAAGAGTCTTCGGGCAAAGTTCCTCGTTATGTTGAAGAATCAGAAGTAACTCCTGACACATCGGGATCTTCGTCCGAAGGACGGTCCCAAGTAGCACTACCATCTTTGCCACTACTATTCATGAGGATATCCATGATTTTGTTATGTGGTAAATTACTCCCCGACATAGCGAAGAAATATAGACAAACGTTGTCTCACCAAACTTGGAAGAACTGTGGCCTACCTTACGACTCATAAGCGGAAAGGATCAGAAAACAGGTAAAAACTCTAGCGGTACCTGACGTTACAAAGAAGAGCAGGTAACGACAGCACTGGCAGGAATGTTGTATCCCGACAACAGGGAATCGCCGTTCTATTGTCCTTGTCTACCTGGCGTACAGGAAGTCGTCGGAACAACGACGTGTATCCCAACGTTGAGCGGTGACAGTGTTTTTGACGTCATAGAGTGGAATAGCACGTTGGCGAGTCTTTCCGAAATTGCAGAGCAATATCTAACACGTCAGATATTCTGAACGTGCGTTTGAGGGTTGACCAATGAGTCGGCAGAAAGCCACTTACTTCATATGCATGCCATCCGTTATCTGTTGATATAACTGGTGCTAGGATGAGCATATTGATCACCATTGCTTCAGTACGAAAATAAAGCTGTACACTTAACCTGTAAATTTAGTAAACAAACTGGAAGTAACAAATTCAGTGTCAAATACAGATATTGTGTACACGGAATGATTCAGGAAGTAAGGACAGATTACAGTTTGTTTTGCCGGCCGTTGTGGCCGAACGGTTCTAGGCGCTTCAGTCTGCTGCTACGGTCGCAGGTTCGAATCCTGCCTCGGGCATGAATGTGAGTGCTGACCTTAGCTTAGTTAGGTTTAAGTAGTTCTAAGTCTAGGGGACTAATGACCTCAGATTAGAGCTTAGAGCCATTTGAAGTTGTTTTATTACATACAAACTACAATAGATAGAAAAACATGCGCATGTCACTTGATTGAGGAAGGTTCAAAGATTTGACACAGCTGCGCTATTGTTTGTTTGTAGCAACATGCAAGCTGCTCCACAATACAAATCCTTTTGTCTCTTGAAATTATCGCGAAATCAATCCGTCGTTCAAGTGCAACGCTCATCGATTTCGTAAGAAGGCACCCCCGCACAAGCAGATATATTATTGGCATACAAAATTCTTGGAAGCTGGTTGCATGTGCAGTGGTAAGAGCACAGGTTGCCGAAGCATGTTTTATGAAAACTTCGCAGGTATCCGAGACGCGTCCACACGAAGCACTCGGAAGTCCACCAGACGAGCAAGAACTTCAACATCCTCAAACAATATTGCGGTGTGTTCTGAAACGACGAAAGCATATGGAGCCATACAAGTTGCAGTTACTGCAGCAACTGCGCCCCGGGGGACATAACAGGAGGTACGAATTTTGCATTTCGTGTCTCCAGGATTTGGGAGAAAACACTTTTTCCGAACGACTTACCTCTTCGGACGAATAGACGTGTCATCTGTAGAGTAAAGTCAGTCGCCACTGTGTCAGAATTTAGAGGTCACCAAATCCTGCTGTCATCAACGAACATGACAAAGACTCACCAAATCTGTGTGCGTTTATGCCGTTTCCGATCACAAAGTTTATGGACTTTTCTTTTTTTACGAGGGAACTGTGATAGGAATGTCATACGTAGGTACAAAGCACGAAGATTGCAATGACTTCATTTTTATCCATGACCGCACCCTCCCCCCTCCTCCTTCCCCCCGCAAACCACTTTCACTTTGAAGCGCTGCGTTATCTTAGTAACACTATCCCACTGCGTTAGATTGGAAGAGGTGAACAACAAAATCTAGTTAATCGGTTTTGGTCTCCCAGGTCACCAAACCTTACGCCTTGCAACTTTCTTCTGTGGGAGTACATAGAAGACAGAGTCTTTGTACCACATGTAATAGCTACTCTTCAAGAGCTGAGAAATGGAATTGTTGAAGCTGTCGATTCAGTAAACTGGGACCTACTGATTCGTGTGTAGAATGGAACGGAACACCGTTTCGGTGTTCCTCGAGAATTGTATGGTGCTCGTGGTAAGTGTATGGTATAGTGTCTCTGTGAACATAGCACTTCGAACCCACCTGTATCTAGCGACATACATATTTCGTTTCCATTGCTTATAGTTTGTAATAAACAACTGAATCTGTTCTTTCTCTTTGTATTACCTTGTATTCGTGCAGCCATTCCTGATGGAGATTACCACATTCTGTTCGAAATTAGTAAGGCACAATTTACGTCCTATCTTTGGTCATCACTTCTTTTCGTTGTCTTCTTGTCTGCAGTTGCTTAGCATGTAAACATCCTTGTTCCAGCATTCAAGGAGTTGAATAATAATAAATGCAGTTCACACATTTCTCTACGATTCAGTTTCAAAGCACTGTGCTAACCCTTCTCAGTAACGATAGCAAGACATGTCTCTTTTCAGTGTCACTTAAGTTGAAAGGAGATCCATTTGGTAAGTGTCGATATGCCCGCCAACTACGCGCTACTTATGTGCAGATTTGCACACATTAGGAAAGTCGAATGTTTGCAATGTAAATTTACTTTACCCATTCCGATTTTTATTATTCCACAATATTGAAAATTATTTGTTCCATCGCGTTTAATACAAGCACAATCCTAAGATCTGAAATTTATGTGCTTGCCAACAACTGTTTGTCACTTGATTACCAACACATCCTGTAAACGAGTCGAAAAACCACTATCCACAGTAGAAATTACAGTGTGTCAGCTTTACTCATCTGAACTTCCATATAATCAGCATTCGAAAGAGTAATACGAGCATCAGTAAAAATTTCTCGAATTTAACTATCCTCTTTTTATTGAGTTACAAAATGAATATTGTTAACTTGGTAAGATGTACGAAGGGCTACGAACTGTTACGATTTAAGCAAGAGGATTCATCTGCGTACCAAGCGGTGTGTAAGACTCGGTAATAGGGCGTATTCAGATACTGCTAATTTATATTAATAGACTTTACCATGCTCTCGGAACTTTTTAACTTCGAGAGAGAAACAGTTTCATTTCACCGAATTGTTACTGCCTTACAGTGTTGGCAGAAAAACGCATTTTATTGGCATCCTGGGACTATTTTTTTTTCGTCTTGCTGTGTGTTTCCCTAGAGTTTTACTCCATATAGACTCCAAAAATAGCATGGAAAATGTAACATACGTAATATCATCCTGTCTATTCTGCTTGTCAGTGTTTTATATATGTTACTTTCCTCTTCGATTCTGCGGAGAGCCTCTTCATTCCGTACCTTATCAGTCCACTTAATTTTCAACGTTCGTCAGTAGAATCACTTCTCAAATGCTTCTGTCCTCTTCTGTTCCATTTTCCCCACAGTCCCTGTTTCACTAACATAGAATACTGCGGCCCCAACGTACATTCTCAGAAATTTCTTCCTCAATTTAAAGCCTATATTTGATGCTACAGGACTTCTCTTGTATAGAAATGCCCTTTCTTCAAGCAGCTACAACTTGTGGAGAATGCGGAAAGTTATCTAAAGTAAGTCAAATTTCACATCTCCTGTAAGAGCGTGCATAGAATAAGTTTGTAGTATAGGAGGGTATAATACCTAGTAGTGGAAGAATAAGGCAAGAAATCAGAATGAATAACTCTGTAGAACATGTGGAACTGAGTATTAGTCAAGGAAATGAAGACTCTGATGAAAGAATTAGTGACTTATACTCCGCTAAGGTATCTAGTGTAAATATAGGAAATAGAAATTCATGAAATAACGGTAAATGAGGAGCAGATAATGGCTCATTGGACTGTGAGCCTACCGGATGATGTAGCAGAGGGCAACGGGCTACTCAGGAAACTATTAGTGAGAATGTATCCAAATTAACAGCCATTGTGGATGCTACAAGACATACTATTGAAGCAAGTACTCAGATTGTTAGTACAGGAAAAGAAACTAATAAAAAATAAAATGGGAAATACATTTCCAAAGCATTCTTGCAATATTTTCTGCATTATACGAGAGGAATGATAGATGCAAATACAACATCTTTTAGGGATTAATGTACTAAAATAAAATGAATGAGTGAACTAAATAAAAAATCGCTTAGCGAAATTAATCAAAAATTTGATGAAATAAGAAAAACCATTCAGGAAACTAACAAAGAGACAAATGATATATTAGTGAAACGTATTACAGATTCTAACAAATAGTTCAGTGACGTAGATGAAAAATAGGCGAAACTGAAGGAATGGAACAAAGTAACCAAAGAATTATATCGTAGAAGCACTGCTGATGAGGTGACGACAGTGGAAACAGCAAATATATTAAGAGTCTCGCTGACGGAATCAGAACTTTAGACTTTAATTTTGGTAAATAAATAGATTGAGAGACACTATGTCGTAATATCTAGATTTAAACTAAAATATATGAAAATGTAAGTACTTTTTCTAACAGTATGGGTTCAGCTCAAAATTTTGTAAGAAATAATACAAAAGAGGTGTCTGAGTCCGATAAAGTAGCTCTTATTCAGCAGGAGGTCAGTGATGTTACTGCTAGAGGCACTGACGCCCTTGCCAAGAGAATGAATTGCAAATAAAAAATATTATTTTATTATTGTGAGTAAAAATAGGAGATATTTTCACAATGAGGACCACTACTTGAAGGTATGTACTTTCAATGGTTTCACTGTAAAGGGGAAATTATATCCTAAAGCTTTTTAAAAAATAGTTTAACGAAGTGTTACCAGAAAACTGGGACGACAGGAGAAAGGTTGTGTTACTAGCAGAACGGAATAGGGAATTGGGTGCTCCGTCTTGGGGAATAGGAGCAGAAGAATCCTAACACTCTTACGAAAAATTCAATGGAAAGTTCCTAGGTAAATATTGATCAAATAGCACACAAGGAAATGCACAAAACAGTATTTTTCATGAGTAAAGTGGTAAGTATCAAGTGTTACTAGGAGCGAGAATTCGGCGGATAATGTTGGAGGCTAGTTTTATGATAGTATCAGATCATTGTATTGGCCTTATTATAGGAAGGGCGCTGTTTGTGGGCCCTACTGTTGTTGTAGGTTTCGTTAAATGCAGGGTGACTGTGATGGTGAACGATACAAAAAGTGAGATTAGAATGTGTAATCGTGTTGGTACTACTGAAAATGCGCAGAGGACATGCTGCCTGAAGATATTGTGTGTTTTCAATGGAAAATTGTTCCCAATAAAATTACTGTCTGAGAGGAATTGAAAAACAAAACATGTTCGGTGTAGAAATGACAGATGACGAGTTAAGATGTACAGTAGGTAACGTTGACGTAAAGGGGCAAGACAATAAAAGAGAGCCGGATAATCTGCTTACAAAGCGTAAAATAATGTTTTCTAGTAAACTTAGGTCAATGAGGGGAGAAATTGAGACCGCATGTGACACCGTTAGCAAAAAGGAATGATCCAGAGAAACAATGCAAAAATGTTGATTTTCCAACATCTACAGAGGTCTATGAGTGAGTATTGTAAACCTTTCGTGTTTATGAAGAAAAAGGACGGATCTATGATGGTGACGTTAGTTGCATCTGTATTAAATAAATTAATTAAACCTTCCAATGACAGGCTGGAAATACTGGAAAACTACAACAGAAATTAGGAGGAGCTAGCAGACCGTCCACTCTTGATTTGACAGCTGACAACTAGGACACATTCAGTTGCCAGAAAAATAAAGAAAATACATAGCTTTTGCGTACAAAGACAGATGTTACCAGTTCAGGGTTCTGTTGCTCGAACAAAATAATATTTCTGCAGCGTCATTTATATGAATGCTTACCACACGAGGGGAAGGACTATTGGCTAAAGTTACTATACATGTGGACTACGTAGTGATCACTGCCACTGATTGGCAAGAGCAACAGATGAGTTTCGCAGAGGAGAGGAAGCTGGCTCTAGACATTTTGACAGAGAAGCGAAGCTAGTGAATGGCTAGGTATGACTAGATAGGCATACCAAACTAATTAGGACACAATGGAAATAATCGAAAACTCATCATGAGATGAAGAACTTGTGCGAAGTTTCTGAAAGTCGTTATATGGTAAACAGAGTATCCATCCAAATCCCATAGAAATGTCACATCCCGACCCACGGCGTATATAACGTGCCTGATATCAAAACATACCGTAGTACCTAGGAAAAGCTGTTTGTCTGTGATCGGCATGAATACCAGGTAGTGGACGAAGAACCTCATTGTAAATAAATTGACGTTGTTTAAAGGACTTAAATGTTACGTAAAAGTGTATGTGTGTAGTAAGCTAAGAATATTGTATTCGCAAAATGCCACTGTGCATAAAATATCTAATTAATATTCGTCAACATACACGTGTTGCAATGGGTTGAACAGCAGATAGGGTGATGCACTGTGAGGGGTGTGACTCATAGCGAGTCATTTAAAGAGGTGCAGGCCAAGAGGTCAGCCTGAGGCTAATGACCTTTCTGGAGGCGGTGGCCGACTAACATGTCTGTGGTACACGATTACACCACAGAGACAGTAAGTTGGGGCACTTCGCCAGACCAATTGGCTTTAACGCAAAAATATGAAAATTGCCATTGTTAATGGATGTTGGTAAATATGTATTTTGCATATAATAGTTTGTTTGTAATGGTGTCTCCATTAATGTAAAAGAATTAAATAGGAGGCTGTTATTTCATAACTGGTGGAAGGGAATCATTATTTGCGAGAAATTACTGTAATACAGACATGAAGGGATATGTAAAATCTTATTATTATATTGTACCTAAAACATTTATACCTGTTACGTGTACCTACAATGAAATGCTTCATGCCTTGATGTGTTGGAAATATGGAGCCATAATAACGAAATGACCAAAGCGGGAAACAAAAGCCGAGTCCCAATCGATAAAGAAACGGGACGCAGTAAGAAACTGCGTAAGAATGGCAGCCCGAGGCACAACGAGGACATTGCACCAGGATCAGCAGATGTTGCTCTCGAGTGGAATATGATGTAAATAAAAAATTACGTCTCAGTGTTGTGGGCCATAAAGGAACACCCATCGAGTTGCAAATGATTGTTCAGAGTGTTGTGGTGGATGGCCCATTGGTTTTATGAATTCAACAGAGAATGAATGTCCTATGTGTATTGTTGATGATCTTGAAAGTATCTATTTTTGTATTTATGTTTATGTTGTGATTAGATGCATAAAGGTGCTCCTATGGATTTCGACTGGGTGGTAAGCAAAATGCAGAAAGTGTGAATAAACTGTTTAATTATATATAATTAATGTAATGGATTATTTGATGACGATGCTCGAACAACTCTGTTTAAAGGGAATGCTTTCAGATCTGGTATCCCTTGTTTATAATGTTGAAATTAAAGGATTTCTTTCATTGTATTGCTCTGTATCAATTGTTGAAGTATGTTCATTAAAAGTAAAGGAAATAGACATCACGAGAGCACAGCGAATATAATGAAAATCTTGTGTGGATATTCAGAAACTGAAAGTATCCTCTTCATATTTCCTTGAAACTATAAATTCTATTTATTTTCCGTATACCTCCCATAAGATCTTTGCAAGAGAATTTGCTTCAAATAGCTTATGACTATATTTCATACCTGTTTTGAAACTTGAAAGGAAAAACGGGAAAGCTTGCTGCATAGCAAAGAAGCAATGACCCGTATGCAGAGGATGCCAGTACCTCCCACAATATCATGGCTTCACTATTTACAGAATTGGAATTATGTTCAATAAAACAATTTTGAAAACACCTAAGAAAATATGTGCGTTTTTGTTGTCCAATATTCTGAACCACAAGGTTAGTGCGCAGCCGATAGAGAACGATGTTGCACGATATCATTGCATGTAGTATTACTAACAACCCATGGAGCGTAAAAGTTATTTCTGGGATGTCATTCGTTGTGCCTGTTATTTAAAAATATATATAAATAAATAAAAAGAAAACGCTGAAGGGAATATGTGAGTGTCCCACTTGTTTAAAAGTAATATATAAAAAAATAAAAACGAAACACCGAAGGCAATGTCTGAAGTGTCCCTTATTTTGAAGAGTTTTATTTTTCTAAATTTTACGTCTGTTGAAACTCTATACGTAGCTGAACTCAGTTCACAGCATTAGGCAGCGTTACAGATCAAGCCACCAGTGAACAGAAACCTCTTCCCAAGGAGACAGAGGTAGCAACCGGACCATACATCGCGATGATGGTTCAAATGGCTGTGAGCACTATGCGACTTAACATTTGAGGTCATCAGTCCCCTAGAACTTAGAACTACTTAAACCTAACTAACCTAATTATATCACACACATCCATGCCCGAGGCGGGATTCGAACCCGAGACCGTAGCAGTCGCACGGTTCCAGACTGAAGCGCCTAGAACCGCTCGGCAACAGCGGCCGGCGCGTGATGGTGGAGAAGGGAACCCGAGCCTTGTGAGAGTCTTTTATTTGACATTTAAGGTTTAGGGGAACCACTAGTGTGGACGTGAGGCATCAATTTTGCTTTATTAAATACTAATCACCTTCTGACATTAAGTGGTACTGGGAGGAGCATACTGGTCACCAGGGCTTCACTACAATGAAATGAAATGAAATGTCGTGTGGCTAGGGCGTCTCACCAGGTAGACCCGTCGCCTGGTGCAAATCTTTTGAGTTGACGCCACTTCGGCGACTTGCGTGTCGATCCACTACAATAATAACGCTATGCAGTAAACCCATAAATTCAATAAACAAAGGAATACTGTTCAGCGAATTGTGTGTCGATCCACTACAATAATAACGCTACGCAGTAAACGCATAAATTCAATAAACAAAGGAATACTGTTAACTTCCTGAAGGTGAACGAAGGGCTACAAAGAGTTGCGAAGCACGCAGGTTATTCCGGTTGCGCTCCAAGCTCACCAGTCGGCGATAGGAGGTACTCTAACCCTCTTCATACGTGAGAGTCGGCGATACGTTGTATATAGATAACGTTCGTTTATATTATTCGACTTTATCTCTTGGAACTTACTAGCTTTGTGAGAGGAATCGTTTGTGATCAAACTGTTACTGTTTGACGGTGTTCTTAAGTAAACGTAAAGTAATGGCATCCCAGGACTTATTTCATAGAAACTAATTACCAGTACTACTAATTAAAATCACAGATCATCTGCCTGCAACTTCTGAAGAATCGAATGCGCTACCAGATTTGCTTTTGGGAACATCATCTGTGGGAGCTGCAGCTGACCGTATACTTTAGTCACCTATATCACTTTCTACCGGATTGCGATTGAACTGAGATACTTGCACAGTTGTTCAAACAAACAAGAGGAATTTGCAGGGTGACTGCCTTTTTTCTCTGGCGTGCTTGATGGTATATTCATATTTCTGATACAAAAACACCTTGTGATCACTTTTTAATGGCCACTGCGGCTGAAGTCCGCTAATACTTAATAACTTTTTTCTGACTGGTTTGATGCGTCCTACCACGAATTCCACCCCTATGCCAACTTTTTCATCTCAGAGAAGGAGATGCTATCTACATCCTCAATTATACCAATCTCTGTCTTCTTCTACGGTTTTTACCGTCTACAGCTACGCCTGGTGTCATGGAATTTATCCCCTGGTGTCTTAATAGATGGCCTATCGTCCTTTCCCTTTTCTTTGTTACCGTTTTTCGTGTATTCCTTTCCTCACCGATTCTGCGGAGAACCTTCTTATCCCTTACATTATTAATCCACCTAATTTTCAAGATTCCTCTGTATTACCACATATTAAAAACTTCTATCCTGCCCAGTTTTCTCACAATCCCTGTCTCATTGCCACGCAATGTTGTGCTCCAAACGTATATTCACACAGATTTATTCCTCCTATTAAGTCCTATGTTTGATACTAGTAGACGTCTCTGGTCCAGGAATGCCCCTTTTTCCAGTGCTATTGTGGTTTTGATTCTCTGTCCGCCATAGGTTAGTTTGCTGCCTAGATAGCAGAATTCCCCCATTTCATTTACTTCCTAATCACCAGTTACGATTTAATTTGTCGCTGTCCCCATTTCTTTTATTTCTCATTACTTTCGTCTTTCTTCGTTGTACTCTCACACCGCGTTCAGTACTCATTAGACTATTCATTCCATTCGAAATATGCTGTAAGTCTCTTTCATCTTCACTCAGGGGGGCAATGCTGTCAACCAGTCTTGACGTTGATATCGTCTCACGTTGAATTTTAATCCAACTCTCGAAACTCTTTTATTTTCGTCATTTCTTCTTCGACGTATAGGTTCAACAGCTGGGGCGAAAGACTATATCCCTGCCTTATAAGCTTTGTAATCCGTGCTCTTCGTTCTTGGTCTTCCTCTCTTTTTGTTCCCTCTTTAGTTCTCGTACATCTTGTAGATTGCCAATCCCTATAGGTTACCCCTATTTTCCTCGGGACTTCGAATATCTTGCGCCATTTTACATTGTAGAACGCTTTTTTCAAGTAGACAAATACTATGAATGTGTCTTGATTTTTCTGCAGTCTTGCTCCCGTTTTCAACCACAACGTCAGAACTGCGTTTCTGTTGCCTTTACCTTTGTTAAAGCCAATCTGACAGTCATCTAACAGATCCACAAATTTATTTTTCCTTCTTCTGTATATTTAGTTACTTACATGAGCTGTTAACATGATTGATTCTTGAACTTGTCGACTCTTGAAACCTTGGGAATCGTGTGGATGATGTTTTTGCGAAGGTTGATGTTATTTCGCTAGTCTCATACATTCTATACTGCAATATGATTAATCGTTTTTTTGCCACCTCCCCCAAAGATTGTAGATATTCCAATGGAATATTATCTACCCCTTCTGCCTTTTTTTGATTTCAAGTCTTCCAGAAATCTTCTTAACTCTGATTCTAATACTGAATTTCCTTTCTCTCCGTTGTCGACTACTGTTTCTTCTTCTTTCACGTCATCACCTAAGTCCTCCCCCTCATAGACGCCCTAAATATAGAGGGCTTTTTTCAGTAGTGGTACAAGTCCATTTTTGTTCATTCTGAGATACTGACTCCTAAAGTTAAATGAGCGCTGAAAAACCTGTAATTGAGTTACCAAAATTATTCCAGTATATATACTTGAGTATTTCTGGTATCTCAACTGCAAATTTTTCAGCGCTCATTTAACTTTAGGACTCTGTATCTCAGAATGAACAAAAATTGACTTGTATCACTATTGAAATAAGCCCTTCATACATGCTTGACACCTATCCGCTCCCTCATCTGCATTTAATCTTTGAATTCCCTTTGCACTCTTAATGTTACCGCCCTTGCTTTTAACTTCACCGAAGTCTGTTTTGCCTTTTTTATATGCTGCATCAGTCCTTCCAACAATCATTTCTTTTTGGATTTCTTCACATTTTTCACGTAGCCATTTCGTCTTATCTTCCTTGCGCTTCCTATTTATTTTATTACTAAGTGTATTTCTGTATTCCTGAATTTCGCTCAACATTTCTTTAAGCACTTCCACTGCTACTATGACTTCGCAGTTAAATTCCTTTTACCATAATTTTCTCTCCAAATTCTATGATTGCGCTTTTTAGAGATGTCCACTCCTCTTCAACTGAACTGCCCACTCAGCTGATCATAACCCTTGTAGCTATAGCTTCACAGAACTTCATTCCTTGATATTTCCGTATCCCATTTCTATGTACAATAAATCTTCCTGACTAGGTTCTTAAACTTCAGTGTAATCTTCATCATTTCCAAATAGTGTTATTAGTCGATATCTACCCCTACGTACGCCTCACAATCCAATATTGATTCCTGGATCTCTGCCTGATCATGATTTAATCCAACTAAAATCTTTTCCATGTATACCCGCTCCTTTGTGATTCCTAAACAGAGTATTCGCTATTAACTTCTGAAATTTAAGGAAGACCTCAATTAGTCATTCACTTCTCTGTTTCGTACTAACAAGCCCATGAAAAAGGAAATCAAATGTATAATCTGTTTGTCTTATTACCTAAGTTGTGTAAATTTGTATATTATTTTCAATGGCATGAAAACAAATACAGGCATGTAATCAGACCATTTATAAATCTGCAGCAAAATATATATTCCTCACAACCAAGACAGTTCAATTGATACAGCCAAAAACACAAAAGGATATTACATAATGATGTTACAGAAAGGTATCCTATCGCTCCCTCCACAAGGGTCCCTGCGGAGACAAATTTTACAATTGAAAAGTCACACAAATTGAGAACATCTTGTCTCCCAGTATGATAAATGTCTTAAGGTGAATGCTGATTGCTTCCAAATGGTAAAATTTGGTGGATTAACGTCCAGTATTTCAAAATGAGAACAATTATCGACCTCCAACAAACCCCATATGTCATTTCAAACGTTTTTGAAGAATTTTTTCATTGATCCTTCACCCCTCCCCCTCTTCCCCGGAAAAAGGTACACAGTCATGAAACTAAGATGGGTTATTGCTTATTACATATAGCATTGAATGTTCACGCAAAATTACACCATTGTACGATACATAGTTCAAAACATATGACGCCAGAAAAATTTACATGGGTGAAAATACTAGCGTTTCTTAAAGCGGAAGGCACATTTCCCTGAGTAGAGTCACTAGTGTTTGATAATGAGTATTTGAGAATGAGGACACTCAATAACTTTCAACAAATCTTAAACGTAATTTCAAAATTTTAATCCTGTTTCTTTTTTTCGCTTACAGCTCCACAAAACGATGAAACGAAAACCTACTAAATTTTTTTTGTTCATACGGAAAAATTTCAGCATCAATTATGACGTTTTCTCTGCTATTTCATTACTATTAACTGTATTCGTAAGATATTTTGCAGACCTTATCCACATACCACGGTTTGACACTATATGCTCTTTGTAATATTTGACAAGACAATCTTACATGCACATATAAAAATATCATCACTATTTGTTCCTGTGAGTAGTAAAAGGGCCGAAGTACCAAAATAATAATTTTTACAGGAGAGACAAGAAATTGATTTGAAGCAATACTTTCCAAATTGGGACTTTCTTTTCGGTTCAAATTTTGTTTTCCGAAGGAACATTTTTTTAAAAACAATTTTAAACTATTTACACTAACGTAGGTAAGAAATAGAAAGTTACTTAACACTTCAACTTCCGCCCTGTTAATGAATAGTGGGATTTAGTAAAATATGCCTGCTAGAAAGATACATACATCACATTCCATTGATGAAACGTAATTAATTATAAAGAAAGTATTGCAGAATGAAAACTCAAGCAATAATTGTTAATGTAAGTTGTAGGTTCTCGTCTTCTTTTTCTTGAGAATATAGTCTTAACATATAATTTTATTAAGCCTTGCAAAATAAAACACACAGCGCCATCAGTATGTATCATAGCAGTCTGAAAATGTAAGCTTTCATTTTCCTAATCTGAGAATGTTAAGTTATTATTCCTTGTTAAATATATTTGTATCTGTGTTCAATACATGGGAAAATTTTCTTCCTTTAATTACAGTTTTCTTTCTGGTACACCACTAAATCTGGGAGCTGAATCCAGATGTGAGAGTTGGGACAAAGGTTGAATGTGTTTGCAGTTAACCCTATGATGAAGTTTCCTGTAAGAACTGTCCCTAGATCCATTTTATCTTACGCTAAATCGTAAAACCTACTAATTCCAAAGTGTACTTTCATAGCTTGATATACGACTTTTCCTTTAGTATTTCTGCCACCAGCTCTTCTAACTGTATATTATGAGATTGGTTTACCAATTTCGAGCACTGTGAATTTAACACAGGCCCTTCGTTGAATTACCAGTTCAGTACTATGTAAATTCGGTCCGTTTTCTGAAGCTAGTTCTGATATCTGCAAGATCTCGGTCACAGACGATAAAGCTGCGACCTCTAGTTGGGAAGAGATCTCAATTTTTTTGTTTCATAATATGCGCACACTACTGATATATGTGCACTTGGCTATCATTTATAAATAGTCATTTCTGCTGAAATTAGCTGACGATGAGTAACATGTAGTGTTTGGTATCATTTCTACAGAAAGAAAGATAAAACATATCCAGCTTCGTACTGATTATATTAAAGTATGTTTACGTCATTTTTCTGACCACCTCCACTGTACTATACCCATTGTGTAGCGACTGTGGCGAAACTTGGGGCTTTTTTTGCACTCGTATGCAATAACATCTAGCTAAGAGTAGCATCTTATGACGCTAGTCGATCGCAAATTATTAATACATTCCGTTAAGCAACTCCCAGTTACAAGAACTTGCCACTTTATGCTTTCATATTATGTCAGCGTAGAGGGGGACGTTCCACAACATGAGGTTCATTCCCAACTTAGTTTTTGTTTTATGTCTACAAAAATTTTATGTCAGTACAGAATTTGGAAACAATAAAAATTTGCAATTACGACTTCAGCAGGATTTACTTACGGAACGTAAGGTTGTTTTCGCTGCTCGATTTGCTTCCGCGTAAAGCAAAATGCACTCTTAACTCTCAACGTGTAGCAGGTTTGCTTGCATTTTGAAAAAAAAATGTTATGCCTCTAGCAATGAGAAGCATGTAACGACTTATATCGCCTTAAGCCCTGTATCGCTGCTCTCTCGCTACCGTATTCAATGGTTTCCTTCTGGGAGGTAGGTAATTAGATAACACCATTGGTTGTCTCGCGAGAAGATGGATCACCCAGTGGAAACGTTCTGTAGGACATCTGGACCCGGCAGTTCACACCACTCTACCACCTCTTGTATCAGCCGTCTTTACTCGAGTGAAAGGGTCATAAATGTTTTTCATATCACTTAGCCAGTCGTAACTGTAAATATAATGACGACTTATCTTTTCTGTCCCTTACATCCCTGTTCACAAGAGAAGCTCATAGGCACTTCACTGGAGATCATGTGGCGTCACAGGCACAGCCAATGAAAAGTTAGTCATCGCAAGACACATGATGCTAATACCGAGTAACAACGCGTCTATAATGTCCGAAATCTGGCGAGGGAGAGAATGCACATATCTCGTAAGATGTAACATATCCAGATTATAAGTGACCCCACTAATTTCCCGTATAACGTATTAGCCAAATTTTTACGAAGCAGATAGCGTGGAATGTAACCAGTAAATATTTCATAAACTGGGCTCTGCTGGTCATTTAAGAAAATTATGTTATTTCTACCGTGATTAAATACTATGCACAATGAATCAAACTGACTGACCTTAGAGCTTTGACTGCATTAATATGTTGCACTGCTTGTGCTTGGTTCAACACAACGCCCTCAAATTGCAACTGCCACCTGTATACCTCACCAGAAAACGCTGGGGCACCGGTACTCACATTCTTCTGAGTGGTCACTGGAATGCATTTAACAGCCAATAGATGCAAAATGGTTTATTTGTAGCCTACAACGAAAGCAAGGATCTTAAGATATACAATAGGACAATGGAAACAGAGTTAACATACCGGACGTTGATATATGTCAAATGTTTTTTGTTCCAGTCTTCGATCACAGTATTAAGTCCTTCGACGATGATCGGTATCAGTCAGTAATGACCATATTCAGATGTACAATATAAAAAATTTACAACTAATGGGCAGTCAATCCTTCTTTTTCTTCTTTCTTTATTGCTATTTTAACACCTTATAGAAAAGGTGGGCCGGCAACGGCAATAGTACGCCGCTCTTCGGCCACAGATAGTACAAATAGAAACAAGGAAGACACAGAATAACAAAACATAATGATGGACGAAATACAGTCGACACATGAGTAAAAAATACATATGAACGATGGAGCGTTGGCGGTGAAACACTGAAGCATTAACACGAGGGCGCACACAAATAACCGATGGTGATGATCTTCGGTGCGCAAATGTTTACTTGCGTGTACGAGTCCAGGGACCTGCCAAAACGGGAAAATGTGGGAAAGGAAGGAGGGGGAATGTGTAGATGCCACTGGCAGAGGAGATGGGAGGGGGAGGAAAGAAGGTATAGGGGGCTAGGGGAAGCCTGGGGGAGGAGGGGGGGGGGAAGAGAGGAGGGAGAGAAGAGAGAGGGTGCCCTAAGGAAAAAACACAGATTGTGGAAGGGGAGGATCAAAGTTGGTAGGAAGGGTAGATGGAGAGGATGAGGGCATCGTCAGGGAGGGGGAGCTGGTGGAAGCCACCTTGGGAGAGGGTAAGGAGAGTGGAGAGATGGAGAGCAGGTAAGACATGGGAATACAGGCGCAGCAGTGGACAGGCGTGGGAAAGGATGGGAGAGACAAGCAGGTGAGGGGGATCAAGTTTACAGGAGGTGTAGGGGATCTGTATCTGTTCTAGGAAAAGGAGGAAGTGTGGGAATAGAATGAGGGAATAAGGTCATATAGGATCCGTATGGGGGAGGGGAGACGGATGCAATAGACGAGGTGGAGTGCATAGCGTTCTAGGATTTGAAGGGATTTGTAAAAGGTAGGTGGGGCGGAGATCCATGCAGGGTGGGCGTAGCAGAGGATTGGGTGGATGATTGATTTATATGTGTGGAGGATGGTGGAGGTGTCCAGACCCCATGTACAGCCAGAAAGAAGCTTGAGGAGACAGAGGCGGGAGCATGCCTTGGCTTGGATTGTATGGAGATGGGGGGTCCAGGAGAGGATCCATCCTTCAAAACAATACAGTATTTCCTATCAAGATATAGTCTGACACAAAATGGGAAGGTACAGATAAAATAAGGTAAAACACACCTGTTCTACATCATATCCTAATGTGATAAAGCCGTAATGGCATCGTATAAACATAGAAATGCACTCAGAAAAGCATCGTAACGTTGAATTAAATGTGATGTGAAATAGGCCATATGGTCCACACAGTCATTTTGCAACTGATGTTACTGTACAAAACATACTGAAGTTCAGTAGCTACCAGAAATATGGTTCCCTATATGCTCCATTGATGTTGCTAGTGTGAGCTTAGAGGTGTTCTTCATTTATATAAGAACCATAATATGATAAAAATACAGTAGATAAAATATATATAGCAGACTTAGAAATTTTGATAATTACTGTAGAAACCAGTTGTGATAAAATAAAAGACTAATATAGTGACGTATAAAATTGCTTAAAGAAAATGTGTAAAGGTAACGGGTTTTGAAACTTTTTTGGTGAATTTACGGTGAAAAATAAAATATACGTAACACACCGGCTACAGCAACTTATAAATTACCTATGAAAGATAAAATGACTAAATGATAAAATAACTGTATGGAAGAAAAGACACATCAATGATCAGCGCCTTTTGTTGGCTTGGCCGCCAGGATGTTACATAGGCGCGTAGCGAACGTAAGAACTTAACCGCTAGGAGGCTTTTTGTACATCGTGATATGTCTCCCACAGAAAAGGTTTATACAACATATCAACGGTGAATAAATAAGATTACATAGTCTGGCCATACAGTCCACGAATAGATACGATATAATTAACGGTGGATAAATAAGATTACATAGTCTGTCCATACAATCCATGAATAGATAGGATATAATCAGTTACAGGATTATAGCGACGAGTGTATGGAAATCAGGCAAATGCATACTGTTCTCGACATAAATCAGCAACAAGACTAGATATAAATAAGTGATCCATTAATTAGTTATTGTAATACGTCATCAAATAAGGCAAAGTAGGTGTTGGGCACAAAATTGCTCTGTCCATTGAGTACTCTTGTGGGCTCATTTCCAACAAATCGAGAGCACGACCCCTTTCCGCCCTGTGCAGAATACGCATACAGCTCTCTATATTACGTATAGTGTGGCCGATTTCTGCCAAATGCATTCCCAATGCAGTTTTGCGCCTGCAAATGCTCCTTGAATCTTACTTTAAAAGAAAGGCTAGTACGACCGACGTGAAATTTGTCACAACTGTTACAAACGGCCTTGTAAACCCCACAAGCACCAAATTTATCAGAATTATTACTCAAATAATGTTTTACACGGTGTTTCAGATTGTTGTTAACTTGGAAACCACATCTAGCCTTAGATTTCCTGAAACATTTTTCTGTTTGTTGGGACGTTATTCCATAAAATTTCATTGGAATAGTTTTCAGTTTTTATTTACTACTTTTTTCTGGGTACTTATGCGACTGCCTACTATTTATGTTCTATTTTTTTATCCTAATGTACGGACGCATAACATAATTTGCAGAAGAACCATTGGCTACTGCAAGTTGCCTTCAGATATCATTGTCGGCAAATGGTAATCGAAAGAGTCGGTGGATCATTGAGGTGAAGGAGGCCCTTTTATATCTTGGTGGGTGGCATGAACTGACACCGATAACAGTATCTATACATGCCGGCTTTCTGAAAAGTGAAAATTTATGTCTGTTACCAACTTTCTTAATAGTAAGGTCTAAATAGTTAATGGAGATCGCTTCTTCAGCTACTGTAGTAATATCTATTTTTTGCTGCATGCTACCTATAGCTTGAGCAAATGCGGTAACCTCATTCTCGTCTCCGTCTAACAGTAGCAAGATGTCATCGACATAACGTTTATAAAATAAGGTCTTGTCTTTTAGTTGTGGAAAATTAGCGAAGAACTCACATTCCAAATCGTTCATAAAAATGTCTCCCAACGTACCACCCAAACTGTTACTCAGCCCGAGACTGTCTTTTTGTTGATATATTTTGCCATTGAAGGTAAAAAAGTTATAAGTTAAAGCAAATTCTAAAAGTTCTATTAACTCTGTGTATTCTGCAGTACTAATCTTGTAATGAGTTAGCAGATTACGTTTAATGATCCGTGTCGCTGCCTTTATTGGGACACTACTGTAGAGGTTTTTTACATCCAGGGAAGCTAGTGTCGCATTATTTGGAATATGTATATCTTTAATCGCATTAGCAAGGTCAGAACTGTTTTTCACTCCAAAATTAGTAGTGAATGTGTACACTGCTTTAAGCTTGTTGTTAAGAAACTTGTTTAGTTTACAGCATGGCGATGACAAATTGTTAACAATTGGTCAAAGTGGTCAAATGTGTGTGAATTCTTAAGGGACCAAACTGCTGAAGTCATCGGTCCCTAGAGTCACACACTACTTAAACTAACTTATGCTAAGAACAACACACACACTTATGCCTGAGGGAGGATACGAACCTCCGGCAGGAGGGGCCGCGCAACCAGTGCATGGTGCCTCTAACCGCGCGGCAACTCCGGACTGCTTAACAACTGGACCGACTTGATTTCCCTTCTTATTTATCTTAACCTGCGATCTCATTTGGGGGAGTTTAGGATTGATCATTTTTAAAGATTTCTTTTCATAATCGTTAAGCAGAAATTGGGAACTGTCTATCTTTTTCCGTAGATTTATCTGGAATTCTGCGTTGGGTCTTTGTGAACGTCTGTTATTTCATTTTCAGAAAAGAATTCCTCGGTTATCCTAATGTAGTCATCTTCATGAATAAGGACCGCTGTATTACCCTTATCTGCGCGGATGACCATTGCATTCTCTTTTTCTAACTTTGTATTAAGATTTTTAAGATACGACTCTCGTGATTGACGATAGTATTCCAATTGACTGGATAAAGCTATATTAACTTTAACGGATGTGTCCGCAGCTTCTAGTTTCGTCATCTTAGCGATTCACAAGCCATTTTAGTTTCAACTATCACTCTTGTAACGGTTCTGTTATTAGCATTTGAAGTGACATTATGTTGTAAACCTTTATTCAGCAAAGTATTTTTCATCCTCATTCAATTCAATATTTGTCAAGTTAGCTACCCTATCATGAAACAGGTGTTGTCCAACGCCACCTTTACTTTTTGCGACATTAATCTTCTGAAGCTTTAATAGTATGCGTAACTTTTCCTTATGCCACTTTTCTATTCTTTCAATATTATTGCTTACTCTGTTAGAAATTTCATGCCAAAAAAAAAAAAAAAAAATTGAAACTGAGTACTAGACAGAGCGTCACATAATTGTAAATGTAAACTGAATGATTCTTTACCAACGGGTCTTTATGCTTGCATGATTCACGTAATTAGGCCCTAATCCAGTTCATCTCTCTTTTGGATTTCAATGACAAGGCGAGGGCCGACCGCAGATCAGTTCTGACTTTCGCATAGTTCGGTGTGACACCTGCTCCAAGACACTGCTTATTGAATTTAAGATTCATTACCTGAGTACTGATTTTCTGCTTCAATTTACAGAGACTTTTCACTTCTTTAGGGCCTCTCGCCGCAAAGAGATCATTCTACTAAGTTGCGTGTTGGCCACTGTCTCTTTAGCCATCGGCATCTGTTAAGTGGTGCCCCCCAATACTTTGTGCACAATGTGCACAACTTTTGACTATCCGCTTTTTCCTGACAGAATGCCCTATTTTTAACCGCTTTCGTTCACGTTTGTGTTTGCCGTCTGAGTTATCAGCCGTTTTAGCGAACGACAGGCGGGCTTTCGAGCGCGTTTTACTTTCTGCCCGTCGCAGCAATATGACGAAGGCCACTTAATTTTTACTTCTGGACCTCCGTTTTTCTATGGCGTATTTTATACGCGTTTCTCCATGTCCCTGATTTTAACTGTCTTCTCTTCCGTCTATTGGGATAAATGAGTAGTCGTGTTTAACTCCTCTATTTATCTTCGTGTTCTACAATTTTGACATAGGCGCGTATGACCCAAGTTGTTTTTGCGCCCTAAAACCAAACAAACAACACACCACTGCTGACCATCAGAAGTCTACCAAGCCATCCCTCAACCTAAGCAACCAACTCATCCCACGACTAAGGAAAAACGTCCTTCAAAAAGTAGTTCCAAGTTGAAGAAACTGGCAGTTAATCTTTCGCATCGGGGAACTCCCTCCCTCTCAGACCTGGACTATGCTCTTTAGGGTGTGGACTTGAATCGGAGAGGCCGGAGAGCCGGGAACCGACTACCGTTCCCCCTGTCCTCCCAAGTAAAACACCGCCTCTGAGGGAAAGAGAAACTACTAAGCATCGCTAAACAATGACTTCCTCATGGACATCAGCGTAGCGGTGGATTTTAAATAGAAACCGATCACATTTGGATGAATTACAGCTCCTAGTACAGGAGAAACCGCTCTGCATCTATATGTTCAAATGTGTCTGAATTCCTAAGGGACCACACTGCTTAGGTCAGCGGTCCCTAGACTTACACACTACTTAAATTAAATTATGCTAAGAACAACACACACGCTTATGCACGACGGAGGACTCGAATCTCTGGCGGGAGGGGCCGGACAGTCCGTGACATGACGCCTCAAACCGCGCGACCACTACGCGCGGCGCTCCGCATCTGCTTACAAGAAAATCATTTTAAAGTCGCCCACGCACCTGAATTACAGGGTTACCACCCCTACAGGAAGGACGATACTACTGGAGACGGGACTAAAGGTGGAATGGCTGTTTTTGTTGATGACAGATGACATTCCTCTCCTGTCTCTGTTGCCATGACCATACAAGCAACAGCCATGATAGTTCTAGCACCTGTTAACACCACGCTATCCCTTGGTATCTTCCACCTCTTGATGTCTCTGGATGTAGAGGGACTGACTGAACTCTTCTGGGCACTCCCACGCCCATTCCTCCTTCTGGGGGACTTCAGAGCACACAAAGTGCTGTGGGACTCGGCTACCGCTCGCTGTAGTGGTCGGATGATTGAGCGACTCGTCCATTCCGAGAATATCTACCTTCTGAACACGGGTCAGATGACACACTTTTGCACAGCTACAAGATCTGTTTCAGCCCTTGACCTTTTTTTTTTTTTTTTGTTCCCCAGCTATTGCAGACTTAGTTCAGTGGGAAGTGGCTACAGATTTATATTCTAGGTACCTCTCCCCTATGTGGATCCGTCTTCTGACTTGAATGGAGGCTGACAGGAGACCACGAAGATGTGTGATACAAAGGGTAAGTTGGTGGCAGTACAATCGACAGGCTAATTTTGAGCAAAAGGATTGTGTACAAGAGACGGTGCCCATATCACTTGTGAGATGCAATGGGCTGCTGCCGAGTCCATCCCAAGGTCTGGGTGGAATGACGAATGTCGATTGGCAATCAGGGCCAGATGAACAGCTCTGCATACCTTCAAACACCATCCAACTACAGAAAACCTTCATGCCTTCGGATCCACGAAAGCACATGGAGGTGAGTGATAGAAGAACGGAAGAGGGCTTCCTGCAAGGAATTTACAACTTCCAATAGTTGATCCAATGGTCCTCGTCCACTGTACAAATTTCAGACTTAATAAGGCTGATTTCAGGCAAGGGCCGAGCGCATCCCTTATGACTTTTTCAAGTAATGCGGTCTTGCGGGACGCACCAGAAGACATGATTCAGGTTTTAGCTGAACACTTTCTTACTGTAATTACGTCATCCAGACAAGTAGCTGCTTTCCAGGTGTTACATAGGACTGTTGAGATGATGAAACTCCATTTCAAATCGTATAATGAGTAGAAGCTTCGTTCTCCATGTGGGAAATGGAATCAGCTCTGTCTGTGGCTAGAGACACTGCCTCAGGACCTGATGAGATCCATTATGCCATGATTTGTCATCTGTGCCCTGAAGCGAAACGACAGCTCCTCTCTTGTATCAATGAGATCTGGTTTGATGGACACTACCCCACGACTTGGAAGGAGGCAGCATTAATTCCATTTTGCAAACATGGCAACGACCATAGCGCCCCTAACAGTTACAATAGTGCAGCCCTTACTAGCAGTATGAGTAATATTCCTGAACACATGGTCAACCACCGCCATGCCTGACTACTGGAATTCTGAGTTTAACTGAGCCGCTCCCAGTGCGATTTCAGGCGCTACCGTTCAACCCCTTACAACTTAACTGTACTGAAGACGACGATACAGGAGTCCTTCTTACACCGAGACCATTTGGTTTGTATGATTTTTGACCTCGAAAAAGCATACGACACTACTTGGAGGTACAACATCCTTAGCTCTCCACTTCTTACCCTATCCTTTCTCGAGACCCAGCGTTTTCGACATCGGGTTGGCGATCCTTTGTCTGACTGCTATGTTCAAGAGAACGGTGTCTTCCATGGCATTGTACTCAATGTCATACCGTTTGCCATTGCTGTCAATGTCATTTCCTCTGCATTGAAGAGCCTTGTCAGATACTCTTTGTTTGTGGATGACTTTGCAATCTTTTGTTCTTCCTCTAACCTTACAAAGACGACGATGCAGTTACAGCTGACTGTTAGGAGCTAGAAACCTGGGCCAGGACTACTGGTTTTCGGGCCTCACCAGAGAAGACAACATGGATGCATTTTAACCGTGCTCATGTAAGTTTTATCTAAAAAGTACTCACAGTGGGGAACAATAATTTACGTTCTCAAGAAACAGATCGCTTTTTGGCTTTGTTATTTGTCACGAAATTAACTTAGGCTTCCACACCTGAAAGACCTACGAACAAAGGGCTTCCAGCCATTGAATACTTTCAAATGTCTTACTGGACAAATATGGGAACCTGACGCTTCCGTCCCCTGCAGTTTTACAGGACATTTGTTCGATTACGTTTAGATTATGGCAGCGCGTTCTATGGATCAGCCCTTATTTCTTACCTCCTGATGTTAGACGCTTTTCGTGTGGAGGGTATTTGGATATCGACTGGAGCCTTTCGGACGAGCGTAGTTCACAGTCTGTGTGCAGAGGCTGGTGAACGACCACTCTGAATTCGACGATGTATCCTTTTGGCTCGACAGGCACTGAAAATCTCAGCGTCACCTCAGTCAGTGGCATTTAGTGTAGTGGTCGAAGCCACCACTGAACGGCTGTTCGGGAATTGGCCCCATGCAACCAAGCCATTTGGGATATGTACTACCGACTGTCTCAAGGATATCGATCTATCAGACCTCCAAATACACAGCCAAGAATGGAAAAGCGTTGGTGTCTTCAGAGGCCCAAAGTGATTTTAAATTGACATGGTATAAGAAAACTTGTACTAAGATTATGTTTTTACAACTCTGTTTTCGTCCATTTTAAGTATGAACCACTATTTTATCGTTATTTGTGCTGATGGGTTCCAGCAAGAGAATATTCTCAGGTATTCTGCTGTTTTGCCTGATGGGGTTCTCAAAGTGCGTCTTCCGGAACAATTTACAAATTATGATTCTGACTGACATGGCATTCTTATGGCACTGGAGGGGATTCACAGACATCACTATACAAGGTTTCTTGTCCGTTCCGTCTTGCTCAGTGAACTACCAGCACTTCACAAAATGTATGCAATAGATCATCTGATTCTCCACGACTCGTTTCAGCATATCCAACACCGTGGCAAGGGGGTGATGTTTTGCTGCATACCTGGCCACATCGAGATACAGAGTAACGACGTGGCCGACAAAGCAGCGTGGAAGTGTATCGTGGTGGTGCTGCCCGTCCGTGTCCCATCCTGTTGCACACCATCATATCATTTTGTGATCGGCGCATCATGCATCAGTGGGAGACTGAATGGTTGCAGGTGAAAGAAAACAAAATGCGGTCTCTCAAATCGACTACTAGCCGGCCGAAGTGGCCGTGCTGTTCTAGGCGCTGCAGTCTGGAACCGCGAGACCGCTACGGTCGCAGGTTCGAATCCTGCCTCGGGCGTGGATGTGTGTGATGTCCTTAGGTTAGTTAGGTTTAACTAGTTCTAAGTTCTAGGGGACTAATGACCTCAGCAGTTGAGTCCCATAGTGCTCAGAGCCATTTGAAATCGACTACTCAGGTGTATCGGTCCATTAGTAAACAGAGACAATGCACTACTACACTGGTGGACACCACTTGCATACAACTGAAGAGCGTAATACGCCCTCTAACAACTGAAGATCGTAATACGGCGTCTAACAACTGAAAAGCGTAATACGGCCTACACCGTTATAAATAATCCTCATAGGAAAATGATATTACGGAAAAATATTTGTTTCGATGTCCCCTACAACCTCCCAGAGTTTGTAGGTTTAAATACTTTCCACCCTGTAGATTTAAAACTATCCAGAATACGCTATTACAAGAAGTTCCATGTTAGGTGCCATGATATTCATATTCAGCTGCCCAAATTAAATATTAGTTACTCACTCCCAGCATTACCACCTGTAGGCAAATTCCATATGCTTTCGCCAACAACTATTCCCGCAAATAATCCATCGCACACCGTTTCAAACGTATACTCCTTTTGTTTTTTAGGGAGGATCTAGCATAGTTTGTCTTCTGTTTTTGTGAAAGTTTGCGGTCACGAGAACACACAATTTTGTGCATTATGGTGTATAAACCTAAGAATATTTTCACAATTTGGTGCTCCACAACTGCAATACGTTTCACCAAAGATATAGTTGTAGAATTACGTCATCAGCGGCTGTCAAAAATTTGATTTTCTACTAGTTTCGGCCGGTACGTGAACGATATCCTGGCACTGCATTTTATGGCATTTCGCTGTTTCCTATCTTCTCATTAAGTTGCAATGAAAAGATTCAGTGTTGTTGTTATTACACGTCATTAATACACATTTCCTATCGGGATACATAAGTTTGAAAGTCTTTGACAGTAGGTGATGGTGAGTATGCATTAATGTGTGTCACATAAACCTAATAAGTACAACACGCGTTAATAACGTAACATACTGGAGTGTATCCTCCTCACTCCTTGACTTCTACAAGTACTGAAAATGCTGAAAATGGTGAAGCAACTACATTCTACTCTAGATATTTTTTTTCTTTTTTTGCCTTTTATGTGAAGATGGAAACAGTATCAAATTCTTGTCATAGTTTGTGTGTGTGTGTGTCTGTATCTGTGTGTTTGTTAGTGCGTGGGTGTATGTGTGTGTGGCAGTGAGGTGAGGGGGGGGGGGGGGGGTTGAGCGGCGGGATGCAAATTTGTTGGTCTTTATGTAAACGTTGTTTTAAGAATGGAAGAAAATTGAGGGTACAATTCATGATGGAAAAGAAGTAGTAAACTTGGCCCCGGAATAAAATATATCTTGGAAAGCGTAAATTATTAACTGAATACGAGAATAACGTTTAACATCTTGTCAATTATGGATTGCGAACTACTGCTATTTTCTACAATAAAACATTCCACTGTAGGTGCCTTAAATGTGTTTTATTGCCAAAATTTTTCAGAATAAACCATTTAGAGTTGTTCACTTGTGCTTTAGTAAACTGGGCCCAACATGACAGGCTGTGATGTGGCGTTAACTCGGAAATATCTCTGCTACGAATTTTCAACTGTTCGTCCGAATATGATTTAGGACACCTACACCTCACTTGATGTCGCCAAAAAGTTGAAACATCCTTGAAACCAGCGATCTGCCGCAGAGCGCACTCTTGTTTCTGCGTCGCTTGAGAACTTCAGCATCAGTGAGAAGCAGCTTGATTGCAGGATAAATGAACTCACAGAGTTGTGAATCTATAAAAGATGAAAAACAAGATTATAATAACCACATAATTTTATAAACGTATCATTTATGTGCTAACGAGATAAACTGTGAGAACAAAATTGTAAAAATGTTCTGCTGTATCAGGTGCATTGTCAATATGTCAGTTCATATAGAAACTACTCCAGATACGAAGGTATCCCTGCTCACAAATGGAAAGAAATACACTTCCTTCTTTCAACTATCACAACTTAGCTGAGTGCACTACGTATCTAAGAAGATTTACCTGAACCGAATTTGAATAGTTGTAACTTAACAATGCGGTTACGAGTGTCCCTTAGTAACACTAAGAAGTATTATATAGATTATAAGTACGTATCCAACGCTAAGGAAAACAAATATTTAACATACTTACATCATTAATGCTGTTGGCAATTAAGAACCGAACTTGCCAATATGAATCCTCTGCGTATTTATACAGAACTGGGAGAAGATGTCTGTATACATCATCAGATAGTTTCTTAGCTTTAAGCAAAGCGATTAAAGCCTGTGTCGCCGCCAAGTGAAGACCAATCTAAAATAAACGAAAGTTGTAAAAACTGATTCGCTATGTGTACTAGTTAATGAGCGTAAGTGGATAAGAAATTGTCTTTATGTACCTTATCTTCCAGGGCCTTCTCGAAAATGGGCACTACATGAGAAGCAAAAAACTGGACATCAGCGTCTTCAGCTATAGCAGGCAACATGGACAGTGCCATTCTTCGCACTAGCATATCTTCATCCTCACACAGACGATGAAACAGTTCACCTAGGTACTCTGCAATCAAACAAAATACGAAAATCAAATTCGTTTCAAAATGATAGTTGGCTACAGAGGTTTCTTTTCCAATAAGCTTCAAGTATACAGTTCTTCAGATTTGATTAATTACCTTTCATTGTGGGAGTAACTCGTCCATAAATGGCGCATAGATCCTTGCAAGCCAGTAGCCGAGACGTACTCCTTTCTTCTGCCACTAGCTTCTCTATATTCGCAACTGTGTCCCGATAGTTCGGATGTGTTACGTCAGCACCGTAACTGATGGTTGATTTGTGCTCGTATACTTCTCCAAGAGTACACTCATACCAAGTGGGAGCCTGAAAAATAAACGGGACGTTAAGAAAAACAAATACTGAAAAACAGAATGTTTGACAACATCTGTATATAATTCTGAAAATCCAGTTAAACCCCATGCTCTTGAGCAAATACTGACTGTCATTTACAATGAAAACCAACTTGGTCTTTGGAACACCAAATTCAGTACCCAGTTTAGTGATAATTTGTTCTAATTTTAGTTTTGGTTGCCCTTAACTTGTTCCACAACGTGTTAATAGAATGTTTCCAAAAAACTCCGAAAGTTTATCTGCTAAGAGCATGTTGGGCCTACTTCACTGTTGTTTATAGTTATGAGCTGTTTGTTACATATATGCATTATCATGATCCCAGATGCTGACTGAAATTATTTTAATCCCGCGTATGTATTACTGTATTTATACAGTCAAGATTCATTGTTACCCTTTGTAATGAATTGCTGCATTATCTTATAAATTTCTAAGTATGTGATTCAGGTAGCTCTGTAATTTGCATGGACTGTCTGATAAAATAACGATGTGAGAACACCTGCCTGAAAGGAATCGTAGTCAAGAACTTTAATCATCGTGTATGACCTTTCTACGACAGTTACCCCGGAAGATAGCCCTACCGTTTACCAGGTGCTCTAAAATGTGCGCCTGTGTGGGGAGTGCAACATAGCCTACACTTTTGGAATATTCGAGTATGAGAGTGAAATGCGACTAGCAAATATTTTCTTCGGAATTTAATTTTAATTTCTAATTTAAAAATATGAATAGGGGAGAGAATATATTGCGGCTTACAGCAAACGTGATCTTAATATAATGCGTAACTGCAGAAGGTAATCTCAGAATGACCGTTGTTGCGCTAGTGGTGTGACATACCTCTTCAGGTAGCGAGGCACCGCACCAATGCGACATCGCGATGTTCATGCCCGGGTCGCAGATCATCTCGTCATCGTCATCCTCATAGAAGGGCTGCCTACGCCTGAGGAACACCCAGAGGCAGCATCCTCCTTTCTTGCACAGCAAACTCCGGAACAAGCTCCGAAACATCTACGAAATGCAAACGGCCGTATCAGTATCTGTTGAATGGCGCGTGACTCGTAGATATCAACAACAAAAAAATTGCGATGCCTCTTAGGAATTCGAATAATAATTGTAAATCTTCATATATTCAGAGAGGATCGTGACACGTGTTGGCGTTAAAGTCGATAGTAAGTCGTCTGCAAATGATAGCGAAACCAATAACTTCTCATTGTGTTTACCAAGAGGCGAAGAGTAAAAGATATATGGCCCAAAGAATTTTTGTACCATTATGCAGGTATATATCGACTTCTAGGAAGGAAAATTTAGATTCCATCATCTAATTTGAATACGTTATCATCTGTAGCAGACGTAATGTCCAGAATGCTGTAATTAGGATCAAATCTGTACAATTTGTAGAGAAACCAGATGGCAGTGATAAGAATCGAGGGGCATGAAAGGGAAGCAGTGGTTGGGAAGGGAGTGAGACAGGGTTATAGCCTCTCACCGATGTTATTCAATCTGTATATTGAGCAAGCAGTAAGGGAAACAAACGAAAAATTCGCAGTCGGAATTAAAACCCATGGAGAAGAAATAAAAACTTTGGGGTTCACCGCTGACATTGTAATTCTCTCAGAGACATCAAAGGATGTAGAAGAGCAGTTGAACGGAATGGACAGTGTCTTGAAAGGGGGATATAAGATGAATATCAACATTAGGAAAAAGGAGCATATTGGAATATAGTCGAATTAAATCAGGTGATGCTGAGGGAATTAGATTAGGAAATGAGACACTTAAAGTGGTAATTGAGTGTTGCTGTTTAGGGAGCAAATAACTGATGATGGTCGAAGTAGATAGGATGTACAATGTAAATTGGCGATGGCATGGAAAGGTTTCTGAAGATGAGAAATTTGTTAACATGGGATATAGATTTAACTGTGAACAAGTCTTTTCTGGAAGTATTTGCATGGAGTGTAGCAGTGTATGGGAGTGAAACATGACGATGAATAATTTAGACAAGAAGAGAATAGAAGCTATCGAAATGTGATGCTACAGAAGACTCCTGGAGATTGTATGGGTAGATCACGTAACTAATGTTGAGGTACTGAATAGAATTGGGGAGAAGAGAAATTTGTGGCACATCTTATCTAGAAGAAGGGATCTATTGGTAGGACACGTTCTGATGCATCAAGGGATCATCAATTTAGTATATGGAGGGAAGCAGGGAGAATAAAAATCGTAGAGAGACACCAAGGCATGAATACACTAAACAAATTCAGAAGGATGTAGGTTGCAGTAAGTATTCGGTGATGAAGAAGCTTCTACAGGATAGAGTAGCTTGGAGAGGTGCATCAAACCAGTCTCTGGATTGAAGACCACAACAACAACAACAACTGTGACTGCTTGACTTTTCATTTGTCATCGGAGATACAGTCGTATTTTTGTAGTATACCCTTAATCATACAACATTTAAGTTTGTTCCTGGAAGTGAGTTCGATTCATCAACAAAAGAATTACTTCTTGAACACACCGAATCGGCGTAATATACGGAAATGCTTACATCATTTAAAAAATAAGCGCTTCACTTTGGACGGCAGTTTCGAATGTTACTTTCTCTTTTTAACTTTCGCAGCTGCCATTTTATTGCAGTAGTGAGAGTTACGCATTTCATTAGTTTCCTTAAAATACTACAACCGCCATAATAATACAGGTGTAAGAGTTAGATAAATAAATTATTTTCTTTAGTTTACTTAAAATACTAGTGCACTACACGGGAAATGCTCTGAAGCATTGTCTGCGACAACTTAGTACACGGATAGAGCTATATGGTCCTGCATAACGTATATCGTTGTCCTACAATACAATTTTCGTTTATTTTATTTAAAACTTTGTATAACTTTACCACGTGATAAGATGCAAATTTTCCCAGTGAAGCAAGCATGTGATGAAAAAAAATTGTGCAGGTACGTGGGTATATTGGGAAAACATTGTGATAAAGAGAAACGAAATAACGTACCTACGTAACAAACAAAATTAAGAAAATAAGGGGGGAGATGTGATACACTTGGACAAACCTTACAATGCTATATCTCATACTCTACATCATGACGGAAAGATAGCTTCTATCTTCGCCAGTAATGGAGTCTCTCGTGATCACGGAAACTGAGGAATCCTCCTACTTGCTGAGACCTGGTCTTTGGAATTGAAGATTATCGATCACTCTGCAATCTCCTTACAGCACCATGATGTACTTTAAGCATGCGCACTTAGAAAGGAACTAAACACTACCTCAAAAACAGCCTCTGCTGCCACAAAGTACTATGTCACTTTCATATCGCTTTTCCGCACTCAATCTAGAATGCTACTGATACAGTTCAGTACAAGTTCGCACATTTTAAGATAGATGAGTTCGCATTTAAGTGAGAGAGGATGTGAAGAGTTGCTTCGTCTCGCCTACCGCATCTCTTTACTCCATTGCCTAGTCCACAGATCGGATCACGCTTACTGATGTCACTAAACCTAAAACGTATCGTAAGACTTAACATATGGCGTGATTTGTCACTGATAATTATTTTAAATAGTAGGTACACAATAGCAAAATTTTCACTGATCCGTGTAAGCCTGCTTTGTATTTGTTTCCTCAGAATTATATCGTAAATTATCTAAATGCGATCTGAAGAAAAATATTCAGAACTGCGTTATCAATTTCGGACTAACGCCGCCTGCTATCAAACCGTTCTATACTTCACATCTGACAATGAATACACTATCTACAGCGTAAGCAGACAATGAAACGAAATATATTGCTGTTTACCTCGCACTAGAAGAGCCTTCACTGGCAAGGCAAGAAGAAATTTGCTACGAGCAGACCGCTTTCTTCTTTATCAAGCCTCAGACTGTTTCTAGGTAACGACACACGTCACTTGCTACCAAAACCTATTGTTGGGAGACTTCGCTCGTCAACGACGGTTAGCAGTGGAGAGAGTCTGTTGCTTTAAATCAGATATAAAATTTAGTCGAACTATTCGAACGAAAATTATAACACGTTTCAGTATTACGCAGACAGTAAGTCGCCTGTTCATTTACTCACTAACAAGGTGCAAACAACGTAAGAAACCATAGTCTGCCCCCCATCAGCGCTAAATTTACAACTGGTCTCACTCAAAGACCGCTGACTGCAAAATAATAATTTCTGCATGAGGTCTCAGGTGACATATAATCAACATGCATCCATATTTGAAGAAAGATGCTGAGAATTAGAAGCACTCCGATCCGGACGGAGACAGATCTGAACATTGATGACCGATGGTTAGCACTGTTCGAAAGTCACTCCGATCGGCTGAGGCTCTTGACGGCAGATTTAACATGACTAGTTTTGATCGGAGGCCTTACTACCACGTGCTGATATCTGGGATGGCGGTGGCGGTATTACAACTCTGGAGAAGTGTGGTCTAACGCACCGCTTTCCGCGCGGGAAGGTGAGCCGATCCCCGGCACGAATCCGCCCGGCGGATTAGTGTCGAGGTCCACTTCCTCCACGTACGCGTACACCATAATTACTCTACCACGCAAACATTAAGGTTACACTCGTCTGGTGTGAGACGTTCCCGGGCGTGTCCACTGGGGGTCGAAACTCACAGGCCGGCGGCGGTGGCCGAGCGGTTGTAGGCGATTTAGTCTGGAATCGCACGATTGCTACAGTCGCAGGTTCGAATCCTGCCTCGGGCATGGATGTGTGTGATGTCCTTAGGTTAATTAGATTTTAGAAGTTCTAAGTTCTCGTTGACTGATGACCTCAGATGTTAAGTCCCATAGTGCTAAGAACCATTTGAACCATTTTTCGAAAAGCACAATAACCCTGTGTTCGGTGTGGGGTGGCGGAGGGGTTAGTGGACTGCTGTAGCCTGTTGTGGGGTTGTGTACCACTGAGGGCTACGGAGGGGACGAAGCCTCTCCGTCGTTTCTAGGTTCAAATGGTTCAAATGGCTCTGAGCACTATGCGACTTAACTTCTAAGGTCATCGGTCGCCTAGAACTTAGAACTAATTAAACCTAACTAAACTAAGGACATCACACACATCCATGCTCGAGGCAGGATTTGAACCTGCGACCGTAGCGGTTGCTCGGTTCCAGACTGTAGCGCCTAGAACCGCACGACCATTCCGGCCGGCCGTTTCTAGGTCCACAGTTCAATACAATACAATACAATATTGTGATTTATGTGCTGAGTAATTTCAGTTAAAGGCTTCAGGAGGTAGAACACAAACTGATACATTTGCTCATGCAAATTAATACATCGTGTTTGGCTGATTGGCAACAATGGGGCTCTCAGAACCTTATAGCTTCTTCTCCTTCTGTTTAGGAACAATAAATTCAACAGCGCTGGTATCAGAAATTTTATCACTATAGTTAACAGTAATGTTCAAGGAATTAAGTATGTAGTCAGATTACAAAAAACACAGCGAAAACGCGAACACCTAACAAAAGTAATGTACTGAGATGCGTTTTCAGTCATGGAAAAATTGAAATTAAAGCGTTTAATATTATCACCATTGTGTATATTGGATGATTATCAAGCAAAAACAATATTCGGTGCTAATAATTCATATTAATACACGGCAGTAGTCACACTCTTAAGATGAAAGGCAGATTGTGAAGTCGGTCGTAAGCCTTCCTCATGGGTATATTTATTCCGTCGTAGATGTGCATTACGTTTTACTAAACTCATCTATAGAAATTCGGCGTTTCTGTCCTCTGCAACTTGTCACTTCTTATGTTAGATAGAAGTTGTCGGTTCACCACATCTGTTTGCATTTATTATACATGATCGCTCAGCTTCCATTCATCGCACACTTCTTATAATCAGCAGTCTTGCTTTCATTTTGAAAGTTTCTTCTAATTTGTGATGATTTGTCGTAGCTGTACTCAGTCTCATCATTTTCTAATAGACATCGAGAGAGAAATTTTTAGAAGCATCATACTGCCATCTGTTAGTTAGGGATTCTTCGATTCACTCAAATATCAGTAGTGATATTGCGTCGGCCGTCGTTCTATTCAGACGTACTTAGAATATATTCCTGAAGTGGAGATTTAGAGCATCTACACAAACTCCGATATTTAAAAGATTTAAATACCGTTATCTGACAGAGTAGACTTTGTTCAATGAAGCCAAAGTTGTCGACATCTTCGAATTACATCCTACAGAAATTGAAGGAAATGTGTTAATGTGGCACTTATAGAGCCTGGGCCGTCTAGAAAATTTGTCTCCTTGGTATTTGTATTGTTAATTCTACATAAGAATATCGCTTCTCGGATACCCAATATTCTGAATCCTACCTGTGAATAGGGTAATATTTCATTTCACTTCGACGATTTCTTCCTTCAAGCGAGTTCACTTCCTGGGCACAAAATTAGTTTTTGATGTGAGATCGGCGTAAAATAAGAAAGTGCTTTCTGATTTTGAAAAACAGTTAGTTTACATTTCAAAACTACATTCGGTATTACTTTCCTATTGAATATTCTGGAACTGACATAACAATGTAGCCGTATGAGGTACATTGCATCATTCCTCTTCATTAGCTTGCTCAAGATACCAGAACACTACAGAGGAAGAAACATTGAGGAACTGCTCTTAAGAGGTAGTGCAAGTATAGTATGGCTCTGCAACAGGATTGTCCTAAAATACAGTTTCACTTTATTCCTAAATTATTGTAAATTTATGGTATGGTACAGTATGAATGTTTATCAACATGTAGCTTGTCTGTTACAAAAATGGCAACTAGGGTTTGAAGTGGATAAAAGCTTGTTACGAGATGGTTAAAGTAAACGAAATAACTTACTTACATAATATATGGAAGTACTAAGAAAACTAAGGTACCGAATTTAATGTTCTTGTGCAAAGTTATATAGCTACATTTCGAAGACCAGAGCCTGTTGGAAATACAGCTTAAAAATGCGCCCATAAGGGAGGCTCTTGTCACGAACAGAACCCTGAAATTGCCCTACTTCATGAGATCTGGTCGTAGCTGTTCAAGCTTATCTATCACACTTCATAGTAGTAACAGCTCAAGATATTCTTTAAACATGTGCAATCGGAAAGGAGCAAATCACTCCGTCTCCACCTGCCTCTGCTGCCACAAAGCATGACTGCATTTCTTCACAGCGTATCCGAAAAGAATCCAGAATGCGACTAACGCAGTACGCTTAACGATGCACGCGATCGCAATGACATGAGAGGGAATGTCGAGATTAGTTTCGTCTTTGCTGCTACATCTGTTTACTCCATTTCTTAGTCCGCAGTTAAAGTCGTGCAAACTGATGTCACTAAACACCCAAATTGTCGTAAACCGTGACATGTGACGGAAATGCGTGGTGTGTCCTATGAATAAATAATTCGTGGAGGTATGTAATTTAGAGCAACTGAGGGATCGACAGAAAACAGATAAAACTGAAGGTTACAAACAACTCAGCGTAACGCCCGTCACCAGAGCCGCATTATCGTTTTATGATCGCACGTTCGATATGTATCGTTTGGAACCCGCGACTTCGATAGGCAATCATTCTTGGAAATTAGAACACTTAACTGTAACATCATACTAAATTGTCACCGAGTAGTATTTTAAGAGGTGGGTAAGTAATAGATAATTTTCACTTATCCATGTACGCCTGCTTTGTAGCTGTGTCCTAGGAATTGTATCGCAAATTAACTACATGCGATCTACAGAAGAGTATTCAGTTCTCCGTATAGTGCGTCATTGAATTCGGATAGATGTAACTTATTATCAGACTGCGTTATACCTCAGATGCAGGAGTGAAAATAGCTATCTACAGGTTAGGCAGACAATGAAACGAGAAGTATTTGATGCTTACCTTGCGCTACAAGAGTCTTCACCGGCAAGGCTAGAAGAAAATTGCTACGAGCAAATCGCTTTCTTCGTTAGCAAGCCTCAGACTGTTTCTAGGCAACGTCACAGTTCACTTTCTGCCAATGCCTATTGTTGGTGCCTTTGCTTGTCTTATTGCGAATTGAGGGGCCGTCTTTGTAATTCATATGTTACAGACGAGTCATAGGCATTGTTGTGAGTGGCAGCAAAGCAGATCGCAACAAGAAGTTAGATCATCAAAGGCAATTTCTACCACTTTTCGCATTTCCTAACCAGTTTTGCACCGATTTACACACATTGCCGCGAACGTACTTTATGCGATCATATTAACTGCCGCGTCATGATTCAATGTTTTCCCCATTGGTATGCAATACATTGGTTTTAAATCTCAGGTTTCGCCTCCATTTCAGCTATTGTTTTCGTTCGTCTGTTCATCTAATTAAGTCCAATTTCGGTTCCTGAAACACATGCGAATATGGCCCAGAAAGTAATTGAACTGAATTTGTTAGAAAGCTGATCGTTGCATTTCACGAACGTCAGATAAATGTCGTACCATACTTCTACAATAGTTCATTAGATGACGTCGCAACAGAGTTCACTCGGTGCTCTCAGCATTTATAGACGTACATTTTAGGTTCCTTTGCGGATCAATGAATAAACAAAAATATTAACAATTTTAGCAGTAAGTAACTCTTACTTATCAGCTATCGTACAGTCGCACCTTCCGAACTTGGAGTTTTCTCTTCTAATAAAACTTGATGCCATAAAGTTTTTTGTCCTCTTAGCAGATGCGTTTATTTTGTTTATGCGCTTCGCTGTGCTATGTGAGCAACAGGGTAGTGGAAATGAATGTACAAACCAGTGTTTTCCGCATATAAAAGCGTAGTGTATAGAAAGCATCTATGAATACCTTTGAGGAATCTATGTGTCTGACCATGTCAACGAAGAAAATGGATCGGGACAGATGGATGTAATACCCTTCCACTCCTCGCGAAACACAGACCCACGTAATGATTCTTTCCAAAATTTAGTGAATCGAACAGTAAGCCTAGCAATAATTGTAAATTTTATACGGTGTGAGTGAGTCGAAGGTACAGATTTCGATGGGTGTAATTCTTTTCTTAAAACCACATAACTATTTTATTTCTGGGGAACAAAGGGGATTGTAGCCACCGCAGTCATTAACCTAAGACAGCCAACTTCCCTTTGGCCAGCCACAGCAACGGTTTCTGAGTGACAAATAGGACTCTTGATCACAAACTATCTTCTCAGAACTTACGTGGACGCATCGAAGTACATCAGGGTTCACAACACCAAGCTGGCGACCATTAGCAGGCTGGGTCCCCCGAAGGTGGTCATCGCTGTCGACGATAGAGAGGAAGCAAAAAGAAATATGTCTAGCCAGGCGTTCTACGGGGTTGACTCCGCAGATGGGCGCTGCTCGTTCCAGGCTGGTGGTGGAAGGGAACTCGTGTTGTCAATCCACAGCAGACGGCTGGCGGCTTCGTCTAGGAGAATGGGGACTTAGCTGGAGTCGAATGCATTGGATCAGCGGTGACTCCAGTGTCTGCATCCCCTTCACTTCATAAATTATAAGCAGTGATTTTGGGAGGTGTCGGGGGGGAGGGGGGTGAGGAGGGAGTCGCCTTTACAAGCTGCCGTTCCCACAATTCAGAATTAATAAGAAAACTGTAATCTACATATTCTATTCATTTATTTATTCGAATAATGCCTTTGGACGATACGGTAAATAAACTTAGGTCTTGATTCCCTGTGTTTAATTTTCGCTGCTCCCAGAATTCAATTAGTCTTCGCGAGTTCTGTTCCTTTCCTCCCTAGTTACTATTTATTTCTTTTTTCAGACCTTGTCTTTGCTGAAGCTCTGCTTATGTGTAGCTTCTCGGTAAAAGTGTTCTGTTACCTATTATGTCATTTCTGATTCCTTCATGCCTTTCTCAATTTCGGTGATCTGTGTGGGTTTGGATCTGGAGTTGTTTACTAAGTTGAAAATCTGCTTGGTTAATCTGTTACTATCCATTCTGTATATATGTACAGGAAAATGTAGGCTTGTTTTCCGCATTGTGTTAAATGCCTTTTCAATTTTGATATAGAGCTCTCTGTTGGATCTTAATTTTTGGTCAATATTACTATTACTTCTGGGCCCCAGTATAGTTCTTCTTTTAACTTTCTTCAATTCTTCAAGGTCACCAAATGCTGTCAGTTTAAACGTCTTTGGTGCATACAGTTTTTGATATTGTCTTAGTGTCTGTTTCATGACGACGTTTTTGGTTTGTTTCATATATGTTATGATCATCTGGAACGCCCTTTCCATTTTATGTACTCCTTTTTGGGAGGAAATTTTGTCCTTTGTATGGATTGTTATCCATTCACCTAGGTATTTAAAACTGTTAGTTTTAGATATTGTGTTGCTACAAATTTTAAGATTTGGACATGTTTAATTGATATTTCTCATGAAATGAGTTTTTCCAAAGGATATTTTTTTCCATTTTCTTCCTTGTTTTTGTGGTTGTGTGATATGTTCGTTGCCACTCTGCAGCGCCATGCCATCTGCAAAAACTAGACAATCTATGGTGATATTAATAGGGATTCTTCATAGTAGGAACACTCTTAGTAATGATGGATTCCTCCCTTCTCAAACAACCTTCTCTAACGTTCATATAAAAATTAACGGTGGTTAACCATCTCCCTGCTTTATCCATTATTTTATTTCAAAAGTTTTTGTAAGTTCCCCCAAGCTTTTGATGTATTTGTTTGTTAAAGTTACTTTAATTATTTTGTGTTGTTTTACTGTTGAGTCCGAATTCATTTATACCATTGATATTGCATTTCTATCAATTCAGTCGTATTGCTTTTTAAGAGCAACAAGAATTATGGTGTATGTCAAGTTTCTCATTTGGGTCACTTCTATTACCTTCTCTAGATATAGTATTCGCTGTGCAAAAGACATTTCCTTCCTAAATCGTGCTTGATACTCTCCTCTTTCTGGGTCAGGAATTACTTCAGCTCCCTTTAAAAGTGCCATAGGCAAGATGATACATCATACTGGTAATTTGAATATTAAATTTAATACTTCATGTACTTCTCATTATCTCTGCTGAATTGGTCAGCTTTCCGTTATCGAGAAAGGCACTAACGGGCTCCCAATTTGAAGTCAAGCATGCAAATTGGACTCTGCCACTAGGAATAGCAGTAATCCCGCAAAAATGCCCTTCGTGATCCCCCCTTAATATCCCCTCAGCTAACGCTAGAGCTTCCTTGGCTTTCACAGTTCCTTGCTATGTGTTTACCCACTTTACACTTAAATACTTTATTATTGACGCATGTGGCTGCCGGCTTTGGTTACTATCTGTAGCTTTCTGCCAACGAGGACCAAAACCTTCCCATTCTGGTCAGCATACTATTACAGCTTGCCTACAAATCACTAAACCTTCTAAGTGACGTAAGCTTCGTGGCTAGTCACAAAACAGCACTCCAAAGTGGTCACTAGGATACCAGCATTCAATCATATTTTCAGCTATGTGCCCTTAGTTAGAACCCAAACACGAACTTCTAACGCTATTTTTGGGTGTCTTAATATACTATTCTGAAAGCATGACTACATGGTCTCGCAGCAGTGTGAATTAATGAAATCCTTCCAGCTGCGTCTGGTAGTTAAAATGTATTACCACATTTGGACTGCAAGAGAGCGCAGCTGACGTCACAGCCAGCGGCGCAGCGATTTAACAGCGAGGCCACGGTGACACACCAGTCATTTACAACGTGACAATGGCCGAGGAGATCTTCGAAGAAAGCTCGTGGAATTTTAACGACCTGAAGTTGGATGCCCAAGAAGAATTTATTAATGGCATTGTAACTGCTGTTCAGGTCGTTGCACCCCAAAATAACCCTTGTTGGTTAGCTAATGTCGAGCGTGTACGTGTACATTATATCGAATAATTAGCTCCCTGAATTTTTATAGATAGTTTCCACTGCATGTCCTCAGATAAAGACTTCTACAACCTCACATACATTTAGCGACTCAACAACTGATAGTAACGTTCAGTACTGCAATTCCAAATAATAATAATAATTCCACTTCCTGGGTAGCATCTTCTGCAGTATGCCACCATCATGTAACTCGCCGACCACATTAGCTATAGAAGTGGACACACGACGAATTTGATCTCGTATCTGTTTCTTAAGAGGGAGATCAGCTTCACTTTGAGGAACTTCCCCACTTGAGCTAACATACCCTGTCTGATAATGCACAGATCCGGAGCCCTGATGTCATAACGAACAATGCGGACTCTAATAGCATTAACCTGCGAGTAACATAGAATCTATGCCCTCCTCAAAGTTAGCGAACCAACTCTGCTAAAGCAGTGTTACTGCTGGAGATGGCATCACTCACCTCTGCTTCCTGGTAGTCTGGCAGGATCGTGAGAAGTGCAACAACATCCTAGAGAAACCTGCAGTCCCTGACACATGTCCCCACATGTCAGCATCATGGTCTTTAACATGTAAATGAGCTTTTCTCTGCACAACCTCGCGTACCTCTCTGCCTGCCATGCTGAAACAGAGCAGTAGTAAGGAAATTACACTAAATTAAATACAAGACTAATTATATAAATCAGCAAATTAGTTATTATTTCCCCATGAGAAGATAATTTTTTTAATTCATCACACATCTCGCCACTCCCTAGCCGTGCTCTGCTAGCATAGTGTTACGAAATAAGCGAGTGGAAATGCTAAGCTGAGGTGGAGGTGAAACTTTTCTTCAAAACACATTACACTTATATTTCAAAAACTTCCATTCTACCACTAGAGGAAAACAACAATGTACAATTCCAAAACTTACTTAATAATTTCTGAAAGACAGGATTATACAATAAATTCAAGAGAAAAATTTATGAATACCTAATTATACATGCATGGAAAAATGTAGTTGTAACACGAGTGACATTAAGGCTGAATAAAACAAAAAAATCTCCTGTTGAAAAATCAGCGCTCCTAATATTTAAAAGAATTTTAAACTGGTTCAAGTCGCTCCAAACACTACGGGATTTAATATCTGAGGTCATTAGTCCCCTAGAACTTAGAACTACTTTAACCTAACTAACCTAAGGACATCACACACATCCATGCCCGAGGCAGGATTCTAACATGCTACCGTAGCGGTTGCGCGGCTCCAGACTGAAGCGCCTAGAACCGCTCGCCAACACCGGCCGGCAGCAGATTAAAATTGTACTATAACTTTTTAAATGAAATTTCTACCATTTGATTGTGTAGATGGTTTATGGTATTGTACAATCGGTATTTCGGACTTCGCCATTCTCATGTACCACACTGCTGCGTATGATCAGACTTCTATAAATGAAAGTCATTTGCGAGATATTTTTAACTTTGTAATATAGTGCAGGCGTCACATTAAACAAGTTTAACATACTTAAACTATGACGTCGTTTACAGAAGTTCGATCGTGCCCAATATCGTAGTACTTAAAAATGGCAAAAGGCCGAAATCATGACTGTACAGTAGCATAAACGATATATACAGTCAAATGGCGAAATTTTGATTTAAAATGACTGTGACACTATACCATGGTAAGATTATTCCATCTTGTCCCAAAAGTGAGCTCCTGTTAAATACAGCAACCAATACGACTGGAGACAGTTCAGTTATAAGCTTAACACAGTAGACTCGCCTTAGGCCATGGACACCAACGGTTTGTAGAAACTCGACCAAAGCGCCTCTGGATAACAAATAAACCAGCCAGCACTTCTGGACATGCAATGAATAAAACCAGGACTCACAACACTATGCCGACGACTATTAGCATATTGGAAAAAACAATGCAGGCGCTCTCCCTGACGAAACCGAGCCAGCAAAAGCAAACACTTTCAGCCAAAGATCCAGTGGGGTGGACTCCGCTGCACGTTCCTACCTGTTCGTAGAAGAGAACTCGCTTTGTCACTCTGCAATAGACGGCAGACAGCTTCAATTAGTAGGATCCACAGTCGCACTGCCCAAAGCGCCATCCGACATCGCTAGCCGCAAGAAGCTGCGCATGCATTGGAATGGTGGCGACTTATGCGTCGGCAACAAAAGTGAAATTTAAAACACCAGCAAAGCATGCATTCACGGTTAGTTGTTCGATAGTTTACCAAGTACGTAGCACAAAATTACAGCTGACAGGTATGATAGACCATAGCGAAATGTTCGCATTTGGCATTTACCTGTGGGTCAAACTTTCCCGTCTGACGTATTAGTTAGAGATTTTCATACAAGTTATTAACTATGCCAATGAGGGCCAGAATAGAGAGGGATTCTGAAGTCGGGATCATATTTTAAATCTGTGATGTCTTCCTGGTATTATATTCGACTCTTTATCGCGTACGGCATTTTACGTCTTTTTTCGTCTTTACAGTTGGCAACGTCACTTTTCCCCACTCTATTCGAGGGCTGCTGTAAATAAATAAATATATGATACAAGCGGGATATTTTTGTGATGCGTACTGAATTCAAATCTAGTAACACTTCACTCAGTTCACACATCTGCATTCGTAGATAAAATGATGAAATGTGTTATGGAATCTAGTATCTTATGGTCTCTTGATTGTCTAACAGCTTTTTACGACACCTGCAACGGCCACTGAAACATGTGCCGAAACGAGCAAAAAAGGTTGTGCTACATACATTGGTTTTACGGGAACGTCCATCGTCTCGGAAGACATGAGATGGTGAGCCAATCAAACAGTCGCTGATTCTACCGGAGTATTTGCACACGTCGTTACGTTCACAAGTCTTGTGTATGTTTGGCATGAAGTTCAACGCACCTGATCTCTGACTGGTGACATCTATTGACAGTCTCAGACACGTAGATTTATTGTCAGATCCTTTTCTACCAGTGCATAATTTGAACACTGCACTGACGACTTCTTTGGAAACGAAGGTATGTTATTGATGTGTCAGTACCAGTTTACTGTACTATGTTACCATTCTTTACCAATGTGTTCCGTTGCTTCAGTTTTTGACGTACCGGTACTTCAGCATATTCAGATTTCGTTGATGTTTGTTGATGATATATCTTCTGTTTATCTAGCACCAGTCTATGAACAGCAAAGTTCTTCATTCTGAAAGACGACATCGTTAATTTAATCTTTATGTTTCACTAATGTTTGTGACTCGTTAGTAGTGAAGCATGGCAGAGCGCTTGACTACACTGTATGCACAAATAAACGAATGAATCAACATTGATGCTATATGCAATATATACATTCAATCATCCCAGCTGCTAGAAATCACAAGGCAAGAGAATCAATGTGGAGGCAGTGTCGATGGACTATTTAACGACTTATACTGCAGACAGCTGAAAGGATTCAAATTCTGCCGCCATCTGGACTAAACTGAGTATTGGTCCCACACAGAATCCGACTGACTGCTAAATACCAGAATCTACATGCCGTCCCTGTTGGCATATATAATTGACACAGAAACTGATTTTCCCTATCTCAGAACTGGACAACTGCAGAAACTCAGGGCCGATTCGTGACGGCTGTGAACATTGCGTCGCGATGTTCAGCACCGTCCAAGAGTAGGGCAAATTCGTATGGGCTATTGAAAGGCCGGCCGAAGTGGCCGTGCGTTTCTAGGCGCTGCAGTCTGGAACCGCGAGACCGCTACGGTCGCAGGTTCGAATCCTGCCTCGGGCATGGAATTGTGTGATGTCCTTAGGTTAGTTAGATTTAAGTAGTTCTAAGTTCTAGGGGACTAATGACCTCAGAAGTTGAGTCCCATAGTGCTCAGAGCCATTTGAACCATTTTTTGCTATTGAAAGAAGACGTAATATGCATAAGGTTGTTGAAACCCTTACCACTATGCACACTTCCCTTGGATTCTGGTAACCTTGATCCTGCAAAGGAACGTTTTGTATAATGTACTGAACGTTTTCAATCAAATGATTCAGGTCATATGGTACAACCTGATACTACTATTCTTGCACCGTAATACATGGCCTTTGTCTAAATAGACAACACCATGGCGCTTAAAACGGTACTGCTTCTACTCCGTCTATTTAGGAACAAGTACTTCACAGCCCTGGCATTCGAAATAATATTATACGAACTTTTCTTTACTTTTGATCCATATTTTTTTTTTAAACCTGTATATGTCATACCTGAAGGAACCAGTAGACTCTCTTTTCCCCGCAAATGGAGGACGTTATCAAGTTTAACCTTTAACTAGCAGACCCCACGCTACATTCTGGGTTTATAATTTCCATCGTTGTCGCACTACAGACTCGTCATTGTAGGTATTCTCAGTGTGCAGCTGACGCTTGCAATAGGTGGACGTGCGCCACGCTCTCGCAACAGTAAGTGCCTGTTTTTCGTTGTTGGGGAACCATGTAGACCCCAGGCGTGCTTTTACGTAGTATTTATTTACAATATGGTAATACAGTAATTTCCTCTTATTTCAGTATATTTACAACAATGACTCGCTTTCCTCGTGATGAGGATACTGCACAACTGTTGCAAGAAGCCACTGACACAGAAGATGAAGACACAGAACAAAATGACCCAGACGAAGATGTTGATGACAAAATGGTTTAAATGGCTCTGAGCACTATGGGACTCAACTGCTGTGGTCTTAAGTCCCCTAGAACTTAAAACTACTTAAACCTAACTAACCTAAGGACGTCACACACATCCATGCCCGAGGCAGGATTCGAACCTGCGACCGTAGCGGTCGTGCAGTTCCAGACTGTAGCGCCTTTAACCGCTCGGTTGTTGATGACATCAGTGATCATGATTCGATACACAGTGAACACCTTGCTGGTTCAGAGATGGAGTAAGTGATGACTCTTCTTCTAGTGAAGTAGACGAAGAAAGCTCAGGGAACTATTTTTACGGTAAGAACAGATTCAAATGGAGTAAATCTGGCCCATATTCATCTCCTGTACGACAGCACAATATTGTACGAGAACGCGCGGGACTGAAAGGACCTGATGCTTGTAAACGTGAAATGTCGCCTGTAGAGAGTTGGGAACTATTATTTACCGATGATGTGATTGAGACTATCGTGCACTGTACCAACAAAAAACTTGAGGACAAATATTCACCTCCATTATTACAGCCGTATTACGCCAAGAACATTGATTGCTGTGAGTTAGGAGTTTACCTTGGATTACTACCATGGATTACTTCTGTTTACGTCGATATTCATGTCAAATCATGAAAATATTAGATCGCTATGGACGACTGATTTCGTTGGAACAGACATTTTTCGAGGTGTAATGGGGATAAACAGATTTTTATTAATTGATTTCAATGTAATCTTTGATGACATCAGCACATGAGAAGAAATAAGATCTGCAGATAAACTGGCTTTGATACTAGGAATTTTTGAGAAGTTTATTAGCAATTGTAGCGCCAACTATTCTTGTTCAGAATATTTATGTGTTGATGAAACGCTGGTAAAATTTCGAGGGAAGGTACTCATTCAGAATGTTTATCAAAAGTAAACCTGGAAAATATGGCCTGAAAATGCAGTTTATTTGCGATGCGAAAACTCATTACTTATATAATGCGTTTAAATACTCTGGAAAACGCTTACCCACAGAATTATCCCTTTCGCAGTTCCAACACAGGATATGCAGAGCGATTTTATGAAACTAATAGGAATATCACTGGAGACAGTTGATTTACGTCCGTTGAGTTAGTAGACGAATTATTGAAACGAGGACTAACATACGTGGGTACTGTACGGAAAAACAAACAAGATATTCCTCGTCAGTTTTTGCCTGATAAAAGAAGACCCACTGAATCATCATTATTTGGATTTGTTCGGGACAAGACCTTGGTATCATTCGTTCCAAAGAAGTATAAAAGTGTACTTTTACTATCTTCCATGCATGACGAAGTGTCTATAAATCAACAATCGAAGAAACTTGCAATTATAGACTTTTACAATGCGACTAAGGGAGGAGTTGGTACCTTGGATTTGAAATGCTCAAATTACACGTAGAGCAAGAAGACGGCCGAACGCCATCTTTGCTGCAATGCTGAATGTTTCTCTTGCTAACGGATATGTTCTTAGGGTCGGTTCTAATGCAAATAAAAAAGTCAGCAGAAAAGAATACATAAATTCCACTGCAATGAGTCTTGTAAAGCCAAACGATTGCGGGAGATTAGAAAATAACCCAAAGCTGGCCAAAGATGTACGGGAAATTCTGTGCAAATTGGTTGGCAGAGGACAACACCTAATGCAGATGAGCCAGGTCCTAGTGCTTCTAAAAAGCGTAGGTGTTATCTTTGCCCAAGGTCGAAAGACTAAAAGAGCTCTCTAACATGTAACACTTGCAAACAATGTATTTGTAAGCCTAATTCAAAGGCAATCAATTTTGGTTTGTCCTGTGAAGCCAAAGGAAACGAATGGTTCTGTAGGCACATAATGTGGTTTCAATTTTGTCTTGTTAGTTTTTTCTGTTTTATAATTTTCATATGATTTTATGATCCAATTGAGTACAAATTATAAAAAAAAGTTTAGTTAGAAACTAGAATTTGTTGATTTTTATGTCATTTTAACTGAGCTTTATAAACAGAAAACCAAAATGACATGTTTTTGAAAATGGCTTAAAGTTTATGATAGGCCTGATTAATATAAGCACAATAAACGACTGCAATAATAAATACGTTGTCTTCTATTATTTAAATATGAAAATATCCAAGTTATTTACAGTAATTACTTGGAAACACACCTAAACACTGTTGGTATACTTCTAGACCCAACACGTGACTGTACGTTACCAGAAACAGCGCGTGTACCTGAAGGTTATTGACGGTGTTACACTGAATCAGCGTAGTATTTTCTGAATTACCTGTCCTCTCCAGTGTGCTTGTGTATGAACACTGCACGGCCGAAGACGGGAACCTTCACAAGCTTGACATTAGCCGCTTTTGGAGCTGTCGTCATGCATCCATACCGCGTGGAGACCTGTAGCGGCAGTATTTGGAAAGCTTCCAAGCACTACAGCCATAAAACGCGGGCCCAGTCGACCGGATACCCTGTAATCTGCAAAAGCACCGCTCGGTCCGAGCCGCTTACTGCGGGGAATCTCGCTGTCTCTAATACCACACTAAACCACAAACACACACAGCGCAGAGTTTTTAAACCAACTCCATCTGTAGAGGAGACAGGCTTTAAGCACCACAAAGAAATATCAGTGATTTGCTTCTGAATAAAGAGGAATTACGTTATTTATTTAAATTGTTAACTTATTAGCTCATAATGGAGACAACTTCAACATTCAACGTAGACTTCTTGATTCGACATAATGATATCAAAATAATTAGTACACGGATTTTCAGCATTTTTAGATTAATAAAAAGCTTTCAATAATGCAAACGGGAATCAGGTCTTTCGAATTTGGAAAGCTAATAGGAATAAAATAATAGAAGCAAAAGTTTGTTCAAAACTTGTACAGAAAGCAGTCAGCAAATAAAGGAAGCAAAAGTTTGTTCAAAACTTGTACAGAAAGCAGTCTGCAAATAAAGGAGTAGGGCACGTAAAGGAGAAATCCTCTACAGGGGGCTCCGCCTTGTAGAAGTACTGTTTGTACGGGTGGAGAGGCTTGCATTAGTAGCTGAGGACTATACTGGCGGTAGCACATGTACTGGCAGAATCTAGACACTACATACGCCTCAGTGGATAAGAAAGAAGAAGATAATCCCACAAAGTCCAGTCTCTTCAGATGCACTCCCATAGTCCTTTCTCATTTTCTCAGACACCAAGCCAAAGGTGTGATGTGATACATGCCGAGGGCGTGCATGGCATATGGAAAGTTGTGTCATAAAAGGAGCCTCAGGAATAACAGGCGATCTCCCTGAACAACTAGTCCTAATGTTGAGATGAGTTAGATGTCCCTATTCTCTTGGCTGAAAACACATATCCTACATATAACGACACAGTGTCAGTAAACAGATTCCTGGAAATAAGGAGAATAATAAAATTCGATGGCAGGTGCCCTGTGGAGCTCAATCTGTAGACAAAAATCATGGAGCAGTTCGTTATATATGGGAACTGTTTCTTGACAAATGCAGAAACAGAATGGTTCCTAATGATTCGCTCACAGTTGACGAACAGTTACTCGCATTCCCTGTAAATTGCCTACTAAACCCGCTAAGGATGCCACAAAAAATCTTGGTTATCCTCTGCTTATTCTTCAGACGGAACTGTGTACACAGGAAGGAAGACACGTTCAAAAGATTCAAGAGAATTTGTTTTGAATATGGTGGAAGATCTTGCTAAGAGAGTAGAAGAATCACATAGAAATATTACTCTTGACAACTGATTCACTAGCATCTCGCTGGTAGTGAGGTGTTTCAGAAGCAAATTTTAGTGGTGTGTACAATTAAACAAAATAAACCAGAAATTCCCAATGAAATGAAGGCGTCGAGGTCAACAGCAAGGCATTCCTCGTTATTTTTCTTCGGGGATCAAATTACAGTGCTGACTTTGTTCCCAAAAAGAAACAAAATAAAAAAAACAAAAAGTGTATTTCTCATTAGCAAAATGCATCACGACAGAGACGTCGATCAAACTCACGCAAAGAGAAACTTTATCACAAAGTGAGGTAACTCCATAAAGGTTGAAGTAGATCAAGAGAACATAAGATTCGATATTGGACCTGCAAGACACAGACAAGGAGATTACCATTTCCATTATGCATGACTTCGATGGATGTCGCTGCAATGAAAAGTGAAAATTTATTTTTTGTCCAACATTCGACACACAGTTTATTGCTACGAGTTTTGGAGAGGTAACTGTAAGATCACTAATGGAGCTCGGAATTGGGATCCATAAACTCTAAAAGAAAACAGCTGATTCCATGTATAGATGTGCGCAAAAAGGTGTCTTATCGCTGAACCATTTAGTTGCGTCAGGAAAGAGGAAAAGGTGCAGATATTGTCCATACAATATAGAAAAGTCAGCAGGCTAGGTATGGAACGTGAAAACAAACTCTGTAATGAATATAACGGCATTCTTCATGCTTCTCGTTTGAAAAATTTTGTAAATTAAAAAAATGCAACTTTTGCGATAAATGTATAATAATTATTTGTCAAAATATAGTTTATAATTCCCCCATGAACCCTGCAGCTGGTCGACGTTTGGCCGTCTTGCTTGCGTCAGGGATACAGATAGTCGTTCTGTAGGTACAACCACAACGGAAGGGTCTCGCTTGAAAGATTTTTGAAGAGGGGCCTTTTCAGTAGTTACAGGGGCAATAGCCAGGGTGATGGCTAATCTGTTCTTGTAACATCAACAAAAACGACCTTGCTGTGCTGGTACTGCGAACGACTGGAAGCAAGGGAAACTACAGCCATAATTTTTCCAGAGGACATGCAGCTATGCTATATTGTTAACTGATGATGGCGTCCTCATGGGTAAAATCTCGGAAGGTAAAATTGGCCCCAATTTGGAACTCTGGGAGGGGACTACTCAGGAAGATGACGTCATCAGGAGGAATAAGACTGGCATTCTATGGATCGGAGCACGTAGGTTAGAAAATTTAAAAAGGCAAATGGATAGGTTAAAGTTTGACATAGGGGGGACTAGTGATGTTAGCCAGCAGGAGGGAGTTTTGGTCAGGTGACTACAGGTTTACAAATACTGGGTCAAATAGAGGCAATGCAGGGCTGGGTTTAGTAATGAATAAGAAAACAGGAATGCGGGTAAGCTACTACGAACAGCATAGTGAAACTTTATCATAGCTAATATAGACACAAAGGCCACGCTTACCACAGCAGTACAAGTTTACATGCCGACTAGCACCGCAGGTGATGGAGAGATTGAAGTAACTGATGATGAGATAAAAGAAATTATTCAGATAGTTAAAGGGAATGAAAAGTTCAATTTGATCGAAGACTGTAATTCGATACTAGGAAAACGAGCAAAAGGAAAAATAGATGGTGAATATGGACTGGGGGAAAGGAATGGAAGAGGAAGCCGCCTCGTAGAATTTTGCCCAGATCATAATTTATTCATCACTGACACTTGGTTTAAGAAACATAAAAGAAGGATATATAGGTGGAGGAGACCTGGAGACATCAGAAGGTTTCTGATTGATTATGTAACAGTCATACACAGATTTGGGAACCAGATTTTAAATTGTAAGACATTTCCAGGTGCATTTGTTGACTCTGGGCAAACTTTATTGGTCATGAACTGTACATTAAAACTGAAGAAATTGGGGAAACATACAAAATTAATTATTAATATTAAGGAGATGGAACATCTACATGAGTTGAAGGAACCAGAAGTTCTTGAAAGTTTGAGAGGGAGCCTTAGGTAACGGTTAACTGGAACAGCGGACATGAATACGGGAGAAGACGAATGGGTAGCTTTAAGAGATAAAATAGCAAAGGAGGCAGAGAATCAAATAGGTAAAAACACAATGCCTAGAGTAGATCCCTGGATAAGACAACGGATTTGAATTTAAGTGATAAATGGAATAAATTCATAAATGCTGCAAATGAAGCACACGAAAGGGAGTAGAAACGTTTAAAAACTGAGACTGATAGGAAGTGGAGACTTCCTAAGTAGAAACGGCAAGGTGGACAAGTGAAGGGACTTAGAAACATATTTTACTAGGGAAAGGTAGAGAAAGCCACAGAGAAATTAAAGTGGACTAAGGGCGAAAGGAGAAGCAGCTGTATGAACATCAGGAGCTCAGATGGTAAACCAGTCCTAAGTAAACAAGGGAAGCTGAAAAAAATAGTTCAAATGGCTCTGATCACTAAGGACTTAAGATCTGAGCTCATCAGTCCCCTAGAACGTAGAACTACTTAAACCTAACTAACCTAAGGACATCACACACATCCATGCCCGAGGCAGGATTCGAACCTGCGACTGTAGTGGTCACGCGGTTCCAGACTGAAGCGCCTAGAAACGCACGACCACACCGGCTGGCGAAAGTTGAAAGGTGGAAGGAGTATACAGAGAGCCTACACAAGGGACGTAACCTTGAACGCAATTTTATAGAAAGGGAAGTGGACATACATGTAGATGAAATGGGAGATATGACGCTGCGACAAGAATTTGACAGAACTCTGACAGATCCAAGTCTAATCAATGCCTAAGGGTTATACGAGATCCGGCCATGACAAAACTCTTCCATCTGGTGAGCAAGAAGTATGGGACACTTCATGAGTATTGTAGTAATTCCAATTCCAAAGAAATCGGTTGCTGGAAGGCTTGAAAATTACCGAACTATAAGTTTAATAAACCATGGTTGGCCAAAAAAACCCTAATTCATTACAGAAGAATGGAGAAACTGGTAGAAGCTGACGTCAAGTAAGATCAATTTGGATTCCGGACAAATGTAGGAACACGCGAGGCAATACTGACCCTACGATTTTTCTTCGAAGATACGTTAAGGAAATAGCAACCTACATTTATAGCACTCGTAGACTTAGAGAAAGATTGTGACAGTGTAGACTCGAATATTATCTTCTAAAGTTTGAAGGTAGTAGGGGTAAAATACAGGGAGCGAAGAGCTATTTACAACTTATTCAGGGACCAGATGCAGTTATAAAGCTGGAGGGGCATGAAAGACAGGCAGTAGATGAAACAGAGAGTGAGGCAGATGTGTAGCCTATCCCCGATGTTATTGGATATGTACATTGAACAAGCAGTTTAGGAAAAGTAAGAAACATATGGAATAGTTCACTGGAAAGAAATAAAAACGTTGAGGTTTGCCGATGACATTGTAATTCTGTCATAGGCAGAAAAGCACTTGGGAGATCAGTTGAACGGAGTGGACAGTTCCTTGAAAGGAGGATATAGGATGAATATCAACAAAAGCAAAATACAAGAATAATGGCAAGTTGTCGAACTAAAGCAGGTTATGCTGAGGGAATCAGGTCAGGAAACGAGACAGTGAAAGTTTTACTATTCGGCCATCAAAATAACTGCTGATGCTCGAAGTAGAGGATATAAAATGTAGACTGGCATTAGCAAGAAAAGTCTTTCCGAAGAAGAGAAATTTGTTAACATCAAATATAAATTTAAGTCTTAGGAAGTGTTTCTTGAAGGTATCTGTCTGTAGTCATGTATGGATGTGAAACATGGGGGATAAACAGTTTTAATAAAATGATAAGAAACTTTTGAAATGTGGTGTTACAGAATAATGCTAAACATTCGATGGGGCGATCATGTAACTAATGAGGATTGCTGTACAGAATTGGTTAGACGCCAAATCTGTGGCACAACTTGCCCGAAAGCGGGAGCGGTTGATAGGACACTTTCTGAGACATCAAGAGGTCATCATGGGGCGCAAAATCGTCGAGTGACACCGGGAGATGAGTACGGTAAGATGATTCAGAAAGATGTAGATTCCGAGATGAAGGATCTCGCGCAGGATAGAGTACCGTGGTGCATCAACCCATTTTTCCGACTGAAGACCACAACAACAGCAACAGCGGTTTATAATTTCTATTACTGTGCATAATAAGGACGTTGTAGTTACAGGAATTGAACTTAATAACTAATATCACATGTAGAACTTATTAGTTCATTAATATAATTATTTGCGTCAGTTTCATGTACGTAGTTGCAACTGGAAAAATTAAATTCTTAGAGGAATTTTAAAAAATTAATGCGATGTTACTCGGGGTCACCAGATTCTCTTAGTATAACTCTGTAACATTTCAATACGCAAATAAATTTGAAGCAGATAAATTCAACTCCGAAAAATGAGTGTATGCAATGAAAACAATTGAAAATGAGGATATGCTTCGCAGGCACTGCTTATGGATTCAAGTGTGATTTCAACACCATGCGTCCTAGGGTCAAAGATGGAAAATAACTGGATTCCTTTAGGATGTTCAGAATCACACACCAATAAAGAGATTGTAGTAAATATAGGAATGGAAATATCGCATCCCCATACAATAATATCCAGTTGCTTCAATAAACATTTTAATGTAGCAATTGGAAAAAGGAAGCAGTGGAGAAAAACCGCTACACAACAATAGCAGACTTAGTCTGGGTACAAACGGGCCGAAAATATACATAATTGTGCTGGGGCTGGAGGGTACGAGGTACATACTAGACTAGAGAGAGCAGTACCTCTACGGAAGTTGGTCACAGTATTCCAGACGAAATTATGCGCTATCATTGTGTGCGCAGAGAAGAATTTGTGTACATGCTAGAAGGGGTGTTGCACCTACATTTGTTCTGACAGTCAAGCAGCTCGGAAATCTCCGTCCAGCCCCTGCAGAAACATCAAAGGTTGTTGCAGAATCCCACAAGCCTTGGTGGGCTGAAACAAAAGGGTAAACCTGCTGTGGGTTCCTGGTCACTCAGTGATTAGTGACGATGAACTGGCTGACAGACTGGGACAGAACAGGTGCGACGACTCTATTTATTGTACCGAAACCTGTCTTAACTGTTACTAAGGTGAGCATAAAATCAGATTTATAGGCAGCACATAGAATATGAGGCTACTCTCCAAAAACGAAAACCATTGTAGATTAATGATACTGAGACCATGTTTCAAGAGAAGTTTTATAATCCTGAACTCAAACAGGAAAAAGATGGTAGAACTCATTACTGGCCATGGGAACTTTGAGAAACAACTACAAACGTTGGGTATATAGGACGAACACCATAAGTGTAGGCAATGTAGTGGGGAGAATGAAATTGCACCACATTTGATCTTCCAGTGTGAAACTCTGGACGGTGAAATGCAACCTGAATTAACCGTATCTAATGAGGAACTAATTAAGGGTCTCCTGCCACTTATGAAGGGTACCGTCTGGCTTTACTGGAATCCTAGGGAGTGAAACTCTACAAGCTCCGGTGCATTGCACTATTGTTTATGTCTCTCTTCATAAATCAAATAAAACAAAATAAAATCGATGGAGGAAAATTTGGGAAAGAAGTCAGAATGAGTTATTTGTAGTCTTCCCTCCACCTTACTCATTCTATACTGTAAGCGAGCAGTAAGGTAATTAAAAGAGAAATGCCGAGCGGAAATTCAAGTTCAGCAGTAATGCATGACACATTTAACTTTCCCCACTGACTTAATTTTTCCGGTGACATTAAAGAACTTGGGAGATCAATTTAATAATTGCATGATCTATGTAAAAGAGGTTATGAGGTGAACATCAATAAAAATAAGGGAAGTGTAAACTAATTCATTAAAAATTGGTTATGGAAATGAATTGCTTAAAGTATTAGATGAGTTTTCACAAAAGAAATGATCGTATCCTACAAGGTTCTGTTTTGCCCCACTCCTCGTGTGCATACGACCTCTCAGAAACACAGCCCAGGATATTTGAGAATGTTGCTGATATTGCTCTGCCCGCACAGAATCAAAGCTTTAGGGAAGCTGAAGCAATGCTAACATCAGACCTGAAGAGTTTGCATGAATACGTCAAACATAACTGTCTCTAACCAAATCGTTAAACGGCCGTTGAATCAACTTTCCACCTACGGAATAAACACACAAACTGCAAACCTACCATCATGTTTACAGATCAAACTCTCCAATGTTGAAACGCTCCAAAATACCTAGGTTTTACCATAGACAGATCTTCGACATGCAGAATCTATCTCCTGAATATGGCAGATAAATCAAAAGTCACAAAACCATGCTCCTTAAGTTAATAGGAACAACCTGGGGTGCCACTGCAACAGTTCTCAGACCATTAGCTCTAGTACCTCTACACTCTGTCGCAGAAAACTTTTGTTCCAATGGGCACAGTACTCGCACTAAAATAATAGATACACAGCTCAATCACGCTGAGCACATCACCAGTAGAAGCACTCTTCGCTTTATAAAGTCAGTATCACACTGTAAGGTGACAGTGGTTGCTGCTTCCGATAACCGTGAAAGAGAACATCCAAACTAACTCACACTTTGTTGTACATTTATCCCCAGCTGAGAAAGTATATTCCTTAGAAAAATGGTAAAATATTTCGTATTTGTTATTGAAACAATCTGTAACTTGAGATTCGCTCTACCAATATATTTGCCTATGACCCAACACAATTTCAGTGACATCGGACCAATGTGTTTTAAGACAATAGTTCTGTAAGTGAGCAGTTCATAACGAAGACACCCGACACTCGGACAGGCAGCTCTTACTGTAACCACAAATAATGGTTATCGAACATTAAAAACAAATTGTCTCTTATAGTCTGACACAGAACCAAACAAGAAAAATTTTGGTAAATCTCAATTTGCGGTAAGCCTATTGGATAGTTTGTTATTAAAGTCAAAACTCGATTCTCTAACAAAAATTCGACAGTAAGGTTGTAGCTGCTTTCGGCTCCTTGTTCTCTCTTTCCGTTTGCCATGTTCGGTTCGATTTAGTATTAAGGTTTCCCATCCTCATTTTTGATGAAGGCTTTGGACTGCATGTGACTCAGTTAAAAACTTCCTCTCAATTTTTTCCTTTTCTTTATTTTTGTTGTTTATACTCTTCTTTTCTTGAAGCATATATACTTACTGGAACCACCCAATACTTCCTTAGTGTGTGATATTTTTTCAGAAAATGGCATCATGCAAAGGGCAACACCACACTTTTTGCGCCTTATGCGTGTCATTCTTCATTATGAATTTGCAGCATATACGAGGTATGTCCACAAAGTAAGTTCCGTTTGATCGTATAAAACAAACGTCTAGAGATACAGAAAAAAATATGTATTGTACAAAAATCTAAAACTGTTAAACTACTTTTGTACATACTTTCCGAAATTTTGTTGGCACTTGTCATAGCGTGGCACAAGTTTTTGTATGCCATCTTCTTAGAAGGTTGCCGCCAGTGTATTCAACCATGTGGTAACATTTGAAATTTAAGTTTTTGAGGAACAGCTTCATGGATTAGTGATCGTGAGATTTGCGGAACTTCCATAGCACGGGCATTAAGTGTAAACTTACGTTTGTGCTTAACCTTCTCTCCAATTGTGTGAACCAGTTCATCGGTAACGGGCATCCTCGTCGTTCTTCATCGTGCATTTGTTCACGTCCTTCACTGATCAGTCTTCTAACCATTGAATCACTCATGGCATTTTGTAAGTAAACCTCGCAAATCTGCCGATGAATTTCCTTTGGTTTAACTTTCTTTGCATTTAGAAAACGAATCACAGGTCTGATTTCACACGCGGTGGCATTTTCAATTACGACTGACATTACAAATAAGCACTACAAAGCACACGTCGGCATCAGCGATCTGAAAATGGTGTACATGGCTTCTCTTTGAGTCAGAGTAACTCCCTCGCATGTTCTGAACTGCGATCGTAGCACTGCCCCGGATAGAAATAGAAACGGAACTTACTTTGTGGACGACCCTCGTACTACACAGCGTCTCTGGGGAATTTCCTTTCATTACGTTGCTTCAATGATTCCTGGATAACGTCCTTCTCTATTTTTCTCACGACAAGGAGTTCCTTGCTTTGTTGTTCGTGGTATCTCAGGTTTTACTCATTTGCCCACGAAATTTATCCTGCAACTGGCGGATTTGTTCCAAATGGAATTTCGCCAATGGTTTTTTCTGTTTCTTTTTTATTTCAAATATTGTTATTGAATTCAGCAACGAAAGTCAGTCAGATGGGAGGATATTTTCTTGTGCCACTTCACTGTGCTTCGAATGCACTGAACTGAACTTAACATCATGTCTGTCTTATCATCAGCAGCCATTGACTTATTTAGCTCACTTCAAAAGCCAGTTCCAGTTTGTTTTGGCTCGTTTTATGTTCCTTCTCCTTGATTTCAACAAAACCTGGTCCATGTACGCTTTCATACGTCCAGACTTCTTTGTTGTCCATCCATTTTAGAGCCAACAATGTTCTACAGGACTTCTTATTTCCGCTTTTTTCAGTTTGTGAGGCAACTCTGGCAAATATTTACTTTTTTTCCCTACGGTTTCAATGGCACAGGTACAATTCTTATGGCACCATAGGAATTATCTGGGGCTCGTATAGTCCTTGCATAAATAAATGGAGTGACCTTTGTTGAGGTATGGCAATAATAAAGTGACACCAGCATCGTCTGATTTTCCGTTGTCAGCATTTACGCATTCGATTTCCGTGGCGGAACTAGTGCAGACAGTATAATCTAGAATATAATCGCTTTGTACATAAAAAAGAACGAAAATTTTAATACCTAAGCGTCTACGCCTCTTTCATATTTACTGCTTAAATCGAACGCTTCCTTTGAAAAATAGCAGACTTTTACCTGTTACTAAATTTTTGAAAAGGGCTACTGGCTCACAGAATTTCTTCTTTGTGTACTCTACACTCGCCAAAAATCTTGCCGCCGTGGTAACAGCAAATCCAGTCAGATAACCGAAGTCTCAGATTGGGTCTCTGTCCCTGTCCACCGAGTGCTGTTGGCAGGTGGAGAGCACTCAGGCCTGGTGAGGTCACTTCACTGAGCTACTTCACTGAGGCGTAGCGGCAGCGGTCGCGAAAACTTCTCCCGGAGAGCGGTGTTCTGGCAACATGCCTCTTCGCTTATGGGGACACCTAAGTGCCGAGGATGACAAAAAATGGCTCTGAGCACTATGCGACTTAACTTCTGAGGTCATCAGTCGCCTAGAACTTAGAACTAATTAAACCTAACTAACCTAAGGACATCACACACATCCATGCCCGAGGCAGGATTCGAACCTGCGACCGTTGCAGTCCCGCGGTTCCGGACTGAGCGCCTAGAACCGCTAGACCACTGCGGCCGGCCCGAGGATCACACAACAGCCGTCGGTACCGTTGGACCTTCAATATCAGTTCGGACGGTGTTCGTTTTGTACTGTACAATGAGGCGTATTTCCACAAGAATATCATGATATACTGCCGAATTGTCACTAAAGTGCGATAAAGGCAAAATTGGTTTGTACTGGACCCTCGACATTAAGTGTGAAAACATTGGTGTTTGAAGTAAAGAATCTGACTGACGAATATTTATTGAAAGGTGGCTACACTGAGTCACAGCACCAGAGATTGCGCCAAAGATCATTATTCCGCCGCCTCCACCGGTGCAGTGGTAGTTCAGAGGTTGTCGAGGGCAGTAGTAGTTCAGAGGATGTCTAGTGCACTTGTTGTTCTGTTGAGCGAGAGAGTAGATGCTATTCGGTTGGTGTAATGTATAGATGGAAGATGTTGCAATGATCACAGCGTATTTTTCGTCAATGTATATTGAGGTAAAAGAAAATTATTACAGATTTCTTTAATGACAATGCCTCTTGGTCACAGGTACAGTCAACAAAGCATCTGGCTCGTGTTCATGTATTAGACTTGTAATTCTGGTTTCTATGTGCAATTATAATATTTCTGGTTTTTCAATTACTTCATTGTAAATGGTGTTTAAAATATCTTGTCGTATTGAGGAAGAACCGAGTCAGATACATGTACGTTGAGTCACACTACCACACCCAGAACAGTTATACTTGTGCTTTGCTGTTTCGTAGCTTTTATAGTTGCAGGGGACTTAATTAATCAATTGTGTTAATGGAAATTTCTTGTCATTCTTTTTTTTATTTTATGCAGTCAGATTGCGTGCTAATACTAGTCAGGGCCAACCGGTTACGAGACTTCGTAGCCGGACACACAGCTACTAAAATTATTGCATGTTATTTTTTTAATTGAGCCCCCATGCATTATTCACTTCTAACATTTTAGTTCTTGTCGTAAACGGGAAACATGCCAAGAGGAAATAAAATTCTGCAGGCTCTTTGTTCTTTCATGGTGATTACCTGCTATGTACTGTCGTCATTTTTTCGATAAGAAATGTGTACGAATTATTTATCGCCACACAAATGGCAGAAACAAACTCAAACGACGGAAGTATAAAAAAGTCTAAGTAATTCACTGAATCGCTGACTTGTATCACTAAAGGCATTCACGAAATGATGGCGTTTCGTCACAGGATGATCATCCAACAAATCTTACTTTTCTTTCGTCAGGAAGTAGGGTTTACCACTTCATCTTCGTTTTTTAATTTCAGAAGAAGAGTCTTCTGGCAGAGTTCCTCGTGATGCTGATGAATCAGGAGTAACTCCTGACACATCGGGATCTTCGTCCGACACAAGGTCCCAATCAGCACTACCGTCTTCGTCACTGATATTCATGAAGATTTCCATGATTTCGTTGCCCGGTAAATTACGCCCCGATATCGCAAAGGCAATATAGATAAACGTTGTCTCACCAACGTGGAAGAAATGTGGCCTAGCTCACGACTCATAAGCGGAAGGGATCGGGGAACAGGTAAAAACTGTAGTTGTACCTGTCGTTTCAAAGAAGAGCAAGTAACGACAGCACTGGCAGGAAAGTTATATCCTGACAACAGCGAATCACCGTTCTATTGCGCTTGTCTACCTGGCGTACAGGAAGTCGTCGGAACAACGACGTGCATCCGAGAGTTGAGCGTTGAAACTGTTTCAGACGTGATAGCGTAGAATAGCACGTTGGCGATTCTTTCCGAAATTGCAGAGCAATATCGAGCATGTCAGATATTCTGAACGTGCGTTTGAGCGTTGACGAATGATATGGCAGAACGCGACCTACGTAATATGCACGCCATCTCTTATCTGTTGACATAACTGGTGCTAGGTAGAGCCTATTGGTCACCAGTGCTTCAGTAGAAAAATAACGCTGTACAGTAAACCTGTAAATTTAGTGAACAAATAGGAAGTAACAATTTCATTGTCAAATACAGATATCGTATATATCGAGTGATTCAGGAAGTAAGAACAAACAACAGTTTTTTTTTAATTACAGACAAATTACAATAGATAGAGACACATGCGCATGTCACTGGATTGAGGAAGGTTCACAGTTTTGACACAGCTGCGCTGTTGTTTGTTTGTATCAACATGCACACCACACCACAACACAAATCCTTTTGTGTCTTGAAAGTAGCGCGAAATCAATCCATCGTTCAAGTTCAGCGCTCATTCAGCCGTCGATTTCGTAAGAAGACACCTCGTCACAAGAAGATATATGATTGGCATACAAAATTCTTGGAAGCTGGTTGAATGTGCAGCGATAAGAGCTCAAAATGGTTCAAATGGCTCTGAGCACCATGGGACTCAACTGCTGTGGTCATAAGTCCCCTAGAACTTAGAGCTACTTAAACCTAACTAACCTAAGGACATCACACACATCCATGCCCGAGGCAGGATTCGAACCTGCGACCGTAGCGGTCGTGCGGTTCCAGACTGTAGCGCCTTTAACCGCTCGGCCACTCCGGCCGGCGCAGCGATAAGAGCACTGGATGCCGACATGTGTTTTATGAAAACTTCGCAGGTATCCGAGACGTGTCCACACGGAGCAGTCGGAAGTCCACAAGACGGGCCGGGCAAGAACTTCAACATCCTCAAACAATGGTGTGGCGCGTTCTGGAACGACGCCTGCCTAGAGAGCCATATAAGTTGCAGCTACTGCAGCAACTGCGCCTCGGAGGACATAGCAGGAGGTACGAATTTTGCATTTCATATCTCCAGGATATGGCAGAGAACCCTTTTTCCGAACTAATCATCTCCTCGGATGAATAGACGTTTCGTCTGTAGGATAAGGTGTAGAGGTCACAAAGTCCTGCTGTCATCACCGAACGTGACAGAGACTCACCAATACTGTGGGTGTTTATGCCGTTTCTGATCACAAAGTTTATGGACCTTTCTTATTTCCGGAGGGAGCTGTAATAGGACTGTCATACTCGGGTATAGAGCAACACTGGTTGTTTCCTCAACATCACGAAGATTACAGTGGGTTCATTTTTATCCATGACGGCATCCCCCCCCCCCCCCAAGATCACTTTCACTTTCCTGCGTTATCTTAATAACAATATCCACAATATCCCACAGCCTTAGGTTGGAAGAGGTGAACAACAAAATCTAGTTAATCGTTTTTGTCCTCACAGGTCATCAAACCTCACATCTTGCAGCTTTCTTCTGTGGGAGTAAGTAAAAGAGAGAGTCTTTGTCCCACATGTAGCAGCCACTCTTCAAGAGCTGCGAAACGGAATTATTGAAGCTGTCGATTCAGTAAACTGGGACCTACTGATTCGTGTGTAGAATGGAACGGAATACGGTTTCGGTGCTTCTCGAGAAACGTATGGTCCTCGTGTTAAATGGATGGAACAGTGTCTGTGCGAACATAGCACTTTCAGCCTTCCTCTATCTAGCGACATGTGCAATGCCTTTCCATTTTTTATACTTTGTAATAAACAACTGAATCTGTTGTTCCTCTTTGTATCACCTTGTATTCGTGCAGCTATTCCTGATGGGGATTACCACATTCTGTTGGAAATTAGTAAGGCACGATTCACCTCCTATCGATGGTCATCATTTCTTTTCGTTGTCTTTTGTTTGTAGTTGCTCAGCATGTAAACGCCCTTGTATCATCATTTAAAGAGATGAATAATAATAAATACAGTTCACACATTTCTCTACGATTCTGTTTCAAAGCACTCTGCTAACCGTTCTCAGTAACGATAGCAAGACATGTCTTTTTTCAGTGTCACCTAAATTGAAAGGAGATCCGTTTGGTAAGTGTTGATTTGCCCACCAACTACGCCTCATTTACTCGCAGATTGTCACACATTAGAAAAGTCGAACCTTTGCAATGTAAATTTACTTTACCCATTCTGACTATTATTCCACAACACTGAAAATTATTGATTGCATTTCGTTTAATACAAGCGCAGTCCAAAGATCTGAAATTTATCTGCTTGCCAAGAACTGTTTGTCACCTGATTACCAACACACCCTATAAATGAGTCGCAAAATGACTGTCTGCAATAGAAATTATAATGTATCAGCCTTACTTGATTTAACTCCAACTTGTATATCTGATTCCAGTGGTGGAGACTGTGCTTCATCTCAACTTCCAGTGATGCGAGCATCAGTAAAATTTTCTCGAATTTAACTATCCTCTTTTTATTGAGTTACAAACTGAATATTGTTAACTTGCTAAGATGTTCGAAGGGCTACGAAGTGCTACGATTTAAGCGAGAGATTTCGTCTGCGTAGCAATCCGTATGTGAGAGTAGGCAATAGGACGAATTCAGATACTGTTCATTTGTATTATTAGGCTTTACCATGCTATCGTAACTTATTAACTTCGAGAAAGAAACAGTTTCATTTCACCGAAGTGTTACTACCTGGCAGTGTTGGCAGAAAAACGCATTTTATTGGCATCCTGGGAATCTTTTTTTCCGTCTTGCTGCGTGTATCCTTCGAGTTCTTACTCCATATAGATCCCCAAAATATCATGGAAAATGTCGTAACATACGTATTATCATTCTATCTATTCTCCTTGTCAGTATTTTCTACATATTGCTTTCCTCTGCGATTCTGCGGATAACCTATTCATTCCGTACCTTATCAGTCCACTCAATATTCGACGTTCGTCTGTAGCTTCACTTCTCAAATGCTTCTGTCCTCTTCTGTTCAATTTTCCCCACAGTCCCTGTTTCATTAAGTAGAATACTGGGCCGCAAACGTACATTCACAGAAATTTCTTCCTCAATTTAAAGCCTATATTTGATGCTACTGGACTTCTCTTATATAGGAATGCCCTCTATGCATGTGCTAGTCTGTTTTTACGTCCATCTCTCTGTGTCCATCATGGTTATTTTGCCGCATAGCTAACGGAATTCCTTAACTTCCTCTACTTCATGATTCTCAAGTCTGACAAGTTTCTCTACTTCTCAGTTCTGCTACTTCTTATTACTTTCGAATTTCTTCGGTTTACTCACTGCCCATATTCTGTAGTGATTAGAATGTTCATTCGATTCAACAGATCCTGTAGGTCTTCTTCACAGAGGATAGAAATGTCATCGACGAATCTTATCATTTATATACTTTCACCCTGAACTCTAATCCCACTCTTGAAACTTGCATTTAATTACGTCTTGGCTTCTTCACTGTATAGATTGAACAAAAAAATGGCTCAAATGGCTCTGAGCATTATGGGACTTAAATTCTGAGGTCATCAGACCCCTAGAACTTAGAGCTACCTAAACCGAACTAACCTAAGGACATCACACACACCCATGCCAGAGGCAGGATTCGAACCTGCGACCGTAGCGGTCGCGCGGTTCCAGACTGTAGCGCCTAGAACAGCTCGGCCACCCCGGCGGGCACAGATTGAACAGTATTGACGAAACACTAGTTATAGTTTTCTCTTGGTTCTTGTACATATTGCTTATTACCCGTCTGCCCCAATAACTTACCCCTGTTTTTTTCAGAATTTCGAACATCTTACACCAGTTGACATCGTTGAACGTTATTTCCTCGTTGACCAATCCCATGAAAATGATTTTTTTTCTATAGCATTGCTTCCGTTATGAGCCGCAACGTCAGAATTCCCTCTCTAGTGCCTTTACCTGACCGTCATTTAACCATTTCTCAATTTTCTCTCCCGATCTTCTACATATTACCCTTGTCAGCAATTCGGGTGCATGAGCTGTTGACCTGATTGTGGGATGATTCTCGTACTTTTTGGTTTTGCAATTTTCGGAATTACGTGAATGATGTTTTTCCGAACGTCTGATGGTATATTGCCGGTCTTATGCAGTCTACATACGGACTTGAGTAGTCGTATTGTTGCACTTCCCTCAATGATTTCAGAAATTACGGTGGAATATTATCTATTCCTTCTGCCTTATTTGATAATAAGTACTCCAAAGCTCTTTTTAAATTCTGATACTGGATACCGTATCTCTTCCCTGTTGATTCCTATTTCTTCTTCGATAACGTCATCAGACAATTCCTCCCACGCATAGAGGCCTTTAACCTGCTTGTCTCTCCTCTGCAGTTAAAGTGGAACTCCCATGGCACTCTTTATGTTACCGACTTTTCTGTCTTTCTTTATGCTGAGTCACTACATCGAACAGCTATTTACGTTTCGATTTCCTTACATATTTGATGCGTCCATTTTGCCTCTGTTCCCTGCAGTTCCTTTTTATCACGTTGCTAAGAACTTCCATCTTTCCTCGATCAGATGAAGTATTCATTCTGTTAGCCCTATGGTTTCCTAGCCATTACGTTCCTTGTATCTACGTTTTCTTTTGCCAAATTCTGTGGCTTCACATTTTAGATTTGTCCGTTCCTCTTCAATTGAATTGCCTACTCAGCTATACATTATCGCAGTCTCTACAGCCTCAGAGGACTTGAGGCAAATCTCTTCATTTCTTAGTACTTCCGGTACTTCCACTTGTTTGCACATTGATTCTACTGATTAGTCTCTTACACTTCAGCCTACTCTCTACCATTATTAAATTGTGATCTGAGCCTGTATCTGCTCTTGTGTACACCTGTAGTCCAACAACTGACTTCGGAATCTGTGTATGACCATGAGGTAATATATCTGAAATCTTCCCGTATCTCACGGCCTTTTGAACGTATGCCTCCTCCTCTTGGGATTATTGAACAGATATTCACTATTACTAGCCGAGTTTACAGCAAAAAGTCAATTAGTCTTTCTCCTCTCTCATTCTTACTACCAAACCCCTATTCTCCTGAAACGCTTCCTTCCTCTTACTTCGTAGAAACTACTTACCTGCGCCATTAATTAGACTCACAGTTCGTCTTCTTGCATCTACTGAAGAAATCATTGCACTACCACATCTAATTTTGGGGACAGCATCTACGAGAGCTTCACACAGTACAGATTGATGGAAACCCTCTGTACGGATTCGCCAAGATAATTGAAGAATGGATCACCTTCACTGGCGTAGTCTCTCGTGGGAATGCCTGACCAGTACACTGAACCTCATCCGTATCATTTTCTACGGAATCGTGAATGAATCAAGAGGTTCGCATACGCCAGTGGAGTTTGCACATGGCAATCATGGTAGGGGATAACTTTTAAAAATCCGATATTATTGATAGCGTAGGCGATGCACATAGTGAAGTTGGCGCTGAGCATGACCTTGCGTTAGAAACTCTTGAGTTTAGTATAGTGGTGTAAATGGTGCATGCTGGACTATTTCGTCGAAAAAACTGTGCTGTGGAATCAAGACGCAAATCAAAACCAAGTGTGTCAAAAGAAAAAGCAGGAAGTGAACAGTGAACTAAGACTTACAGAAATTTGTAGTATTCTGGTAGCAACGTCGAGTTAAATTGGGCACGTAGTGGAGTGCGTAACGGTTGCACCGAAACTGAATAAATTCATATTAGTAAAAGTTAAAGCGCATTCATGGATTACGAACATTTCACGTGTGAAGCATATCGAACAACTATTAAGTTGACACTGCGATAGAGAAGAAAGAACACAGCAGTAGCAGATATAGTGAGGCTAGGAGATATCGCTTCCCGCAGGGAGCGCGCAAGAACCATGCCGTTATGTCAACACGGCAGAGAGGGTTGCGTTGAAGGCGCACATCCAGAGATCCGCAGTTTGATGCCAGGACCCGGCGTCGACACATTCTTCAAGCAGCTACCATGTGTGGAGAATGCAGAAAGTTATGAAAATAAGTCAAATTTCACATCGGCTGTAAGAGCACGTATAGAATACGTTTTTAGTATAAGTGGGTATAACACCTAGTAGTGGAAGAATAAGGCAAGAAATCTGAATGAGTAACTCTGTAGAACATGTCGAACTGGGTATCAGTCAAGGAAATGTACACCCTGATCAAAATATTAGTGAGTTTTACTCCGATGACGTGTCTAGTGTAAATATAGGAAATAGAAATTCACGATGCAATGGTAAATGACGAGCAGTGGGCTGTGAGCCTACCGGAAGATGTACCAGAAGGCAATACTCAGGAAATTATTAGTGAGAATGTATCCAAATTAACAGAAATTATGGATGCTACAGGACATACTATTGAACCAAGTACTCAGATTGTTAGTAAAGGAAAAGAAACTAATAAAAATTAAATGAGGAATAGATTTCCATGTCATTCTTGCAAGATTTACTGTAGTATATGAGGGGAATAAGAGATGTAAAGGCCATATCTTTTACGGATTAATGTACTAAAATAAAATGAATGAGTGAAACAAATAAAAAATCTGTACACGAAATTAATAAAAAATTTGATGAAATAAGGCAAACCATTCAGGAAACTAACAAACAGAAAAATGATATATTAGACACGCGTATTAAAGATGCTAACAAATAATAACGTAGATGAAAAATAGACTAAACTGAAGGAACGGAACAAAATAACCAAAGAATTATATCGTAGAAGAACTGCTGATGTAGGGGAAACAGCAAACGTATGAAGATTCTCGCTGACGGATTCAGAACTTTAGACAATAATTTTGACAAATACATTGAGAGACGCTATGTCGTAATCTCTGTATTTAACAAGAAAAATGTGAAAATGGAAGTACATTTACTAACACTATGGGTTCAGTTCAAAATTTTGTAAGAAATAATATAAAAGAGGTGTCTGAGTCCGATAAAGCAGCTCTTATTCATTAGGATGTCAGTTATGTTACAGCTAGAGGCACTGACGCCCTTGCCCAGAGAATGACTTGCATTTAAAAATATATTATTTTATTATTTTGGGTAAAAAAGGGAGAAATTTTTAGAATGAGAACCACTACTTGATGGTATGTGCTTTCCATGATTTCACTGCCAAGGGGAAATTATATCCTAAAACATTTTTAAAAAATTGTTTAACGAAGTGTTACCAGAATACTGGGACGACAGGGGAAAAGTTGTGTTACTAACACAAGGGAATTGGATGCTCTATCTTTGGGAATAGGTGCAGGAGAATCCTACGAGGCTTACGAAGAATTCAATGGGGACTTCCTAGATAAATATTGGTCAAATAGTACACAAGGAGACGTACGAAACCCTTTTTTTCATGAGTAAAGTAGTAAGTATCAATTGTTACTAGGAGTGAGAATTCGGCGGATAATGCTGGAGGCTAGTGTCATGATAGTATCAGATCATTGTATTGGCCGTATTACAGGAAGTGCGCTGTTTGTGGGTCCAACTGCTGTTGTAGGTTTCGTAAAAGGCAGGATCACTATGATGGTAAAGGATACTAAAAATGAGATTAGACTTGGTAATCGTGTTGGTCCTACTGAGAATGCGCAGAGGACGTGCTACCTGAAGATATTGTGTGTTTTCAACGGAAAGTAGTTCCCAACCAAATGTACTGTGCGAGAGGAATGGAAACACGAAACAAGTTTAGGTGTAGAGGTGCCAGATGTCGAGTTAAGATGTAAAGTACTTAATGTTGACATTAAAGAATAAGACCATAAAAGACAGCCGGATAATCTGCATACAAAGCGTAAAAGAATGTTTTCTAGTAAACTTAGGTTAATGAGGTGAGAAGCTGATGCCCTATGTTACACCATTAGAATGTTGAGATTCCAACTTCTAGAGAGATCTGTGAGTCAATATTGTAAACCTTTCGTGTTAATGAAGAAAACGGACGGATCTACGTTGGTAACATTAGATGCGTCTGTATTAAATAAATAAATTAAACCTATTAATGAATTGCTGGAAATACTTGAAAACTACTACAGAAATTTAGAGGAGCTGTCCACTCTAGATCTGACAGCTGACTACTAGCACAGATTCAGTTGTCAGAAAAGTACAGACAATACATGGCTTTTGTATACAGAGGCAGATTTTACCAGTTAAGGGTTCTGTTGCTTGAACAAAATAATATATCTGCAGCGGCATTTATATGAATGCTTACCACACGAGGGGAAGAACTATTATCTAAAGTCACTATATATGTGGACTACGTAGTGACCACTGCCACTGATTGGCAGGAGCAGAAGATGAGTTTCACAGAGGAGAGGAAGCTGGCTCTAGAGTTTTTGACAGAGAAGCGAAGATAGTGAATGGCTAGGTATGACCAAAAAGGCATACTAAAATTATTAGGACCCAATGGAACTCATCGAAAACTCATCATGAGATGAAGAACTTGTGCGAAGTTTTTTAAAATCGTTATATATTAGAGTACCCATGCAAATCCCATAGAAGTGTCACATTCCGACCCACAGATAGTAAACGGCGTATATAACGTGGATGATATCAAAAAATACCGTATTAATTAGGAAAAGCTGTTTGTCTGTTATCGGCATGAATACCATGTACTGAAGAAAAAATTCACTGTAATTAAATTGACGTTGTTTAAAAGATTTAAATGTCACAGGAAAGAGTATGAGTGTAGTGAGCTAAGAATATTTTATTCGATAAATGCCACTGAACATAAAATATCTGCTTAATATTCGTCAGCATACACGTGTTGCCATGGGTTGAACAGCAGATAGGGTGATGCATCGAGAGGGGTGTAATTCATAGCGAGTCATTTAAAGAGGTGCAGGCCAAGAGATCAGCCTGAGGCTAATGACCTTTCGGGAAGCGGTGGCCGACTGGCATGTCTGTGGTACACGATTACGTCACAGAGACAGTAAGTTGGGGCACTTCGCCAGACCAATTGGCTTTAACACAAAAATATGAAAATTGGCATTGTTAATGGATGTTGGTAAATACGTATTCTGCATATAATAGTTTGTATGTAATGGTGTCTACATTAATGTAAAAGAATTAAATAGGAAGCTGTTATTTCGTAACTGGAGGAGGGGAATCATTATTTGCGAGAAATTACTATAATACAGACATGAAGGGAAATGTAAAATCTTATTATTATATTGTACCTAAAACATTTCTCCCTGTTACGTGTACCTACAATGAAATGCTTCATGCCTTGATGTGTGAGAAATATGGAGCCATAATAACGAAATGACCAAAGCGGGAAAGAAAGAACAAGTCCCAATCAATAAGGAAACGGACGCAGTAAGAAACTGCGTAAGAATGGCAGCCCGTAACGCAACACAACGAGGACGTTGCACCAGGATCAGCAGATGTTGCTCTCGAGTGGAATATGATGTAAATAAAAAATTACGTCTTAGTGTTGTGGGCCATAAAAGAACACCCATCGAAATGTAAATGATTGTTCAGAGTGTTGTGGTGGATGGCCGATTGGTTTTATGAACTCAACAGAGAATGAATGTCCTATGTGTATGGTTGATGATCTTGAAAGTATCTATTTTTGTATTTATGTTTATGTTGTCATTAGATGCTTAAAGGTGCTCCTATGGATTTCGACTGGGCGGTAAGCAAAATGCAGAAAGTGTGAATAAACTGTATTAATGTAATGGATTATTTGATGGCGATGCTCAAACAACTCTGTTTAAAGGGAATGCTTTCAGATCTGGTAGCCCTTGGTTATAATGTTGAAATTAAAGGATTTCCTTCACTGTATTGCTCTGTATCAATTGTTGAAGAATATTCATTAGAAGTAAAGGATATAGACATTATGAGAGCATTGCGAATATAATGAAAATCTTGTGTGGATATTCATAAACTGAAAGTATCCTCTTCATATTTCCTTGAAACTATAAATTCTATTTGTTTTCCGTATACCTCCCATAAGATCGTTGCAAGATAATTTGCTTCAAATAGCTTATGACTATATTTTATACCTGTTTTGAAACTTGAAAGGAAAAACGGGAAACCTTGCTGCATAGCAAAGAAGCAATGACCTGTATGCAGAGGATGCCAGTACCTCCCACAATATCATGGCTTCACTATTCTCAGAATTGGAATTATGTTCAAAAAAGCAATTTTGAAAACACCTAAGAAAATATGTGCGTTTTTGTTGTCCAATATTCTGAACCACAAGGTTATTGCACAGCCGATAGAGAACTTCAACGATTTTGCACGATATCATTGCGTGTAGTATTACTGACAACCCATGGAGCGTAAAGGTTATTTCTGGGATGTCATTCGTTGTGCCTGTTATTTAAAAATATACGTAAATAAATAAAAAGGAAACGCCGAAGGGAATATGTGAGTGTCCCAGTTGTTTAAAAGTAATAAATAAAAAAATAAAAACGAAACACCGAAGGCAATGTGTGAAGTGTCCCTTATTTTGAAGAGTTTTATCTTTCTAAATTTTACGCATGTTGAAACTCTATACGTAGATGAAGTCAGTTCACAGCATTAGGCAGTGTTACAGATCAAGCCACCAGTGAACAGAAACCCCTTCCCAAGGAGACAGAGGTAGCAACCGGACCATACATCGCGATGATGGTTCAAATGGCTGTGAGCACTATGCGACTTAACATTTGAGGTCATCAGTCCCCTAGAACTTAAAACTACTTAAACCTAACTAACCTAATTATATCACACACATCCATGCCCGAGGCGGGATTCGAACCTGAGACTGTAGCAGTCGCACGGTTCCAGACTGAAGCGCCTAGAACCGTTCGGCAACAGCGGCCGGCGCGTGATGATGGAGAAGGGAACCCGAGCCTTGTGAGAGTCTCTTATTTGACAATTAAGGTTTAGGGGGACCTCAAGTGTGGACGTGAGTCATCGATTTTGCTTTATTAAGTACTAATCATCTTCTGACATTAAGTGGTACTGGGAAGAGCATGCTGGTCACCAGGGCTCTACTACAGTGAAATGAAATGTAATGTCGTGTGGCTAGGGCGTCCCACCTGGTAGACCCGTCGCCTGGAGCAAATCTTTTGAGTTGACGCCGCTTCGGCGACTTGTGTGTCGATCCACTACAATAATAACGCTATGCAGTAAACCTGTAAATTCAATAAACAAAGTAATACTGTTCAGCGAATTGTGTGTCGATCCACTACAATAATAACGCTACGCAGTAAACCCATAAATCCAATAAACAAGGGAATACTGCTCGCCGAATTGTGTGTCGATCTACTACAATAATAACGCTATGCAGTAAACCCATAAATTCAATAAACAAAGGAATACCATTAACTTCCTGAAGATGAACGAAGGGCTACAAAGAGTTGCGAACCACGCAGGAGATTCCGGTTGCGCTCCAGGCTCACCAGTCGGCGATAGGAGGTACTCCAACCCTCTTCTTACGTGACAGTCGGCGATTCGTTGTATATACGAGGTGCATTCAAGTTCTAAGGCCTCCGATTTTTTTTCTCCGGACTGGAAGGAGATAGAAACATACGCATTTTTTTTAAAATGAGGCCGCGTTCATTGTCAATACGTCCCAGAGATGGCAGCACCGTACGGCAGACGGAATTTTACCGCCAGCGGCGAGAATGAGAACTGTTTTAAATACTTAAAATGGCGACGTGTTCCTTACTTGAACAGCGTGCAATCATTCGCTTTCTGAATTTGCGTGGTGTGAAACCAATTGAAATTCATCAACAGTTGAAGGAGACGTGTGGTGATGGAGTTATGGATGTGTCAAAAGTGCGTTCATGGGTGCGACAGTTTGACGAAGGCAGAACATCGTGTGACAACAAACCGAAACACCCTCGGGCTCGCACAAGCCGGTCTGACGACATGATCGAGAAAGTGGAGAGAATTGTTTTGGGGGATCGCCGAATGACTGTTGAACAGATCGCCTCCAGAGTTTTCATTTCTGTGTGATCTGTGCACACAATCCTGCATGACGACCTGAAAATGCGAAAAGTGTCATCCAGGTGGGTGCCACGAATGCTGACGGACGACCACAAGGCTGCCCGTGTGGCATGTTGCCAAGCAATGTTGACGTGCAACGACAGCATGAATGGGACTTTCTTTTCGTCGGTTGTGACAATGGATGAGACGTGGATGCCATTTTTCAATCCAGAAACAAAGCGCCAGTCAGCTCAATGGAAGTACACCGATTCACCGCCACCAAAAAATTTCGGGTAACCGCCAGTGCTGAAAAAATGATGGTGTCCATGTTCTGGGACAGCGATGGCGCAATCCTTACCCATTGCGTTCCAAAGGGCACTACGGTAACAGGTGCATCCTACGAAAATGTTTTGAAGAACAAATTCCTTCCTGCACTGCAACAAAAACGCCCGGGAAGGGCTGCACGTGTGCTGTTTCACAAAGACAACGCACCCACACATCGAGCTAACGTTACGCAACGGGTTTCTTCATGATAACAACCTTGAAGTGATTCCTCATGCTCCCTAATCACCTGACCTGGCTCCTAGTGACTTTTGGCTTTTTCCAACAATGAAAGACACGCTCCGTTGCCGCACATTCACCAGCCGTCCTGCTATTGCCTCAGCGATTTTCCAGTGGTCAAAACAGACTCCTAAAGAAGCCTTCGCCGCTGCCATGGAATTATGGCGTCAGCGTTGTGAAAATTGTGTACGTCTGCAGGTCGATTATGTCGAGAAGTAACGCCAGTTTCATCGATTTCGGGTGAGTAGTTAATTAGAAAAAAAATCGGAGGCCTTAGAACTTGAATGCACCTCGTAGGTAACGTTCGTTTATATTATTCGACATTATCTCTCGGAACTTACTAGCTTTGTGAGAGAAATCGTTTGTGATCAAACTGTTATTGTTTGACAGTGTTCTTAAGTAAACGTAAAGTAATGGCATCCCAGGACTTATTTCATAGAAACTACTTACCAGTAGTACTAATTAGAATCACAGATCATCTGCCTGCAACTTCTGAAGAATCGAATGCGCTACCAGATTTGCTTTTGGGAACATCATCTGTGGGAGTTGCAGCTGACTGTATACTTTAGTCACCTATATCACTTTCTACTGGATTGCGGCTGAACTGAGATACTTGCACAGAGGTTCAAACACACGAGAGGAGTTTGTAGGGAGACTGCCTTTTTTCTCTGGCATGCTTGATGGTATATTCATATTTCAGATACAAAAACACCTTGTTGATCACTCTTTAATGGCCACTGCGGCTAAAGTTCGTTGATACTTAATAACTTTTTTCTGACTGGTTTGAAGCGTCCTACCACGAATTCCACTCCTGTGCCAACTTTTTCATCTCAGAGAAGGAGATGCTATCTGCATCCTCAATTATACCAATCTCTGTCTTCTTCTACAGTTTTTACCGTCTACAGCTGCGCCTGGTGTCATGGAATTTATCCCCTGGTGTCTTAATTGATGGCCTATCGTCCTCTCCCTTTTCTTTGTTACCGTTTTTCGTATATTCCTTTCCTCACCGATTCTGCAGAGAACCTTCTTATCCCTTACATTATTAATCCACCTAATTTTCAAGATTCTCCTGTATTACCACATAATAAATAGTTCTATCCTGCCCAGTTCCGGTTTTCTCACAATCCCTGTCTCGTTGGCACGCAATGTTGTGCCCCAAACGCATATTCTCACAGATTTATTCCTCCTATTAAGTCCTATGTTTGATACTAGTAGACTTCTCTGGTCCAGGAATTCCCCCTTTTTCCAGTGCTATTGTGGTTTTGATTCTCTGTCCACCATAGGTTATTTTGCTGCCAAGATAGCAGAATTCCTTAATTTCATTTACTTCCTAATCATCAGTTCGATGTTAATTTTGTCGCTGTCCCCATTTCTTTTACTTCTCATTACTTTCGTCTATCTTCGTTGTACTCTCACACGCACTCAGTACTCATTAGACTATTCATTCCATTCGACATATGCTGTAATTCTCTTTCATCTTCACTCAGGGGAGCAATGCTGTCAACGAGTCTTGACGTTGATATCGTCTCACGTTGAATTTTAATCCCACTCTCGAAACTCTTTTATTTCCGTCATTTCTTCTTCGACGTATAGGTTCAACAGCAGGGGCGAAAGACTATATCCGTGCTCTTCGTTCTTGGTCTTTCTCTCTTGTTGTTCCCTCTTTAGTTCTCGTACATCTTGTAGATTGACAATCTTTCCCTATAGGTTACCCCTATTTTCCTCGGGACTTCGAATACCTTGCGCCATTTTACATTGTCGAACGCTTTTTTCAAGTCGACAAATCCAATGAATGTGTCTTGATTTTTCTGTAGTCTTGCTCCCATATTCAACCACAACGTCAGAACTGCGTTTCTGTTGCCTTTACCTTTGTTAAAACCGATCTGATAGTCATCTAACAGATCCACAAATTTATTTTTCCTTCTCCTGTATATTTAGTTACTTACATGAGCTGTTAACATGATTGATTCTTGAACTTGTCGACTCTTGAAACCTTGGGAATCGTGTGGATGATGTTTTTGCGAAAGTCTGATGTTATTTCGCCAGTCTCATACATTCTATACTAGAATATGACTAATCGTTTTCTTGCCACCTCCCCCAATAGATATTCCAATGGAATATTATCTACCCCTTCTGCCTTTTTTTGATTTCAAGTCTTCCAGAAATCTTCTAAACTCTGATTCTAATACTGAATTTCCTTTCTCTTCGTTGTCGACTACTGTTTCTTCTTCTTTCACGTCATCACCTAAGTCCTCTCCGTCATAGACGCCCTAAATATAAAGGGCCTTTTTCAATAGTGGTACAAGTCAATTTTTGTTCATTCTGAGATACTGACTCCTAAAGTTAAATGAGCGCTGAAAAACCTGTAATTGAGTTACCAGATATATTCCAGTATATATACTTGAGTATTTCTGGTATCTCAACTGCAAATTTTTCAGCGCTCATTTAACTTTAGGACTCTCTATCTCAGAATGAACAAAAATTGACTTGTACCACTATTGAAGTAAGCCCTTCATATATGCTTGACACCTATCCGCTCCCTCATCTGCATTTAACCTTTGAATTCCTTTTGCACTCTTAATGTTACCGCCCTTGCTTTTAACTTCACCGAAGTCTGTTTTGCCCTTTTTATATGCTGGATCAGTCCTTCCAACAATCATTTCTTTTTGGATTTCTTAACATTTATCACGTAGCCATTTCGCCTTATCTTCCTTGCGCTTCCTATTTATTTTATTCCTAAGTGTATTTCTGTATTCCTGAATTTCTCTGAACATTTCTCTAAACACTTCCACTGCTACTATGATTTCGCAGTTAAATTCCTTTTACCATAATTTTCTCTCCAAATTCTATGATTGCGCTTTTTAGAGATGTCCACTCCTCTTCAACGGTACTGCCCACTCAGCTGATCATAACCCTTGTGTCTATAGCTTCACAGAACTTCATTCCTTGATATTTCCGTATCCCATTTCTATGTGCAATAAATCTTCCTGACTAGGTTCTTAAACTTCAGTGTACTCTTCATCATTTCCAAATGGTGATATGAGTCAATAGCTACCCCTACATACGCCTCACAATCCAATATTGATTCCTGAATCTCTGCCTGATCATGATTTAATCTAACTAAAATCTTTTCCATGTATGCCTGCTCCTTTGTGATTCCTGAAAAGAGTATTCTCTATTACCTTCTGAAATTTAATGAAGACCTCAATTAGTCATTCTCCTCTCTGTTTCGTACTAACAAGCCCATATTATCCTGCAATCCTTTCTTCTACTCCTTTCTCTACAACCGCATTCCAGTCCCCCACGACTATTAGATTTTCGTCTCCGTTTACCTACTGAATTACGCGTTTAATATTCTCATATACCTGTCACTGAATGTGCACAGTAACTCACTCTCTGAACTGCCGTCCTGTTCACAACGAATCGAATTCCTCTTATACCATATTTGCTACTGGTGATATTACCTTATACGTATCTGTCCAGAAATGTTTGTCCTTTTTACGTTTCGGACAAATTAGTAGACACCCCCCCCCCGCCACCCCCCCCCCCCAAAAAAACAGGAAAAGATCTATTACTTCACTGAATAACACTGTGTAAGCTGAAAACCAATGACAAAAACTATTAGCAACATTGGAGTGATATATGAATCCACTGCTCTGTCAGTTGTTAAGTACAACAAGGTAAAGCTTGTCCACCTTTGCATTAATTATACTAATGTATATTTAAAATAATTTTTTGAAAATCCATTTTTACCTTACCAATTATGTTGCATTTATGGTAAGATTGCGATTGTGTTCATATCTGTATACAAAAACGTATCGCTACCAGTAGCCACTATGGTACTAGTCATTTGAAAATTATTATTGATAGGTTGTTCTAAACAACCCTGACTTTCAAGAATTTAATGCTTTATACCTCCTTATTAGATCGACATATAGAGGACTTTTACAAAAAAAAAAAAAAAAACGTAATGACAGTATAGAATTTGCAAGCAAATCCAGTATTATTTACATACAGCACATATAGTTGCTTTCGTGTGCGAAAAAGCTCTTGTGCTGCTTGTATCAAACAGAGACACTTAATTCTCAATTGTATTACGAGAAATATCTTATGATCCTGAGACCAATCAAAGCCCAGACGAGAAACCGTTAACGATTCATTTTGCTTTATACTCATTCCCACTGCTCTGATGCTACTACACTCCTGGAAATGGAAAAAAGAACACATTGACACCGGTGTGTCAGACCCACCATACTTGCTCCGGACACTGCGAGAGGGCTGTACAAGCAATGATCACACGCACGGCACAGCGGACACACCAGGAACCGCGGTGTTGGCCGTCGAATGGCGCTAGCTGCACAGCATTTGTGCACCGCCGCCGTCAGTGTCAGCCTGTTTGCCGAGGCATACGGAGCTCCATCGCAGTCTTTAACACTCGTAGCATGCCGCGACAGCGTGGACGTGAACCGTATGTGCAGTTGACGGACTTTGAGCGAGGGCGTATAGTGGGCATGCGGGAGGCCGGGTGGACGTACCGCCGAATTGATCAACACGTGGGGCGTGAGGTCTCCACAGTACATCGATGTTGTCCCCAGTGGTCGGCGGAAGGTGCACGTGCCCGTCGACCTGGGACCGGACCGCAGCGACGCACGGATGCACGCCAAGTCCGTAGGATCCTACGCAGTGCCGTAGGGGACCGCACCGCCACTTCCCAGCAAATTAGGGACACTGTTGCTCCTGGGGTATCGGCGAGGACCATTCGCAACCGTCTCCATGAAGCTGGGCTACGGTCCCGCACACCGTTAGGTCGTCTTCCACTCACGCCCCAACATCGTGCAGCCCGCCTCCAGTGGTGTCGCGACTGGCGTGAATGGAGGGACGAATGGAGACGTGTCGTCTTCAGCGATGAGAGTCGCTTCTGCCTTGGTGCGTGTTTGGCGCCGTGCAGGTGAGCGCCACAATCAGGACTGCATACGACCGAGGCACACAGGGCCAACACCCGGCATCATGGTGTGGGGAGCGATCTCCTACACTGGCCGTACACCACTGGTGATCGTCGAGGGGACACTGAATAGTGCACGGTACATCCAAACCGTCATCGAACCCATCGTTCTACCATTCCTAGACCGGCAAGGGAACTTGCTGTTCCAACAGGACAATGCACGTCCGCATGTATCCCGTGCCACCCAACGTGCTCTAGAAGGTGTAAGTCAACTACCCTGGCCAGCAAGATCTCCGGATCTGTCCCCCATTGAGCATGTTTGGGACTGGATGAAGCGTCGTCTCACGCGGTCTGCACGTCCAGCACGAACGCTGGTCCAACTGAGGCGCCAGGTGGAAATGGCATGGCAAGCCGTTCCACAGGACTACATCCAGCATCTCTACGATCGTCTTCATGGGAGAATAGCAGCCTGCATTGCTGCGAAAGGTGGATATACACTGTACTAGTGCCGACATTGTGCATGCTCTGTTGCCTGTGTCTATGTTCCTGTGGTTCTGTCAGTGTGATCATGTGATGTATCTCACCCCAGGAATGTGTCAATTAAGTTTCCCCTTCCTGGGACAATGAATTCACGGTGTTCTTATTTCAATTTCCAGGAGTGTATATTCAGTGGGTTCCTTCCAGGAATTCGGTAAGCAGATGAGATCATCGGCTGTCTCCTGAGAAGACGAATCACCTAGTTGGAATATTTTGTTGGTTCCCGGTAGGACACACCAACCTACCACCTCCTTTATCAGTACTTTCCTTATACGTATTGATCGTAGTCATCAAAGAGGCCTAAGGCTTATTCATCTCTGTTAGGTTGTAACTTTTATGACGATTTACCTTTTCTGTCCCTTGCACCCCTGATCATTCGTGTAGGTCATACAGACTGGCCAAAGTGAAATGGTCAGTATTCAGTGATATGACAGAAAAGATCATTCGAAGCAAAAATGTCTAATATACAGGAACTCTAAAATGCATGCAATTAGGGCTGTGACACTGCGAAACAAATGACGTGCATATGGCGGGTCTTCGCCTACATATCATGGGTGGAGGCAGTATAGTTCGAAATAAGAAAGTTATCTAGTAAACATGGGCTCTAATACGCACACCTCAGAGGCTATGGGATCTTCTTCAGTAGAAGAATTGTGCTGCACAGCAGCAAAGATGAACAAATGCTCAAAGCTGTTAGAGCACGCACTATAGAGATCATGTTTAACGTCTGGATCAAACATGGAAGCCTGTCGATGTAGACTATTGGTTGAATAGAGGCAGGAAATGCAGGTTCGAGTGCAGGTCTGGAACGAGATTTTGATTACCACTACATGATCATTACATCGCATGTGCAGCATGTCTGAACATTCTGCAATATATCATATACAACCATGCCACTGCAGCTTCATTTATTTTATCCCTACCGATATATCTGTTCAATTTTAAGACATTTTATTGATTTTATACTCAATTACGACGGATAACGGCTTACTTTGCAGCTATTACATCTGCATTGTTACACAGCTAAGGCAGTCACTAGGTGCACTAACAGGTTGCCTATGTGAATGTTTAGGCAGGCTAGAAAACTTTTATTTTCCCATAATTTACTCATTAAGGGGCATAATTTTACATTTAATATTAACGCAGTAACACAAGTATTAAAGTTAGAAGATGTATATGAGGGGCTGAGGCATCGTAACTCAGAGCTCGCAATTTACCCAGACTGTAAGGGGCAGTGAAATGAAAAAGGAGCTGCGCAATAACACACAGTCCACGCGAAAGGCGGGTCCACTGTTGTCACGTTACGATGCTATCGCCACTGTGGTAGGGGAACAGCATAGTGCCACATCACAGGTGCTGATAGTTGTTGGGTTATGACCTTCACTGTTGGCAGACTGGTCTAGTGTATTCGTGCAGTTGTCTTAATATCAGGCAGCTAGCGCCTGCTGGAAGAAAACCCTTCAGTCAGCTGTGTAGCAGACCTGGCCTGAAATCCTTTCTCGCTAGCTACATGGACTCCGGCGATCATACAGAAACCAGATCCTCTGATATAGAACCACAGTCGAACGATAGCTACTCTTCTAGTATTTGGATGGGAAAGGTTAGATCATCCTTAGTACAGCCTCTATGTTTCACTGTGTGATTTTCACATCTTTGACGACCTGAAGGAATACATGTGGGCACAATTGTTTCAGTCGCACGATGAAGTGTAAAAGTGGATATGTTGTGGATCCATCTGAGGCCAACTGTGTTCTACGAAACAGAGAACGGCACGAACTCATGATGAACCAGGGCAAGAGTTACGAAACCTGTGTCTTTGAAAAAATGGAAACTCCCAATTACTGACTTTTTAAAGTTTTTGCAGAGGGATGGAGATGTTTTTCTCTGAAGTCGTGTCACTTCCCACAGCAACTAGCTAACAGATACAATCTTAAAGATCTTTATCTAAATCCTAGCCATGAGGTGTAGTAAAGATTCCATCCCTAAACGTTTTTCAGACGCCAGAGTTTCTTAGATAACCGAGGCTGTCAATGGAAGTGGGTCACAGGCCTATTTGCTGTATCGGTGAACGAGAAAAATTGTGAAATTTTATCATGTGTGGCTCCACACACAATGCCAGGTTTATGTCTCCTCTGTATAGATGCGTCCCTTAAGTCTGTCGCCTTCAGCCCAGCCTTCGGCTGGCGCAAATGCAGATACAGCAGTATTGTTCTGCTGGAGACATGTCTCGGCGAAGCGCTGCTCTGTGTGCCTGTAAAGCTGTGGGCCTGTCCGGCAAGATTTACTGGGGGATGGGCTCGCTGCCAATTGCTTTCAATTCCCAACATGCCGTTTCTATGAGCAAAGAACCATAAAAATACCTCATGCTTTTATCGCCCTACCAGGCTCCATCAACGTCTGCTCAGCCCGTTAACTTTCTAGTCTCGCTCAAGGTGCGTCAGGTTGTAATAAAATCTTTAATAATTTTCCATATACGAAAAATAGCTGAGAGAGTAACTTGTCCTTTCTCACTGCCCTCCACCTGCCATTGGTTTCTGCGTGGGTAGTGTCTCACTTCAATATCGTTTAGTGTGATACGAACCAGAGGAAATCATTGAAAATAATAGGAGAATCTCATCCTGGTAACAGATATGTACTTCATTACTATTAACTGTATTCGTAAGATATTTTGCAGACCTTATCCACATACCACGGTTTGACACTATATGCACTTTGTAATATTTGACAAGACAATCTTACATGCACATATAAATAAAATCATCACAATTTGATCCTCTGAGTAGTAAAAGGGCCTAAGTACCAAAATTTTAATTTTACAGGATAGACAAAAAATTATTTGAAGCAGTACTTTCCATATTGGGACTTTCTTTTCGATTCAAATTTTGTTTTCCGAAGGACAAATTTTTTAAAAACAATTTTATACTATTTACACTAACGTAGGTAAGAAATAGAACGTTACTTTACACTTCAACTTCCGCCCTGTTATTGAATAGTGGGATTTAGTAAAATATGCCTGCTAGAAAGACACATACACCACATTTCATTGATAAAACGTAATTAATTATAAAGAAAATATTGCAGAATGAAAACTCAATCAATAATTGTTAATGTAAGTTGTAGGTTCTCGTCTTCTTTTTCTTGACAATATAGCCTTAACATATAATTTTATTAAGCCTTGCAAAATAAAACACACAGCGCCATCAGTATATATCATAACAGTCTGAAAATGTAAGCTTTCATTTTCCTAATCTGAGAATGTTCAGTTATTATTCCTTGTTAAATATATTTGTATCTGTGTTCAATACATGGGAAAATTCTCTTCCTTTAATTACAGTTTTATTTCTGGTACACCACTAAATCTGGGAGCTAAATCCAGATGTGAGAGTTGGGACGAAGGTTGAATGCATTTGCATTAAACGCTAGAATGACGATTCCTGTGAGAACTGTCCCTAGATCCATATTATCTTACGCTAAATCGTAAAAGGTACTAATTCCAATGTGTACTTTCATAGCTCGATCGTGATAATTTCAATTTTCAACTGATATACGACTTTTCCTTTAGCATTTCTGCCACCAGCTCTTCTCACTGTATATTATGAGATTGGTTTACCAATTTCGAACACTGTGAATTTAACACAGGTCCTGCGTTGAATTACCAGTTCAGTACTGTGTAAATTCGGTCTGTTTTCTGAGGCTAGTTCTGATATCTGCAAGATCTCGGTCACAGACGATAAAGCTCTAGTTGGGAAGAGATCTCAATTTTTTTGTTTCATAGTATGCGCACACTACTGATATATGTGCACTTGGCTATCACTTATAAATAGTCATTTCTGCTGAAATCAGCTGATAATGAGTAACATGTAGTGTTTGGTATGATTTCTACAGAAACAAAAATGAAACATATCCAGCATCGTACTGATAATGTTAAAGTATGTTTACGTCATTTTTCTGACCACCCCCACTGTACTATACCCATTGTGTAGCGACTAATAACATCTTGCTAAGAATAGCATCTTATGACGCTAGTCGATCGCAAATTATTAATACATTCCGTTAAGCAACTCCCAATTACAAGAGCCTGACACTTTATGCTTTCATATTATGTCAGCGTAGGGCGGGCCGTTCCACAACACGAGGTTCATTCCAAACTTAGTTTTTGTTTTATGTCTACAAAAATTTAATGTCAGTACAGAATTTGGAAACAGTAAAAATTTGCAATTACGGCCTCAGCAGGATTTACTTATGGAACGTAAGGTTATTTTCACTGCTCGACTTGCTTTCGCGCACAATGTAAAGCAAAATGCACACTTAACTCTCAACGTGTAGCAGGTTCGCTTACATTTTGAAAAAAAAATGTTATGCCTCTAGTGATGAGAAGCAGTAACGACTTATTTCTCCTTAAACTCTGTATCGCTGCTCTGTCGCTACCGTAGTCAATGGTTTCTTTCTGGGAAGTAGGTAATTAGATAACACCATTGGTTGTCTCGCGAGAAGATGGATCACCCAGTGGAAACGTTCTGTAGGATATCTGGACCCGGCAGTTCACACCACTCTACCACCTCTTGTATCAGCCGTCTTCACTTGAGTGAAAGGGTCATAAATGTTAATCATATCAGTTAGCCAGTCGTAACTGTAAATACTATGACGACTTATCTTTTCTGTCCCTTACATCCCTGTTCACAAGAGAAGCTCATAGGTACTTCACTGGAGATCACGTGACGTCACAGGCACAGCCAATGAAAAGTTAGTCATCGCAAGACACATGATGCTAATACCGAGTAACAACGCATCTATAATGGACGAAATCTGGCGAGGGAGAGAATGCACATATCTCGTAAGTTGTAACATATCCAGATTATAAGCGAACCCTTTAATTTCCCGTATCACGTATGAGCCAAATTTTTATGAAGCAGATAGCGTGGAATGTAACCAGTAAATATTTCATAAATTGGGCTCTGCTGATCATTTAAGAAAATTATATTATTTCTACCGTGATTAAATACTATGCACAATGAAACTTAATTTTGGAGTGTAAATGTTTTAGTGTCTTTTTTGGTGAAGCTTTAGTTCATAAGCCACATAACTTTTCTTATTATGCATTTGTAATACTTCATTTATAATCGCAACCTTCTGTTAATTTGAAAGGTATTTATTACTAAAGACGCATGTGGCTACTCTATAGATCTTAACAGATTCAATGAACACATATCGTAAAGTTTACGTAAACTCCACATGGACCATATGTACCCATCTGAAAACTTAATGCTATTGGCATGCAGTTCTACTCATTTCAATTCTGTTGCATCATTCTTCTGTATATATTTGTAATTTAAAATATGTCTGCCATTTAGTAATTATAAGTGGAAGGGGCCAATAGAATAATAATAAAAAAGGAAAATTTGAAAGTAACGTTTCCCTACACCAGTCCAACTGTTTCGGTTTTTAGAACCATAATTTTTGTGAAACAAACAACGGAATGTACACACTGTATTTTTGTGTTATGTAAAAAGTCGTGAAGAAAGGAATTTTTGACACACACTCACATAACCCATCTGCGACCCCTAACTTTGGTCGTGCTAGCCTTTGCTCATTTGCTCTGAAACATGTAATTTAAGATGGAAAACAGTGATTCCAAAATTAGGTGCTATTTCCTCAAAAGCTTACAATCAGAGGGCAGCGCCGTTCACGGTTTTAAATGGGCAACTAACTCCCGTAGCGAGGTGGAAGTTTATCCAACTTCTCCAACCGAATAGTTATTGGCGACATTGCCTGGTGCACACTATTTCTCGAAGTCAGATTTCAGAAATGCTTATCTGCAGTTACCCCTCGATGCTGAGTCGCGGTAGTTCGTCGTTATTAATACGCCATTTTACTTCTATAATTTACCAGATTTCCCTTTCGTGTTGAGTCAGCCCCAAGGATTTTCCAGCTTCCCTTCTAGCACGGAAAAATTTGGAAATTTATGGTAAGTTCTATGGTACCAAACTGCTGAGGTCCCTAGGCTTACACATTACTGAATCTAACTTAAGCTAGCTTACGCTAACGACAACACACATCCCATGCCCAATGGAGGACCATACCAAATGCGCCGGAATTCTCGCGTCTTGTCTACCAGCTTCGTAAGATTTGAAATTTCTTTGGTCAGACGCTTGGCATTAAGCTTGTACGCGGATAACACAATGTTCCGCTCTGTCCCTTGCCTTGATACCTCTGATCCAAAGAAAAGCTTCGTATGGGATGCTGACTCATTGTTGTACGGGACTGGCAGCATACTGTTCCTCAGAAATCGAGGTGGATCAGAACAAGCAGCCGCCTTCGGATCTAAGACCGTCTCATCCTTGCCAAAAGAATTACTCGTGGACAGAGGAGATGCTGCTGCCATGTAATGTGTTAAGCCTGATGCTATCCTGTGTGGCTCCAAAGCTCAGTTGGTCATTTATCACAAAGCGTTGGAGTCTTTGTTTAATCCTAAGACCGGACTGCCTGCGAAGACGCCACGGAGACTACAGCCTATTTCTTAGCAGTTACTCTTACGAAATCTATTTCCAGTCTACCACACAACGTGCTAATGAGGATGTGCTTTATAAGTTGCTGATTGGCCCCAATATGGGGAGTGACAGGGAGGGCCAACCTTTAGAAACAACACTGTAAGACTTTCCCATCATCGACAAAGGAGTAGGAGAAGCCACAGTCACCATCAGATTGGCGCAGCATTTTTGCGGCGTTTCACTTAGTAGGCCCACCCACCGTCCTAAGGATGACCAGCCCCATTTAGACCTTATTTCTGTGTGATAGAGAGGCTCAGTACGTGTCAGTTAGTGTTGCTCCTTACAATAGAGGATGATGAGTGCCGCGTTGTAGTTCTGCCTTCGCTCCATTCAAGTGTCCTCGAGCTGCTGTAATCTTCTCACTGGGGGATATCTCGCATGGAAGAGCTAGTTCGACAGCATTTAAGGTTATACTAAAAAAATGCTTCAAATGGCTCTGAGCACTATGGGACGTAACTGCTGTGGTCATCAGTCCCCTAGAACTTAGAACTACTTAAACCTAACTAACCTAAGGACATCACACACATCCATGCCCGTGGCAGGATTCGAACCTGCGACCATAGCGATTGCGCGGTTCCAGACTGTAGCGCCTAGAACCGCTCGGCCACTCCGGCCGCCCTAAGGTTATACTGGCCTGCAATAAGATTGTATAACGAAGTGGGAATCGACCAGAAATTTATCCCGTCAACGAAACCAGCCCAGCCGTGGCACAGAGTGTACATGAATTTCGACGGTCCCCTTCTTGGGTAAACGTGGTTGGTCCTAGTTGACACCCAGTTCAGCTTCTCTTATCTGGCGCAGACATCCACCACAAGCGTGAGATCCACCATCAGGATGCTTACAACTGTTGCATGCTGGTCCCTGCTAGTGGAATGAGGTGTAGAGCCTCGGGGTTTCAGGCGTTCTGTCGGTACAGTGGTACCAAGTTCCTGACCACTCATGTCGACCCCCCCTCCCCCACCCCCCCTAATCCACTCTACATCCGACATTGACGCAGGATGGAAAGGTGCAAAGTCCTAAAAGAGGAAAGCATTACAAGGTATGGCAGTAGCTGACGCTCTTTCGCACTTCATAGCCACGTAACGCCCCACCCCAGCAAATGAACGTAGTCCAGCGGAGCCTCTACACGGACAATGGCCCTGTACGTGCGTCGGATCTATTGCGCCCTGCTTCGTGGCCCCATCGTTCATGTTTTACGCCCCATTTCCGGAAGCCTATGTTGGTTTGGGCCTACACGTTTGGTCGTCGACCAGGGTGGGCAGAAAGGGTGACTGTCCGACGACACGGACGGCAACTTCTTGTGGTCGTGTTCAGAGAATGAAGGTGTGCGAGACGTATGTAACATTTACGAACTCGACATGAACATAATACGCGGCCACCTATCTCCGATACCTGTAACCTGTCCGGACGACGACTGTATTTCCCATCAACATGTAAGGTGATGACACTCGCAATTGTCGTGCCATGATTATTGCGTAAGATACGGTGGAGTTCACGTGCCACACAACCGAGCGAGGTGGCGCAGTGGTTAGCACACTGGACTCGCATTCGGGAGGACGACGGTTCAATCCCATCTCCGGCCGTCCTGATTTAGGTTTTCCGTGATTTCCCTAAATCGCTTCAGGCAAATGCCAGGATGGTTCCTTTGAAAGGGCACGGCCGATTTCCTTCCCCATCCTTCCCTCACCCGAGCTTGCGCTCCGTCTTTAATGACCTCGTTGTCGACGGGACGTTAAACACTAATCTCCTCCTCCTCCCGTTCCGCAGGGTGGGGAGAACAACCAGTGGAGGTTGAGCAACTCCCTCAGACGCTACCTCGCCAGCCTGCTGAACGCCCGCCACCAGCCAAGCCTGACAATAACTGGCGTCCAGATGGAACCGCCAGCCGGGCTTCCAGCGATTCAAGACCCTACCCGAGCACTTAAGCCATAAAATTTTGCACTTTCGTCCTTACCTGCCACTTGAAGGAGGGAAGGGTCCGTATCTGCAACAGCCGCTAATGTTATTGCAAGGAAGGACGCGGAACCAACGATGCTGGCAGCCAGCAAAATGGTTGCGGCTGACGCCGACAGAGCGTACAGGCACCTTGTGTGCTGGAGACAGCCTATGGTGTTCTGAGCGAGAAAGTAAGCTGGTCGCCGACTGAATTCACTTGTGCACTTGCTCATTTAGAAACCAGACTTGCTAATAACGTACTACACACAGACAATTGCTTCTTTACGGGTATATCTGCGTCTGACCTCTTAGACACATTACGAGTGCTGTTGACGTTTCTGTTTTCTGTAGGGTTTCGATTGGTTTAGTTCTTTGGATTTCTGGGAGCTTGGTATGGCCCTGGCAGATTTTCCCCTAGCGGATTTTCCCCTGCCGTTTTCAATTTTATAGTTTTAAACCAGTACGTCTGGAATGAGTTTTAAAAGGTATTTGTTGTATAACGTACCTTTGTGAGTAAGCGGGAGAACGACGCGTGGTCGCCACAGTACGCTTGCGCGTGTGCTCCCAGGATGCCATGTGCTCGGTTGAACGCCACTTGTAGCCGAGTCATCTCTCAGAGTTCCGAGATGTACAACCGTGTCTTTTCGAAGGGAACAACCGGGACCTCCACAATAAAATTCAAACCTGGCGCCCAGTGATTTTCAGCTGCTTCCGTACATAAAGGAGTTCCTTGGATCGCAACGGTTCAACAACGACGTAGTAGTGAAAATAGCAGACATGAAATGCGTTTCCTCACAGGCGGCAGATTTCCCTCGTGTCACAATTCAAGCACTTGTTGAGTGGGATGAAAAATGTTTGATTATAATGGAAAATTTGTACGAAGGCAGATAAAAGTATGTGGAAGACGGCCAAAAATGTGTTATACAGACCTTCTTTAAATAAAAAATTCGTTTGTGTTAGTGGTATACCCTTGATCCCATGGTATGAGAAAAGTCGACGCCGGAAATACGTGAGGAAGGATCTCACCGTGATCCAGGTCGTGCTTCTTGTAGATCTTGTTCGCAATCGCAACGTCTATATCTCCGGAAGATCTGAAGTCACCACAGTCACGTGATATGCTGAACTGAAAGTAATTATGTTTACTACAACGACATGAGCACATTCAGAACGGCAGTTACCTTCAGCTTGCTAGCAGTGTTGTTATTCCCTGAATTTGTTAGCAGACGAGAAGATCAACAGGATATATAAAATCGCCAAGCATCTAAAAGTGTGGGTCTGTGTTCCTGCTGAGGATCGTGTGCAGTAATAAAGAGGCTGCGGTCTTTCCCGCTGTTACCTTCGCAACTACTAATCGATTTACGGCTATATGACATTTGAATAACGTCATTCGTCGATCACGATACAATGAAACGATGTTCCTATCTCTATGAAAAAATTAAATTCATATGACACTGCATAAACCTGTATGATGTCGTAAAGCTTTATGACTCTTTTGTAGAGACGAGACTAGAGCGACCAAGGGAGCAGAAGCGGTTTTAATACGACTTTCCGATACTCAGGGAAGAAATTCAAACTTCGTTCCGCTATTCCGCTCACTACGTCACTTTATTAGACATTATAATAGCGCCTGTTAAATCTGTAACCACCAATCAAATTGAGAATTCACGAGGGCTTTTGTAACGGTGCGGTATTATGGCGAACGTCTGCAGTGAAGCACTACATGAAGTTAAAATACGGGTTGTTTGAAAGATACGCTGCTGAAAATAAATGAGGGAACATGACTTTGGGCGTCTACCATATTTCATTTAGAAATACTTGAGGACTGGTTACGTTACCAAATTATGCATCTATTTTTCACAAACTATGTATGCAAGGAAATGTCATTCCATCCCCGACCGTCTGCATGAAAAGAAATGAAACGTCCGAAAGGAGTCGAAAACAAAGTGTAAACTATCATTCAGCTCGTCACTCTGTGTGCTTTTCATGCGACTTTGAGCTTCAATTACGTCTCGGCTCTCCGTGAGCATTCATCACTCCCTGACACTTATGTGGCGTGCTCCATGTAAGTCTATGAAAGTTACCTTGTGGTATCCGTTCCCATTCTTCAATAACAGCCCTTGACAGTTGTTGGAGAGTTTGTTGGGGAACAGGATGAGAAGGAACATGTGTGTCAAGCGTGTCCGACACGTGTACATTGGGTTGAGTTAGGGAATCACCGCCGGTCATTCCCTCAGTTCAGTGTCAGGCTTCGCAAGACATGCCTGTTGGCACCTGTAATCCAGGCTCTGGCATTCGAATGAATTCAGGGCCACCACCTTATGCAGCAGTTACCATATGGTCGAACAGGACACGTTCCATGTACCGTCTGGCCAGTGAGGTGGCCATAGGAAACGAGAAGATTCGTTTGCTTGTCCTCACAGACCCTTGGAAATACGTCGATTTACTGGACAACATTTAGCAGGAACCTATAAAGGCACATTTGCATGCCGTGCGTGAGTTTCCTCGGAAACGCGAAATCTTGATTAAATAATTAATCTCTGACAAATAAATAAAGCCTATGGCAAAGAACTGCAGCGCTATGTCGCTGATAAAACAAAATACAATTATGACACTCTTATGTTTAATTAGCAAGAGGTAGGTCTTGCGGAACAACTGGTGCAGGAAGCACGTATATTTTATTAACTGGCGCACCGCCATATTTGATGTTATATAAGAACACTGCGAGTTGCAATCTTACTAGGCACTCGATTCTGTAAAGAATTTATATTTATGAAAGTAAGTAGAATTATTTAACTGTAGGCTAATTCGTTGAATATATCTGTGTAAACTTTTTATGTTTAGTAGACAGTCACCTCTGTACGACGTATTGACATGGCTGGCAAATTATTCTAATATTGAGATTTAGATTTGAGTCCGCACCTACCGCAGCAGTCTTTGGAAACGATTTAAATACGAAGTCCGATTATTTGAATCACATTTCACGGTCAACTACGAATAACATTGCATTTACAAAAAAGCCATTGTCAAGCGTCTGATACCAAATAATTAAACGTCCACGTTCCAGATAAGCAAATATTAATTACATCCAATCACTATCATTCATATATAATAATTAATATTTTATTTATTTTATAAACCGCGCACGAGGAGCTTCCGTATACGAACACAGCCATCACCTTGTATCAGAGGATGTCTGGCCTCGTCTGTCAACAACACATTTCACAAGTGACAAAGTTGCCGCTTGACATAGGTACAGTTTGTCCAACACGCCTCGTGTACTGACCTGTCTCCCAGAACCGCTTCAAAAACCTGTGGATGAGTCATGGAAGGTCATTGACATCTCCAACAAAACGACCGAAAGGCCATACTTTTTTGATCAAACTGACTGACCTTAGAGCTTTGACTGCATTAATATGTTGCACTGCTTGTGCTTGGTCCAACACAACGCCCTCAAATTGCAACTGCCAGCTGTATACCTCACCAGAAAACGCTGGGGCACCGGTACTCACATTCTTCTGAGTGGTCACTGGAATGCATTTAACAGCCAATAGATGCAAAATGGTTTATTTGTAGCCTACAACGAAAGCAAGGATCTTAAGATATACAATAGGACAATGGGAACAGAGCTAACATACCGGACGTTGATATATGTCAAATGTTTTTTGTTCCAGTCTTCGATCACAGTATTAATTCCTTCGACGATGATCGGTATCAGTCAGTAATGACCATATTCAGATGTACAATATAAAAAATGTACAACTAATGGGCAGTCTATCCTTCTTTTTCTTCTTTCTTTGTTGCTATTTTAACACCTTATAGAAAAGGTGGGCCGGTATCGGCAATAGGACGCCTCTCTTCGGCCACAGATAGTACAAATAGTAACAAGGAAGACACAGAATAACAAAACATAATGGTGGACAAAATACAGTCGACACATGAGTAAAAAATACATGTGAACGATGGAGCGTTGGCGGTGAAAACACTGAAGCATTAACACGAGGGCACACACAAAGAACCGATGGTGATGATCCTCGGTGCGCGAGTGTTTACTTGCGTGTATGAGACCGGGGACCTACCAAAACGGGAAAAAGATGGCGGAGGAGGGAGGGGGGAGGGTGTAGACGGCAGTGGCAGAGGAGATGGGAGGGGGAGGAAAGAAGGTATAGGGGGCTAGGGGAAGCCTGGGGGAGGAGGGGGGGGGAAGAGAGGAGGGAGAGAAGAGAGAGGGTGCCCTAAGGAAAAAACACAGGTTGTGGAAGGGGAGGATCAAAGTTGGTAGGAGGGGTAGATGGAGGGGATGAGGGCATCATCAGGGAGGGGGAGCTGGTGGAAGCCACCTTGGGAGAGGGTAAGGAAAGTGGAGAGATGGAGAGCAGGTAAGACATGGGAATACAGGAGCAGCAGTGGACAGGCGTCGGAAAGGATGGGAGAGACAAGCAGGTGAGGGGGATCAAGTTTACAGGAGGTGTAGGGGATCTGTATCTGTTCTAGGAAAAGGAGGAGGTGTGGGAATGGAATGAGGGAACAAGGTCATATGGGAACCGTATGGGGGAGGGGAGACAGATGCAATAGATGAGGTGGAGTGCATGGTGTTCTAGGATTTGAAGGGATTTGTAAAAGGTAGGAGGGGCGGAGATTCATGCAGGGTGTACGTAGCAGAGGACTTGGTGGATGATTGATTTATATGTGTGGAGTATGGTGGCGGTGTCCAGACCCCATGTACAGCCAGAAAGAAGCTTGAGGAGACAGAGGTGGGAGCATGCCTTGGCATGGATTGTATGGAGATGGTGGGTCCAGGAGAGGATCCATCCTTCAAAACAATACAGTATTTCCTATCAAGATATAGTCTGACACAAAATGGGAAGGTACAGATAAAATAAGGTAAAACACACCTGTTCTACATCATATCCTAATGTGATAAAGCCGTAATGGCATCGTATAAACATAGAAATGCACTCAGAAAAGCATCGTCACGTTGAATTAAATGTGATGTGAAATAGGCCATATCGTCCACACAGTCATTTTGCAACTGATGTTGCTGTACAAAACATACTGAACTTCAGTAGCTACCAGAAATATGGTTCCCTATATGCTCCATTGGTGTTGCTAGTGTGAGCTTAGAGGTATTCTTCATTTACATAAGAACCATAATATGATAAAAATACAGTAGATAAAATACACATAGCAGACTTATAAATTTTGATAATTACTGTAGAAACCAGTTGTGATAAAATGAAAGACTAATATGGTGACGTGTAAAATTGCTTAAAGAAAATGTGTAAAGGTGATAGGTTTTGAAACTTTTTTGGTCAATTTACGGTGAAAAATAAAATATATGTAATACACTGGCAATAGCAACTTATAAATTACCTATGAAAGATAAAATGGCTAAATGATAAAATAACTGTATGGAAGAAAAGACAGATCAATGATCAGCGCCTTTTGTTGACTTGGCCGCCAGGATGTTACGTAGGCGCGTAGCGAACGTAAGAACTTAACCGCTAGGAGGCTTTTCGTACATCGTGATATGTCTCCCACAGATGAGGTTTATACAACATATCAACGGTGAACAAATAAGATTACATAGTCTGGCCATTCTCGCGTCCGTCGGCCGTCGTAATTTAATATATATATTATTATTGTTATTATTATTATTTGATTGTTGCCAACTTATGTGGTGAGCCCCAATAAAAATGATATTTCATTTAATTTTGAATTTACGATTAAATGCTTTCCTGAAGTTCTCCATTTTAGCAATATTAATCTTAAATTATTTGTTATGTTAATGAATGTTAGACTCGCTGAATCTTAAAACATGAGCATATAAGTTGTACAATGTAATGAACTTTTCATATTAATTTCCTCAGCTAGTCAGTTCACTTTAAAGCATATGATCTTAAGTTATTAATTAAAATTGCGGCCCACACACGCGCGAGAGTATTTTTCTTACCTCCGTTAACCATTGTATTGTAGTCAGAGTCCTGGCTGTGGGTCTCGGCTATGGTACTGAAAATAAGAATCTTAAAGCTAAGTATTTTCTGCATCGTCGGGCGGCTGTGGAGAAAAATTAATATTATGTTAATAGCGGGCGAGTTTTCCGCTTCCGCTAATTTTTCATAAGTTAATATCGCCACGTAATGGCGTCGTTGGCTGCATCGGCAGCTGCGATTGTTGAACTGTAAATTACTTGAATGCAGGTTAATTCAAGGAAGGCGGACATGAAATCGGGATCACCTCTTACAAATTAAAAGTGCACAATAATATTAAATCAGTATATTATATGCTTAATTCATACAAATATGCTTACATTTGCCAGCACTCGCAAGATGTCCCTCTATACACATTCAAGACAAAAGAGGAAGTCAAGACGACTAATACATTAACAAAAGAGCGTATCTTGTCGTCTCTTTAGATCACTTTGTTATATTTCTTTGCATTGCATTTCTTTGCATTTCTCGACAGAGAAATTATTGTTTTATGGCTACATGAGAAAAAAAAATATTATTCAGTTTATGGATGTGTCTTCTTTATAAATACTATTTTTCAAGTTCTTTCGTAATATAGCACTGGGGACGCTATACCATACAACCCACAAATAGATACGATATAATTAACGGTGAATAAATAAGATTACATAGTCTGGCCATACAATCCATGAATAGACAGGATATAATCAGTTACAGGATTATAGCGACGAATGTATGGAAATCAGGCAAATGCATACTGTTCTCGACATAAATCAGCAACAAGACTAGATATAAATAAGTGATCCATTAATTAGTTATTGTAATACGTCATCAAATAAGGCAAAGTAGGTGTTGGGCACAAAATTGCTCTGTCCATTGAGTACTCTTGTGGGCTCATGCTTCTTGGTCTTATAAATCTCCAACAAATCGAGAGCACGACCCCTTTCCGCCCTGTGCAGAATACGCATACAGCTCTCAATATTACGTATAGTGTGGCCGATTTCTGCCAAATGCATTCCCAATGCAGTTTTGCGCCTGCAAATGCTCCTTGAATCTTACTTTAAAAGAAAGGCTAGTATGATCGACGTGCAATTTGTCACAACTGTTACAAACGGCCTTGTAAACCCCATAAGCACCAAATTTATCAGAATTATTACTCACATAATGTTTTACACGGTGTTTCAGATTGTTGTTAACTTGGAAACCACAGCCAGCCTTAGATTTCCTGAAACATTTTTCTGTTTGTCGGGACGTTATTCCGTAAAATTTCATTGGAATAGTTTTCAGTTTTTATTTACTACTTTTTGCTGGGTAATTATGCGACTGCCTACTATTTATGTTCTATTTTTTTATCCTAATGTATGGACGCATAACATAATTTGCAGAAGAACCATTGGCTACTGCAAGTTGCCTTCAGATATCATTGTCGGCAAATGGTAATCGAAAGAGTCGGTGGATCATTGAGGTGAAGGAGGCCCTTTTATATCTTGGTGGGTGGCATGAACTGACACCGATAACAGTATCTATACATGCCGGCTTTCTGAAAAGTGAAAATTTATGTCTGTTACCAACTTTCTTAATAGTAAGGTCTAAATAGTTAATGGAGCTCGCTTCTTCTGCTACTGTAGTAAAATCTATTTTTTGCTGCATGCTACCTATAGCTTGAGAAAATGCGGTAACCTCATTCTCGTCTCCGTCTAACAGTAGCAAGATGTCATCGACATAACGTTTATAAAATAAAGTCTTGTCTTTTAGTTGTGGAAAATTAGCGAAGAACTCACATTCCAAATCGTTCATAAAAATGTCTCCCAACGTACCACCCAAACTGTTACTCAGCCCGAGACTGTCTTTTTGTTGATATATTTTGCCATTGAAGGTAAAAAAGTTATAAGTTAAAGCAAATTCTAAAAGTTCTATTAACTCTGTGTATTCTGCAGTACTAATCTTGTTATGAGTTAGCAGATTACGTCTTATGATCCGTGTCGTTTCCTTTATTGGGACACTACTGTAGAGGTTTTTTACATCTAGGGAAGCTAGTGTCGCATTATTTGGAATATGTATATCCTTAATCGCATTAGCAAGGTCAGAACTGTTTTTCACTCCAAAATTGGTAGTGAATGTGTACACTGCTTTAAGCTTGTTGTTAAGAAACGTGTTTAGTTTACAGCATGGCGATGACAAATTGTTAACAATTGGTCAAAGTGGTCAAATGTGTGTGAATTCTTAAGGGACCAAACTGCTGAAGTCATCGGTCCCTAGACTCACACACTACTTAAACTAACTTATGCTGAGAACAACACACACACTTATACCTGAGGGAGGATACGAACCTCCGGCAGGAGGGGCCGCGCAATCAGTGCATGGCGTCTCTAACCTCGCGGCAATTCCGGACTGCTTAACAATTGGAGCGACTTAATTTCCCTTCTTATGTATCTTAACCTGCGATCTCAGTTGGGAGAGTTCAGGATTTATCATTTTTAGAGATTTCATTTCATAATCGTTAAGCAGAAATTGGGAGCTGTCTATCTTTTTCCGTAGATTTATCTGGAACTTCTACGTTAGGTCTTTGTGAACGTTTATTATCTTATTTTCAGAAAAGAATTCCTCGGTTATCCTAATGTAGTCTTCTTCATGAATGAGGACCGCTGTATTACCCTTATCTGCGCGGATGACCATTGCCTTCTCTTTTTATAACTTTGTATTAAGATTTTTAAGATACGACTCTCGTGATTGACGATAGTATTCCAATTGACTGGATAAAGCTTCATTAACTTTAACGGATGTGTCCGCAGCTTCTAGTTTCGTCATCTTAGCGATTCACAAGCCATTTTAGTTTCAACTATCACTCTTGTAACGGTTCTGTTATTAACATTTGGAGTGACATTATGTTGTACACCTTTATTCAGCAAAGTATTTTTCATCCTCATTCAACTCAATATTTGTCAAGTTAGCTACCCTATCATGAAAGAGGTGTTGTCCAACGCCACCTTTACTTTTTACGACATTAATCTTCTGAAGCTTTAAAAGTATGCGTAGCTTTTCCTTATGCCACTTTTCTATTCTTTCAACATTATTGCTTACTCTATTAGAAATTTCATGCCAAAAACAAAAACAAAAAAAAAAATTGAAACTGAGTACTAGACAGATCGTCACATAATTGTAAATGTAAACTGAATGATTCTTTACCAACGGGTCTTTATGCATGCATCATTCACGTAATTGGGCCCTAATCCAGTTCATCTCTCTTTTGGATTTCAATGACAAGGCGAGGGCCGACCGCAGTCCAGTTCTGACTTTCGCATAGTTCGGTGTGACACCTGCTCCAAGACACTGCTTATTGAATTTAAGATTCATTACCTGAGTACTGATTTTCTGCTTCAATTTACAGAGACTTTTCACTTCTTTCGGGCCTCTCGCCGCAAAGAGATCATTTTACTAAGTTGCATGTTGGCCACTGTCTCTTTAGCCATCGGCATCTGTTAAGTGGTGCCCCCCAATACTTTGTGCACATTGTGCCCAACTTTTGACTATCCGCTATTTCCTGACAGAATGCCCTATTTTTAACCGCTTTCGTTCACGTTTGTGTTTGCCGTCTGAGTTATCAGCCGTTTTAGCGAACGACAGGCGGGCTTTCGAGCACGTATTACTTTCTGCCCGTCGCATCAATATGACGAAGGCCACTTAATTTTTACTTCAGGACCTCCGTTTTTCTATGGCGTATTTTATACGCGTTTCTCCATGTCCCTGATTTTAACTGTCTTCTCTTCCGTCTATTGGGATTAATGAGTAGTCGTGTTTAACTCCTCTATTTATCTTTGTGTTCTACAATTTTGACATAGGCGCGTATGACCCAAGTTGTTTTTGCGCCCTACAACCAAACAAACAACACACCTCTGCTGACCATCAGAAGTCTACCAAGCCATCCCTCAACCTAAGCAACCAACTCATCCCACGAGTAAGGAAAAACGTCCTTCAAAAAGTAGTTCCAAGTTGAAGAAACTGGCAGTTAATCCTTCGCATCGGGGAACTCTCTCCCTCTCAGACCTGGACTATGCTCTTTAGGGTGTGGACTTGAATCGGAGAGGCCGGAGAGCCGGGAACCGACTACCGTTCCCCCTGTCCTCCCAAGTAAAACACCGCCTCTGAGGGAAAGAGAAACTACTAAGTATCGCTAAACAATGACTTCCTTATGGACATCTGCGTAGCGGTGGATTTTAAATAGATACCGATCACATTTGGATGAATTACAGCTCCTAGTCCAGGAGAAACCGCTCTGCATCTATATGTTCAAATGTGTCTGACTTCCTAAGGGACCACACTGCTTAGGTCAGCGGTCCCTAGACTTACACACTACTTAAATTAAATTATGCTAAGAACAACACACACGCTTATGCACGACGGAGGACTCGAATCTCTGGTGGGAGGGGTCGGACAGTCCGTGACATGACGCCTCAAACCGCGCGGCCACTACGCGCGGCGCTCCGCATCTGCTTACAAGAAAATCATTTTAAAGTCGCCCACGCACCTGAATTACAGGGTTACCAACCCTACAGGAAGGACGATACTACTGGAGACGGGACTAAAGGTGGAATGGCTGTTTTTGTTGATGACAGATGACATTCCTCTCCTGTCTCTGTTGCCATGACCATACAAGCAAGTGCCATGATAGTTCTAGCACCTGTTAACACCACGCTATCCCTTGGTATCTTCCACCTCTCGATGTCTCTGGATGTAGAGGGACTGACAGAACTCTTCTGGGCACTCCCACGCCCATTCCTCTTTCTGGGGGACTTCAGAGCACACAAAGTGCTGTGGGACTCGGCTACCGCTTGCTCCAGTGGTCGGATGATTGAGCGACTCGTCCATTCCGAGAATATCTACCTTCTGAACACGGGTCAGATGACACACTTTTGCACAGCTACAAGATCTGTTTCAGCCCTTGACCTTTTTTTTTTTTTTTGTTCCCCAGCTATTGCAGACTTAGTTCAGTGGGAAGTGGCTACAGATTTATATTCTAGTGACCTCTCCCCTATGTGGATCCGTCTTCTGACTTGAATGGAGGCTGACAGGAGACCACGAAGATGTGTGATACAAAGGGTAAGTTGGTGGCAGTACAATCGACAGGCTAATTTTGAGCAAAAGGATTGTGTACAAGAGACGGTGCCCATATCACTTGTGAGATGCAATGCGCTGCTGCCGTGTCCATCCCAAGGTCTAGTAATCACCTCTGACTATGTCCTGTACCTTGGTTGAATGACGAATGTCGATTGTCAATCGGGGCCAGACGAACAGCTCTGCATACCTTCAAACACCATCCAACTACAGAAAACCTTCATGCCTTCAGATCCACGAAAGCACATGGAGGTGAGAGATAGAAGAACGGAAGAGGGCTTCCTGCAAGGAATTTACAACTTCCAATAATTGATCCAATGGTCCACTTCCACTGTACAAATTTCAGACTTAATAAGGCTGATTTCAGGCAAGGGCCATGCGCATCCCTTATGACTTTTTCAAGTAATGCGGTCTTGCGGGACGCAACAGAAGACATGATTCAGGTTTTAGCTCAACACTTTCTTACTGTCATTACGTCATCCAGACAAGTAGCTGCTTTCCAGGTGTTACATAGGACTGTTGAGATGAGGAAACTCCATTTATCATCGTATAATGAGTAGAACCTTCCTTCTCCATGTGGGAAATGGAATCAGCTCTGTCTGTGGGTAGAGACACTGCCCCAGGATCTGATGAGATCCATTATGCCATGATTTGTCATCTGTGCCCTGAAGCGAAACGACAGAACTACAGCTCCTCTCTTGTATCAATGAGATCTGGTTTGATGGACACTACCCCACGACTTGGAAGGAGGCAGCATTAATTCCATTTTGGAAACATGGCAACGACCATAGCGCCCCTAACAGTTACCATAGTGCAGCCCTTACTAGCAGTATGAGTAATATTCCTGAACACATGGTCAACCACCGCCATGCCTGACTGCTGGAATCCTGAGGTTAACTGAGCCGCTCCCAGTGCGGTTTCAGGCGCTACCGTTCAACCCCTTACAACTTAACTGTACTGAAGACGACGATACAGGAGTCCTTCTTACACCGAGACCATTTGGTTTGTATGATTTTTGACCTCGAAAAAACATACGACACTACTTGGAGGTACAACATCCTTAGCCCTCCACTTCTTACCCAATCCTTTCTCGAGACCCAGCGTTTTCGACATCGGGTTGGCGATCCTTTGTCTGACTGCTATGTTCAAGAGAACGGTGTCTTCCATGGCATTGTACTCAATGTCATACCGTTTGCCATTGCTGTCAATGTCATTTCCTCTGCATTGAAGAGCCTTGTCAGATACTCTTTGTTTGTGGATGACTTTGCAATCTTTTGTTCTTCCTCTAACCTTACAAAGACGACGATGCAGTTACAGCTGACTGTTAGGAGCTAGAAACCTGGGCCAGGACAACTGGTTTTCGGGCGTCACCAGAGAAGACAACATGGATGCATTTTAACCGTGCTCATGTAAGTTTTATCTAAAAAATACTCACAGTGGGGAACAATAATTTACGTTCTCAAGAAACTGATCGCTTTTTGGCTTTGTTATTTGTCACGAAATTAACTTAGGCTTCCACACCTGAAAGACATACGAACAAAGGGCTTCCAGCCATTGAATACTTTGAAATGTCTTACTGGACAAATAGGGGAAGCTGACGCTTCCGTCCCCTGCAGTTTTACAGGACATTTGTTCGATTACGTTTAGATTATGACAGCGCGTTCTATGGATCAGCCCTTATTTCTTACCTCGTGATGTTAGACGCTTTTCGTGTGGAGGGTATTTGGATATCGACTGGAGCCTTTCGGACGAGCGTAGTTCACAGTCTGTGTGCAGAGGCTGCTGAACGACCACTCTGAATTCGACGATGTATCCTTTTGGCTCGACAGGCACTGAAAATCTCAGCGTCACCTCAGTCAGTGGCATTTAGCGTAGTGGTCGAAGCCACCACTGAACGGCTGTTCAGGAATCGGCCCCATGCAACCAAGCCATTTGGGATATGTACTACCGACTGTCTCAAGGATATGGATCTATCAGACCTCAAAATACACAGCCAAGAATGGAAAAGCGTTGGTGTCTTCAGAGGCCCAAAGTGATTTTAAATTGACATGGTATAAGAAAACTTGTACTAAGATTATGTTTTTACAACTCTGTTTTCGTCCATTTTAAGTATAAACCACGATTTTATCGTTATTTGTGCTGATGGGTTCCAGCAAGAGAATATTCTCAGGTATTCTGCTGTTTTGCCTGATGGGGTTCTCAAAGTGCGTCTTCCGGAACAATTTACAAATTATGATTCTGACTGACATGGCATTCTTATGGCACTGGAGGGGATTCACAGACATCACTATACAACGTTTCTTGTCCGTTCCGTCTTGCTCAGTGAACTACCAGCACTTCACAAAATGTATGCAATAGATTATCTGATTCAGCTCATCCACGACTCGTTACAGCAGATCCAATACCGTGGCAAGGGGGTGATGTTTTGCTGCATACCTGGCCACATCGAGATACAGAGTAACGACGTGGCCGACAAAGCAGCGTGGAAGTGTATCGTGATGGTGCTGCCTGTCAGTCCCCCATCCTGTTGCACACCATCATATCATTTTGTGATCGACGCATCATGCATCAGTGGGAGACTGAATGGTTGCAGGTGAAAGAAAAGAAAATGCGGTCTCTCAAATCGACTACTAGCCGGCCGAAGTGGCCGAGCTGTTCTAGGCGCTGCAGTGTGGAACCGCGAGACCGCTACGGTCGCAGGTTCGAATCCTGCGTCGGGCGTGGATGTGTGTGATGTCCTTAGGTCAGTTAGGTTTAACTAGTTCTAAGTTCTAGGGGACTAATGACCTCAGCAGTTGAGTCCCATAGTGCTCAGAGCCATTTGAAATCGACTACTCAGGTGTATCGGTCCATTAGTAAACAGAGACAATGCACTACTACACTGGTGGACACCAGTTGCATACAACTGAAGAGCGTAATACGCCCTCTAACAACTAAAGATCGTAACACGGCCTCTAACAACTGAAAAGCGTAATACGGCCTACACCGTTATAAATAATCCTCATAGGAAAATGATATTACGGAAAAATATTTGTTTCGATGTCCCCTACAACCTCCCAGAGTTTGTAGGTTTAAATACTTTCCACCCTGTAGATTTAAAACTATCCAGAAAACGCTATTACAAGAAGTTCCATGTTAGGTGCCATGATATTCATATTCAGCTGCCGAAATTAAATATCAGTTACTCACTCCCAGCATTACCACCTGTAGGGAAATTCCATATGCTTTCGCCAACAACTATTCCCGCAAATAATCCATCGCACACCGTTCCAAACGTATGCTCCTTTTGTTTTTTATGGAGGATCTAGCATAGTTTGTCTTCTGCATTTGTGAAAGTTTGCGGTCACGAGAACACACAATTTTGTGCATTATGGTGTATAAACCTAAGAATATTTTCACAATTTGGTGCTCCACAACTGCAATACGTTTCACCAAAGATATAGTTATAGAGTTACGTTATCAGCGGCTGTCAAAAATTTGATTTTCTACTAGTTTCGGCCGGTACGTGAACGATATCCTGGCACTGCATTTTATGGCATTTCGCTGTTTCCTATCTTCTCATTAAGTTGTAATGAAAAGATTCAGTGTTGTTGTTATTATATTACACGTCATTAATACACATTTCCTATCGGGATACATAAGTTTGAAAGTCTTTGACAGTAGGTGATGGTGAGTATGCACTAATGTGTATCATATAAACCTAATAAGTACAACACGCGTTAATAACATAACATACTGGAGTGTATCCTTCTCCCTCCTTGACTTCTACAAGTACTGGAAATGCTGAAAATGCTGGTGCAAGTACATTCTACTCTAGATAATATTTTTTCTTCTTTTTTTGCCTTTTATGTGAAGATGGAAACAGTACCAAAATCTTGTCAGCGTGCGTGTGTGTGTGTGTCTGTGTCTGTATGTGTGTGTTTGTTAGTGGGTGGGTGTATGTGTATGTGGAGGGTGGGTGTGAGTGAGGGGGGGGGGGGGGAGAGCGGCGGGATGCAAATTGATTGGTCTTTATGTAAACGTTGTTTTAAGAATGGAAGAAAATTGTGGGTACAATTCATGCTGGAAAAGAAGTAGTAAACTTTACTCCGGAGTAAAATATACCTTGGAAAGCGTAAATTATTAACTGAATACGAGAATTACTTTTAACATCTTGTCAATTATGGATTGCGAACTACTGCTATTTTCTACAATAAAACATTCCACTGTAGAAGCTTTAAATGGGTTTTATTGCCAAAATTTTTCAGAATAAACCATTTAGAGTTGTTCACTTGTACTTTAGTAAACTGGGCCCAACATGACAGGCTGTGATGTGGCGTTAACTCGAAAAATCACAGCTACGAATTTTCAACTGTTCGTCCGAATATGGTTTAGGACACCTACACCTCACTTGATGTCGCCAAAAAGTTGAAACATCCTTGAAACCAGCGATCTGCTGCAGAGCGCACTCTTGTTTCTGCGTCGCTTGAGAACTTCAGCATCAGTGAGACGCAGCTTGATTGCAGGATAAATGAACTCACAGAGTTGTGAATCTATAAAAGATGAAAAACAAGATTATAATAACCACATAATTCTATAAACGTATCATTTATGTGCTAACGAGATAAACTGTTAGAACAAAATTGTAAAAATGTTCTGCTGTATCAGGTGCATTGCCAATATGTCAGTTCATATAGAAACTACGCCAGATACGCCGGTATCCCTGCTCACAAATGGAACGAAATACACTTCCTTCTTTCAACTATCACAACTTGGCTGAGTGCACTACGTATCTAAGAAGATTTACCTGAACCGAATTTGAATAGTTGTGACTTAACAATGCGGTTACGAGTGTCCCTTAGTAACACTAAGAAGTATTATATAGATTATAAGTACGTATCCAACACTAAGGAAAACAAATATTTAACATACTTACATCATTAATGCTGTTGGCAATTAAGAACCGAACTTGCCAATATGAATCCTCTGCGTATTTATACAGAACTGGCAGAAGATGTCTGTATACATCATCAGATAGTTTCTTAGCTTTAAGCAAAGCGATTAAAGCCTGTGTCGCCTCCAAGTGAAGACCAATCTGTAAAAATAAACGGAAGTTGTAAAAACTGATTCGCTATGTGTACTAGTTAATGAGCGTAAGTGTATAAGAAATTGTCTTTATGTACCTTATCTTCCAGGGCCTTCTCGAAAATGGGTACTACATGAGAAGCAAAAAACTGGACATCAGCGTCTTCAGCTATAGCAGGCAACATGGACAGTGCCATTCTTCGCACTAACATATCTTCATCCTCACACAGACGATGAAACAGGTCACCTAGGTACTCTGCAATCAAACAAAATACGAAAATCAAATTCGTTTCAAAATGATGGTTGGCTACAGAGGTTTCTTTTCCAATAAGCTTCAAGTATACAGTTCTTCAGATTTGATTAATTACCTTTTACTGTGGGAGTAACTCGTCCATAAATGGCGCATAGATCCTTGCAAGCCAATAGCCGAGAGGTACTCCTTTCTCCTGCCACTAGCTTTTCTATATTCGCAACTGTGTCCCGAGTGTTCGGATGTGTTACGTCAGCACCGTAACTGATGGTTGATTTGTGCTCGTATACTTCTCCAAGAGTACACTCATACCAAGTGGGAGCCTGCAAAATAAACGGGACGTTAAGTAAAATAAATACTGAAAAACAGAATGTTTGACAACATCTGTACATAATTCTGAAAATCCGGTTAAACCCCATGCTCTTGAGCAAATACTGACTGTCATTTACAATGAAAACCAACTTGGTCTTTAGAACACCAAATTCAGTACCCAGTTTAGTGATAATTTGTTCTAATTTTAGTTTTGGTCGCCCTTAACTTGTTCCACAACGTGTTAATAGAATGTTTCCAAAAAACTCCGAAAGTTTATCTGCTAAGAGCATGTTGGGCCTACTTCACTGTTGTTAATAGCTATGACCTGCTTGTTACATATATGCATTATCATTATCCCAGATGCTGACTGAAATTATTTTAATTCCGCATATCTACTACTGTATTTATACAGTAAAGATTCATTGTTACCCTTCGTAATGAATTGCTGCATTATCTTATAAATTTCTAAGTATGTGATTCAGGTAGCTCTGTAATTTGCATGGACTGTGTGATAAAATAACGATGTGAGAATACCTGCCTGAAAGGAATCTAGTGAAGACCTTTAATTATCGTGTATGACCTTTCTACGACAGTTTCCCCGGAAGATAGCCCTACCGTTTACCAGGTGCTCTAAAATGTGCGCCTGTGTGGGGAGTGCAACATAGCCTACACTTTTGGAATATTCGAGTATGAGAGTGAAATGCGACTAGCAAATATTTTCTTCGGAATTTAATTTTAATTTCTAATTTAAAAATATGAATAGGGGAGAGAATATATTGCGTCTTACAGCAAACGTGATCTTAATATAATGCCTAACTGCAGAAAGTAATCTCAGAATGACCGTTGATTCGCTAGTGGTGTGACATACCTCTTCAGGTAGCGAGGCACCGCACCAATGCGACATCGCGATGTTCATGCCCGGGTCGCAGATCATCTCGTCATCGTCATCCTCATAGAAGGGCTGCCTACGCCTGAGGAACACCCAGAGGCAGCATCCTCCTTTCTTGCACAGCAAACTCCGGAACAAGCTCCGAAACATCTACGAAATGCAAACGGCCGTATCAGTATCTGTTGAACGGCGCGTGACTCGTAGATATCAACCAAAAAAAGAAAAAAAAATTGCGATGCCTCTTAGGAATTCGAAAAATAATGGTAAATCTTCATATGTTCATAGAGGATCGTGATACGTGTTGGCGTTAATGTCGATAGTAAGTCGTCTGCAGATGATAGCGAAACCAATAACTTCTCATTGTGTTTACCAAGAGGCGAAGAGTAAAAGATATATGGCCCAAAGAATTTTTGTCTCATTATGCAGGTATATATCGACTTCTAGGAAGGAAAATTTAGATTCTATCATCTAATTTGAAGACGTTATCATCTGTAGCAGACGTAATGTCCAGAATGATGTAATTAGGGTCAAATCTGTACAATTTGTACAGAAACCAGATGGCAGTGATAAGAATCGAGGGGCCTGAAAGGGAAGCAGTGGTTGGGAAGGGAGTGAGACAGGGTTGTAGCCTCTCCCCGATGCTATTCAATTTGTATATTGAGCAAGCAGTAAGGGAAACCAACGAAAACTTCGGACGAGGAATTAAAATTCATGGAGAAGAAATAAAAACTTTGGGGTTCGCCGCTGACATTGTAATTCTGTGAGAGACATCAAAGGATCTAGAAGAGCAGTTGAACGGAATGGACAGTGTCTTGAAAGGGGGATATAAGATGAATATCAACAAAAGGAAAAAAGAGGATAATGGAATATAGTCGAATTAAATCAGGTGATGCTGAGGGAATTAGATTAGGAAATGAGACACTTAAAGTGGTAAATGAGTTTTGCTGTTTAGGGAGCAAATAACTGATGATGGTCGAAGTAGATAGGATGTACAATGTAAACTGACGATGGCATGGGAAGCGTTTCTGAAGATGAGAAATTTGTTAACATGGGATATAGATTTAAGAATGAACAAGTCTTTTCTGAAAGTATTTGTATGGAGCGTAGCAATGTATGGGAGTGAAATATGGACGATAAATGATTTAGACAAGAAGAGAATAGCAGCTATCGAAATGTAATGGTACAGAAGAATCCTGGAGATTGGATGGGTAGATCACGTAACTAATGATGAGGTACTGAACAGAATTGGGGAGAAGAGACATTTGTGGCACATCTTATCTAGAAGAAGGGATCTGTTGGTAGGACACGTTCTGATGCATCAATGGATCATCAATTTAGTATATGGAGGGAAGCAGGGAGGGTAAAAATCGTAGAGAGACCAAGGCATGAATACACTAAACAAATTCAGAAGGATGTAGGTTGCAGTAGTTATTCGGTGATGAAGAAGCTTCCACAGGATAGAGTAGCTTGGAGAGGTGCATCAAACCAGTCTCTGGATTGAAGGCCACAACAACAACAACTGTGGCTGCTTGAGTTTTCATTTGTCACCGGAGATACAGTCGTATTATTGTAGTATATACGTAATCATACAAAATTTAAGTTTGTTCCTGGAAGAGAGTTTGATTCATCAACAAAAGAATTACTTCTTGAACACATCGTATCGACGTAATATACGGAAATGCTTACAGCATTTAAAAAATAAGCGCTTCACTTTGGACGGCAGTTTCGAGTGTTACTTTCTCTTTTTGACTTTCGCAAAAAAAAAAAAAAATGGCTCTGAGCACTATGGGACTCAACATCGATGGTCATCAGTCCCCTAGAACTTAGAACTACTTCAACATAACCAACCTAAGGACATCACACAACACCCAGTCATCACGAGGCAGAGAAAATCCCTGACCCCGCCGGGAATCGAACCCGGGAACCCGGGCGGGGGAAGCGAGAACGCTACCGCACGACCACGAACTGCGGACTGACTTTCGCAGCTGCCATTTTATTGCAGTAGTGAGAGTTACGCATTTCATTAGTTTCCTTAAAATACTACAGCCTCCATAATAATACAGGTGTAAGAGTTAGATAAATAAATTATTTTCCTTAGTTTACTTAAAACACTACTACACTACACGGGAAACGCTCTGAAGCATTGTCTGTGACAACTTAGTACACGGATACAGCTATATGGTACTGCATAACGTATTTTGTTGTCCTACAATACAATTTTCGTTTATTTTATTTAGAAATTTGTATAATTTTACCACGTGATAAGATGCGAATTTTCACACTGAAGCAAGCATGTGATGAAAAACAAAAATTGTGCAGGTACGTGGGTAAAATGGGAAAACGTGGTGATGAAGAGAAACGAAATAACGTACCTAAATAACAAACAAAAATTAAGAAAATAAGGGGGGAGATATGATACACTTGGACAAACTTTACAATGCTATATCTCATACTCTACGTCATGACGGAAAGATAGCTTCTATCTTCGACAGTAATGGAGTCTCTCGTGATCACGGAAACAGAGGAATTCTCCTACTTGCTGAGACCTGGTCTTTGGAATTGAAGATTATCGATCACTCTGCAATCCCCTTACAGCACCACGATGTACTTTAAACATGCGCACTTAGAAAGGAACTAAACACTACCTCAAAAACCGCCTCTGCTGCCACAAAGTACTATGTCACTTTCATATCGCTTTTCCGCACTCAATCTAGAATGCTACTGATACAGTTCAGTACAAGTTCGCACATTTTAAGATAGACGAGTTCGCATTTAAGTGACAGAGGGTGTGAAGAGTTGCATCGTCCCGCCTACCGCATCTCTTTACTCCATTGCCTAGTCCACAGATCGGATCATGCTAACTGATGTCACTAAACCCTCAAACGTATCGTAAGGCTTAACATATGGCGGGATTTGTCACTGATAATTATTTTAAATAGTAGGTACACAATAGTAAAATTTTCGCTGATCCTTGTAAACCTGCTTTGTATCTGTTTCCTCAGAATTATATCGTAAATTATCTAAATGCGATCTGAAGAAAAATATTCAGAACTGCGTTATCAATTTCGGACTAACGCCGCCTGCTATCAAACCGTTCTATACTTCACATCTGACAATGAATACACTATCTATCCTTAAGCAGACAATGAAACGAAATATATTGCTGTTTACCTTGCACTAGAAGAGCCTTCACTGGCAAGGCAAGAAGAAATTTGCTACGAGCAGACCCCTTTCTTCTTTATCAAGCCTCAGACTGTTTCTAGGTAACGACACACGTCACTTGCTACCAATACCTATTGTTGGGAGTCTTCGCTCGTCAACGACGTTTAGCAGTGGAGAGAGACTGTCATTTTAAATCAGATATAAAATTTAGCCGAACTATTCGAACGAAAATTATAACACGTTTCAGTATTACGCAGACAGTAAGTCGCCTGTTCATTTACTCACTAACAAGGTGCAAACAACGTAAGAAACCATAGTCTGCCCCCCATCTGCGCTAAATGTAAAACTGGTCTCACTCAAAGGCCGCTGACTGCAAAATAATAATTTCTGCATGAGGTCTCTGGTGACATATAACCAACATGCATCCATATTTGGCGAAAGATGCTGAGAATTAGAAGCACTCCGATCCGGACGGAGACAGATCTGAACGTTGGTCACCGATGGTTAGCACTGTTCGAAAGTCACTCCTATTGGCTGAGGCTCTTGACGGCAGATTTAACATGACTAGTTTTGATCGGAGGCCTTTCTACCACGTGCTGATATCTTGGATGGTGGTGGCGGTATTACAACCCTAGAGAAGTAATATTGTGATGCCCGCTCGGTTAGCCGTGCGGTCTAACGCACCGCTTTCCGGGCGGGAAGCTGAGCCGACTCCCGGCACGAATCCGCCCGGCGGATTAGTGTCGAGGTCCACTTTCTCCACGTACGCGTACACCATAATTACTCTACCACGCAAACATTAAGGTTACACTCGTCTGGTGTGAGACGTTCCCGGGCGAGTCCACTGGGGGTCGAAACTCACAGGCCGGCGGCGGTGGCGGATCGGTTGTAGACGCTTTAGTACGGAATCGCACGACTGCTACGGTCGCAGGTTCGAATCCTGCCTCGGGCATGGATGTGTGTGATGTCCTTAGGTTAGTTAGATTTTAGAAGTTCTAAGTTCTCGGTGACTGATGACCTCAGATGTTAAGTCCCATACTGCTCAGAACCATTTGAAGCATTTTTCGAAAATCATAATTACCCTGTGTTCCGCCGGCCGAAGTGGCCGTGCGGTTCTAGGCGCTGCAGTCTGGAACCGCGAGACCGCTACGGTCGCAGGTTCGAATCCTGCCTCGGGCATGGATGTGTGTGATGTCCTTAGGTTAGTTAGGTTTAACTAGTTCTAAGTTCTAGGGGACTAATGACCTCAGAAGTTGAGTCCCATAGTGCTCAGAGCCATTTGAACCATTTTGAACCCTGTGTTCCGTGTGGGGTGGCGGGGGGGGGGGGGGGGGGGAGTGGACTCCTGTAGCCTGTTGTGTGGTTGTGTACCACTGAGGGCTACGGAGCGGACGAAGCCTCTCCGTCGTTTCTGGGTCTCCAGTTCAATACAATACAAAATTGTGACTTATGTGCTGACTAATTTCAGTTAAAGGCTTCAGGAGGTAGAGCACAAACTGATACATTTGCTCATGCTAATTAATACATCGTGTTTGGCTGATTGGCAACAATGGGGCCCTCAGAACGTTATAGTTTCTTCTCCTTCTGTTTGGGAACAATGAATTCTACAGTGCTGGTATCAGAAATTTTATCACTGGAGTTATCAGTAATGTTCAAGGAATTAAATATGTAGTCAGATTACAACAAACACAGCGAAAACGCGAACACCTAACAAAAGTAATGTACTGAGATGCGTTTTCAGTGATGGAGAAATTGAAATTAAGGCGTTTAATATAAACACCATTGTGTATATTGGATGATTATCAAGCAAAAACAATATTCGGTGCTAATAATTCATATTAATACACGGCAGTAATCACACTCTTAAGATGAAAGGCAGATTGTAAAGTCGGTCGTAAGCCTTCCTCATGGATATGTTTATTCCGTCGTAGATGTGCATTAAGTTTTACTAAACTCATCTATAGAAATTCGGCGTTTCTGTCCTCTGCAACTTGTCACTTCTTACGTTAGATAGAAGTTGTCGGTTCACCACATCTGTTTGCATGTATTATACATGATCGCTCAGCTTCCATTCATCACACACTTCTTATAATCAGCAGTCTTGCTTTCATTTTGAAAGTTTCTTCTAATTTGTGATGATTTGTCGTAGCTGTACTCAGTCTCATCATTTTCTAATAGACATGGAGAGAGAAACTTTTAGAAGCATCATACTGCCATCTGTTAATTAGGAATTCTTCGATTCACTCAAATATCAGTAGTGATATTGCGTCGGCCGTCGTTCGATTCAGACGTAGTTAGAATATATTCCTATAGTGGAGATCTAGATCGTCTACACAAACTCCGATATTTACAAGATTTAAATACGGTTATCTGACAGAGTAGACTATATACAATTAACATCTTCGAATTCCATCCTACATAAATTGAAGGAAATGTGTTAATGTGGCACTTATAGAGTCTGGGCCGTCTAGAAAATTTGTCTCCTTTGGTATTTGTATTGTTAATTCTACATAAGAATATCGCTTTCTCCTAGACCCAATATTTTGTATCCTACCTGTGAATAGGGTAATATTTCATTTAACTTCGATTTCTTCCTTCAAACTAGTTCACTTCTTGGGCACAAAATTAGTTTTATATCAGATTGGCGTAAAATAAAAAAGTGCTTTCTGCTTTTGAAAAACAGTTTACTTTTCAAAACTACATTCGGTATTACTTTCCTATTGAATATTCTGGAACTGACATAACAATGTAGCCGTATGAGGTACATTCCATCATTCCTCTTCATTAGCTTGCTCAAGATACTAGAACACTACAGAGGAAGAAACATTGAGGAACTGCTCTTAAGAAGTAGTGCAAGTATAGTATGTCTCGACAAAAGGATTGTCCTACAATACAGTTTCACTTTATTCCTAAATTATTGTAAATTTATGGTATGGTACAGTATGAATGTTTATCGACATGTAGCTTGTCTGTTACAAAAATGGCAACTGGGGTTTGAAGTGGATAAAAGCTTGTTACGAGATGGTTAAAGTAAACGAAATAACTTACTTACATAACATATGGAAGTACTAAGAAAACTAAGGTACCGAATTTAATGTTCTTGTGCAAAGTTATATAGCTACATTTCGACGACCAGAGACTGTTGGTAATACAGCTTATGAATGCGCCCATAAGGGAGGCTCTTGTCACGAACAGAACCCTGAAATTGCCCTACTTCATGATATCTGGTCGTAGCTGTTCAAGCTTATCTATCACACTTCATAGTAGTAACACTCAAGATATTCTTTAAACATGTGCAATCGGAAAGGAACAAATCACTCCGTCTCCACCTGCCTCTGCTGCCACAAAGCATGACTGCATTTTTTCACAGCGTATTCGAAAAGAATCCAGAATGCGACTAAGGCAGTACGCTTAACGATGCACCCGATCGCAATGACATGAGAGGGAATGTCGAGATTAGTTTCGTCTTTGCTGCTACATCTGTTTACTCCATTTCTTAGTTCGCAGTTAAAGTCGTGCAAACTGATGTCACTAAACACCCAATATGTCGTAAACCGTAACATGTGACGGAAATGTGTGGTGTGTCCTATGAACAAATAATTCCCGGAGGTATGTAATTTAGAGCAACTGAGGGAACGACAGAAAACAGATAAAAATGAAGGTCACAAACAACTGAGCGTAACGCACGTCACCAGAGCCGCATTATTGGTTTATGATCGCAAGTTCGATATGTATCGTTTGGAACCCGCGACTTCGATAGGCAATCATTCTTGGAAATTACAACACTTAACTGTAACATCATACTAAATTGTCACCGAATAGTATTTTAAGGGGTGGGTAAGTAATAGTTAAATTTTCACTTATCCATGTACGCCTGCTTTGTAGCTGTGTCCTAGGAATTGTACCGCAAATTAACTACATGCGATCTACAGAAGAGTATTCAGTTCTCCGTATAGTGCGTCATTGAATTCGGATAGATGTAACTTATTATCAGACTGCGTTATACCTCAGATGCAACAGAGAAAATAGCTATCTACAGGTTAGGCAGACAATGAAACGAGGAGTATTTGATGCTTACCTTGCGCTACAAGAGTCTTCACCGGCAAGGCTAGAAGAAAATTGCTAAGAGCAAATCGCTTTCTTCGTTAGCAAGCCTCAGACTGTTTCTAGGCAACGTCACGGGTGACTTTCTGCCAATGCCTATTGTTGGTGCCTTTGCTTGTCTTATTTGGAATTGAGGGGCCGTCTTTTTAATTCATATGTTACAGACGAGTGAGTGGCAGCAAAGCAGATCGCAACAAGAAGTTAGGTCATCAAAGGCAATTTCCACCACTTTCGCATTTCCTAACCAGTTTTGCACCGATTTACACACATTGCCGCGAACGTACTTTATGCGATCATATTAACTGCCGCGTCACGATTCAATGTTTTCCCCATTGGTTGCAATACATTGGTTTTAAATCTCAGGCTTCGCGTCCATTTCAGCTATTGTTTTCGTTCGTCTGTTCATCTAATTAAGTCCAGTTTCGCTTCCTGAAATACATGCGAATATGGCCCAGAAAGTAATTGAACTGAATTTGTTAGAAAGCTGATCGTTGCATTTCACGAACGTCAGTTAAATGACGTACCATACTTCTACAACAGTTCATTAGATGACGTCGCAACAGAGTTCACTCGGTGCTCTCAGTCTTTATAGATGTACGTTTTATGTTCCTTTGCGGATCAATGAATAAGCAAAAATATTAACAATTTTAGCGGTAAGTAACTCTTACTTATCAGCTATCGTACAGTCGCACCTTCCGAACTTGGAGTTTTCTCGTCTAATAAAACTTGATGCCATAAAGTTTTTTGTCCTCTTAGCAGATGCGTTTATTTTGTTTATGCGCTTCGCTGTACTATGTGAGCAACAGGGTAGTGGAAATGAATGTACAAACCAGTGCTTTCCGCATATAAAAACGTAGTGTATAGAAAGCATCTACGAATACCCTTGAGGAATCTACGTGTCTAACCATGTCAACGAAGAAAATGGATCGGGACAGATGGATGTAATACCCTTCCACTCCTCGCGAAACACAGACCCACGTAATGATTCATTCCAAAATTTAGTGAATCGAACAGTAAGCGTAGCAATAATTGTAAATTTTATACGGTGTGAGTGAGTCGAAGGTACAGATTTGGATGGGTGTAATTCTTTTCTTAAAACCACATAACCCTTTTATTTGTGGGGAACAAAGGGGACCGTAGCCACCGCAGTCATAAACCTCAGACAGCCAACCTCCATTTGGCCAGCCACAGCAACGGTTTCTGAATGACAAATGGGACTCTTGAACACAAACTATCTTCTCAGAAATTTCGTGGACGCATCGATGTACATCAGGGTTCACAACCCCAAGCAGGCGACCATTAGCAGGCTGGGTCACTCGAAGATGGGCATCGCTGTCGACGATACAGAGGAAGCAAAAACAAATATGTCTAGCCAGGCGTTCTACGGGTTTGACTCCGCAGATGGGCGCTACTCGTTCCAGGCTGTTGGTGGAAGGGAACTCGTGTTGTCACTCCACAGCAGACGGTTGGCAGCTTCGTCTAGGAGAATGGGGACTTAGCTGCAGTCGAATGCATTGGATCAGCGGCGACTCCTGTGTCTGCATCCCCTTCACTTCATAAACTATAAGCAGTGATTTGGGGAGGTGGCGGGGGGCTGAGGAGGGAGTAGCCTTTGCAAGCTGCCGTTCCCACAATTCAGAATAAATAAGAAAACTGTAAACTACATATTCCATTCATTTATTTATTCGAATAATGCTTTTGGACGATCCGGTAAATAAACTTCCGTCTTGATTCCCTGTGTTTATTTTCGCTGCTCCCAGAATTCCATTAGTCTTCGCGAGTTCTGTTCCTTTCCTCCCTAGTTACTATTTATTTCTTTTTCAGACCTTGTCTTTCCTGAAGTACTGCTTATGTGTTGCCTCTCGTAAAAGTGTTTTGTTACCTATTATGTCATTCCTGATTCCTTCATGCCTTTCTCAATGTCGGTGATCTATGTGGGTTTGGATCTGGAGTTGTTTACTCAGTTGAAAGTCTGCTTGGTTAATCTTTTACTATCCATTCTGTATATGTTGTTGTTGTTGTTGTTGTGGTCTTCAGTCCTGAGACTGGTTGGATGCAGCTCTCATTGCTACTCTATCCTGTGCAAGCTTCTTCATCTCCCAGTACTTACTGCAGCCTACGTCCTTCTGAATCTGCTTAGTGTATTCATCTCTTGGTCTCCCTCTATGATTTTTACCCTCCACACTGCCCTCCAATGCTAAATTTGTGATCCCTTGATGCCTCAGAACATGTCCTACCAACCGGTCCCTTCTCCTTGTCAAGTTGTGACAGAATCTCCTCTTTTCCCCAATTCTATTCAATACCTCCTCATTAGTTATGTGATCTACCCATCTAATCTTCATTATTCTTCTGTAGCACCACATTTCGAAAGCTTCTATTCTCTTCTTGTCCAAACTATTTATCGTCCATGTGTCACTTTCATACATGGCTACACTCCATACAAATACTTTCAGAAACCACTTCCTGACACTTAAATCTATACTCGATGTTAACAAATTTCTCTTCTTCAGAAACGCTTTTCTTGCCATTGCCAGTCTACATTTTATATCCTCTCTACTTCGACCATCATCAGTTATTTTGCTTCCCAAATAGCAAAACTCCTTTACTACTTTAAGTGTCTCACTTCCTAATCTAATTCCCTCAGCATCACCCGACTTAATTCGACTACATTCCATTATCCTCGTTTTGCTTTTCTTGATGTTATATCCTCCTTTCAAGACACTGTCCATTCCATTTAACTGCTCTTCCAAGTCCTTTGCTGTCTCTGACAGAATTACAATGTCATCGGCAAACCTCAGTTTTTATTTCTTCTCCATGGATTTTAATACCTACTCCGAATGTTTCTTTTGTTTCCTTTACAGCTTGCTCAATATACAGATTGAATAACATCGGGGAGAGGCTACAACCCTGTCTCACTCCCTTCCCAACCGCTGCTTCCCTTTCATGTCCTTCAACTCTTATAACTGCAGTCTGATTTCTGTACAAATTGTAAATAGCCTTTCGCTCCCTGTATTTTACCCTTGCCACCTTTAGAATTTGAAAGAGAGTATTCCAGTCAAAATTGTCAAAAGCTTTCTCTAAGTCTACAAATGCTAGAAACGTAGGTTTGCCTTTCCTTAATCTTTCTTCTAAGATAAGTCATAAGCTCAGTATTGCCTCACGTGTTCCGATATTTCTACGGAATCCAAACTGATCTTCCCCATGGTTGGCTTCCAAACGAGTTGTTTAGTAAGTTGAAAACCAGCTTGGTAAATCTGTTACTATCCATTCTGTATATACGTACAGGAAACTGTAGGCTTGTTTTCCTCATTGTGTTAGATGGCTTTTCAATTTTGATATGGAACTCTCTGTTTGATCATAATTCTTATGCAATATTACTGTTACTTCTGGGTTCCAGTAAGTCCCATACAATTCTTCTTTTAACTTTCGTCAATTTTTCAAGGTCCGCAAATGCTGTCAGTTTAAACGCCTTTGCTGCATTCAGTGTTTGGTATTGTGTTAGTTTTTGTTTCAGGACGACGATTTTGTTTTCTTCCATATATTTTTATGATCATTTGGAACGCCGTTTCCATTTTATGTACTCATTTTTCTGTGTAAATTTTGTCCTTTTAATGGCTTGTTATCCATTCACCTAGGTATTTAAAACAGTTTGTTTCAGATACTGTGCTGCTACAAATTTTAAGATTTCGAGAGGTTTAATTGATATTTATCATGAAATGAGTTTTTTCAAAATGATGTTTTTTACATTTTGCTTCCTTGTTTTTGTAGTTGTGTGATATGTTCGTTGGCACTATGCATGCCATGTCATCGGCAAAAGCCAGACAATCTACGGTGATATTAATGGGGATTCTTCCTAGTAGGAACACCCTTAGTAATGAAGGATTCCTCCATTCTCAAACAACCTTCTCTAACGCTCAAATAAAAATTAGCGGTAGTTAACTATCTGCCCGTCTTACCCATTATTTTATTTCAAAAGTTTTTCAAAGTTCAAAAAAATGGTTCAAATGGCTCTGAGCACTATGGGACTCAGCTGCTGTGGTCATCAGTCCCCTAGAACTTAGAACTACTTAAACCTAACTAACCTAAGGACATCACACACATCCATGCCCGAAGCAGGATTCGAACCTGCGACCGTAGCAGCAGCGCGGCTCCGGACTAGAGCGCCTAGAACCGCACAGCCATCGCGGCCGGCTCTTTCAAAGTTCCCAAATAAATTTTACTTTTGATGTTTTTGTTTCTTAAAGTTTCTTTAATTATTTTGTATTGTTTTACTGTTGGGTTCGAATTCCTTTATAACATTGACTGTTGCATTTCTATCAATTCAGTAGTATTGCTTTTTAAAATCTTCATTAATTATCGTGTATGTCCAGTTTCTCATTTGGCTTATTTCTATTATCTTCTCTAGAGGTAGTATTTGCTTTGGAAAAGACATTTCCATCCTAAATCCTGCTTGATACTCTCCTATTTCTGGGTCAGTAATTACTTCAGCCCTCTTTAAAAGTTCCATAGACAAGATCTTACGTCAAACTGGCAAGAGAGAGATCCGTCTGTAATTATTAGGATCAGTTTTTCTTAGTTTTCTATCTAGTGAGTGTATTCGTTGATTTCCATTCACAAAGTAAGCTGTTTTTTGACCAAATTTCATTAACGATGGCTGTTAGGCATAAAGTAATGTCGTTACTAGAGTGTACCCGTAATTCAGCAACTGTATTGGTTTCTCTGGATGTTTCGTTATTTTTGAGTGATTTGTAAAATTTCTCTGATTTCATCCAATGTTGGTGGCTTTGAGTCTGATTGTATTTTGATTACATTATCAAAATGAAATTGTTGCTTTGGTGGATCGCAGTAGTGCAGTTCTTTGAAGTAATCCATAAGTATTCTGCAGTTCTCAGTGTCATTACGTATGCAATTTTCTGTCTTTTTGGAGATATAAACTGTAAATTTGGTGGTGTGTACTTTCTTAAATTATTTTTCAATGTTTTATAAAAGTTCACTTTGTTGTTTCGCTTAAAGTGTGGCTCAACTGACCTTATATGCTATACACACATCTTTTCGAGACATTTTGTGGATGTTTCCCAGCTTCTGTATTATTTTTCCTGATCCTGTCTCTCTTATTTGCGTTCCAGTCATTCTAAGCTCGTTGTCTGTTTATAATTAACTCAACACTATCATCACTCCACCATCATCACTCTACCATTTCTTTTAAAGAGAGGTAGTTTTTTCTGTCGTGTCAGTAACGTCTTTTTGAAGTTCTTCCCAAAATTTAGCCACCGTGTATTCCAAATGTCTTTACTAATACTCTTCTCTAGACAACTTCTGTATCCACATATTTAGAAATTCAACTTCAACAATTTAAAAAAAAAACATGCTCTCAGTAATTGGACCTAACCTCAATACCACTTAGCCAATAAAGGTGTAGAGGGAATTCATAATACCTCCGACAAGTTTACATTAAACATTGGAGCTAGGTTCACTGAGTGATAATACTTACTGAACTGCACTTCTTTTCGAGTACGTTTCAATCTGTGTCGTACGTGTACTGAATGATGCCATGAAGCGTAGAATCTGAGCACGCCCTAAAACCCTAGGCAAGAAGTTTACCATCATCACGTCGCCACCTCGTCTTACCACGGCAGGATTGTTCACCCAATACCGTTCCCCCGATTTTAGTGAGGTTGGTCGGCTACCAGCTATACAAAGCAGCTCCATCATTTCATGAGCTACTTTTCAATTATTTCGGCTGCGCTTCTAGTCGGCACTGATCAGTGCAGGGTCCAACTGACCCGAGAGCAGGCTGTTTAAAGACTATAAATTGGCTGGTGGGGAGTTGGGATTAAAGGTAAACATAAGACTACCGGTTATTGCCTTTTGCACTGCAATATTAAGAGTAAACCCTAACCACAATAGGGGCTCTCCCTATTGCGTGGGAATTGCTGCACAGGTTCATTAAACGTATCAGATGACAATTCCTGTTCACTGTATGCAATGCAGGTTTGCTAATACCGCAAATTCTAGACCGCAATACGAGTGACTTAATCCGTTAGCCCTTCCCCTTTCAAACGAAATTCTCTCTAATCTTAATCCGCGTTTTGAACACGACCAGATGACTGACCACTGGTGTTTCATGACAGTACTTGAATACTAAGGAAACTAAATCAGACCGCAGTTTGACCTCATACCCTTGTATACCGCGGCCTGCACGACACAATACGTTTCCCTTAAAACAACAGGCTTCCTCATTCCTTTTCCTTTCCTTAATTGAACTTAGCTCAGGACCAACGTTCTGCTGCACCGCCACATCTTAGAGAAGTGGAAAACTACTAAGAATATGACAGTGTCGATTACCTGGTGATTCTGGTGAGCTCCTTCTCAGAAAACTTTCACCAAGGTGTTCAGCCGCATTTTCGTTAAACATGCGACTCAAGTCATCGTTCACGACATATTCAGTGTCACGGTTACTCAAAACGCTAAATGGGAGCGCTAACATTGCGTAGTCTCCACTTGCAGATTCGCCCCCCTACGCCATGGCTTTGCCAGTACCGAACTGCGAGCCTGGTAGTCGGAATCTAAGAGATGGTTGATGTTCCAGATGTAGTTTAAACTACTTGAGAGTCAGCAAAATGCGGAATATTTTGCTTCAGGCGGAGGGAAGCTACATGAGACGTACGAAAAATCACCAATTCGAAAATTAATTTTAATAGTTCACGAACTCCGCATTATGTCTGCTGAATTGGCAGCTTTCAGAACTAAACTTTGTCAGCCTTTCCGGGAATTTATACCGCTCATGACAAACGGAAGTCCCGTCTTCGTTGACAGTGTGCCACAATTTCCGTTATCGAGAAAGACACTAACGGGCTCCCTATTTCAAATCAAACATGCAAATTGGATTCGGCCACTAGGAATAGCAGTAATCTTGTGGAATGCCCTTCGTGATCCCCCCCTTAACACGCTGTCAGCTATCGCTAGACCTCCCCGTGTTTCACAGTTCCTTGCTGTGTGTTTACCCACATTACTCTTAACACTTTATAATAGACGAATGTGGCTACCGGCTTGGGTTACTATCTGTACCATTCTGCCAACGAGGATCATAGCCTTCCCATTCTGGACAGCATACTTTTGCAGGTTGCCCACAAATCACTAAACCTTCTAAGTGGCGTAAGCTTTGTGGCTAGTCACAAAACAGCAATCCAAAGTGGTCACTAGGTCGCCCTCATTATAGCGTATTTTCAGCTATTTGCACTTGGCTAGAACCCAAACACGAACTTCAACCACTATTTCTGCTTGTCTTAATATACCATTCTAACAGTATGTATGCATGGTCTCGCAGCAGTGTGAATTAATGAAATCCTCTTGGGCTTCCAGCTGTTTCAGGTAGTTAAAATGTGTTATTTGGACTGAAAGAGAGCACAGGTGACGTCACAACCAATGGCGAAGCTATTTAATGGCGATGCCACAGTGAAACATTAGTCAGTTTCAACTTGAAAATGGCCGAGGACAGCTACGACGAAAGCTCGTGGGATTTTATTGAGCCGACGTTGTCGATGCACAAGAAAAATTTATTAATGCCATTCTAACTGTTCTCCATGTCGCTGCACCACAAAATACCCGTTGTCGATTAGCTTACGTCGAGCATGTGCGTGTAGATTATTTCGATGAATTAGCTCCCAGAATATATTAAAGGAAGTTTCTACTATATGTACTCAGATAAACGCTTCTACAACCTCCGATCCATTTAGGGACTCAGCAACTGATAACAATGTTCAGTACTTTACTCAAAAAATTACGCTACATTCTGCAAATCTAAAATAATAATAACAATAATAATAACCCCACTTCCTCGGTAGCACCTTCTGCAATACGCCACCATCGCGTAACTCGTCAACCACATTAACTATAGAAGTAGACACACGACGAATTTGCTCTCGTATCTGTTGATCTAAGAGTGCGCTCAGTTTCACTTCCCACTTGAGCTAACGTACCCTATATTCTACCAGTGAATTACTCAGCCATGCAGACAGTAATTTACACACACAAACAGATTGTACGAGAATGCACAAATCCGGAGCCCTGATATCATAATGAACAATGCGGGCTCTAATAGCATTAACCTGAAAGTAACTTAAAATCTATACCCTCCTCAAAGTTAGCGAACCAACCTGCTATAGCAGTCTTGCTGCTGGAGATGGCATCACTCACCTCTGATTGCTTCTAGTCTGGCAGGATCGTGGGAAGTGCAACAACATCCCAGAGACATCTGCAATCTCAGGTCCGTGACCCGACCTATCAGCATCATGGTGTTTAACATGTAAATGAGGTCTTCTCTCCACACCGCCGGGTATCTCCCTGGCTGCCTTGCTGAAACACTGCAGTAGCAATGAATTTACACTAAATTAAATACAAGACTAAATATATCAATTAGTAAAGTAACTACTCCTTCCCCACGAACAAGTTTTTATTTTATTTTATTTTATTTTATCTCAGACACCTCGCTACTCTGTAACCACGCTCTTCTAGCATAGTGTTATGAGATAACTGAGTGGAAATGATAAACTGAGATGGACGTTATTTCAAGAACTTCCATACTATCATTAAAGGAAAACATCAATATTCAATTCAACAACTTACTCAGCAAAAACAAAATGCAAGTACAGTAATTTCTGGAAGGCACGATAATAAAATAAATTGAAGAGAAGAATTTATGATTACCTAATTATACATGCATGGAAAAATACTGCTGTAATACGAGTGACATTAAGGCTCAGTAAGACAAAATATTCCATTTTACATAAACAGCGCTACTAATTTTTGAAAGCAGTTTACAAAATGTACTATAAGTATTTACATGAAATTTCTGCCATTTGATTGTGTAGATGGATTAAGTCCGTTGCTCGTGGTCTCGCGGTAACGTTCTCGCTTCCAGATTACGGGGTCCCGGGTTCGATTACCGGCAGCGTCAGGGATTTTCACCTGCCCCGAGATGTCTGAGTGTTGTTGTGTCGTCTTCATCATTATCATTCATCCCCATTACAGTTGGAGGAAGGCAACGACAAACCACCTCCGTTAGGACCTTGCCTAGTATGGCGGGGCGGGTTTCCCGCATCGTTCCCCTACACTCTCTCAAGAAGCATTGGACTTCATTTCCAGATGGTTTATGGTACTGTACAGTCACGATTTTGAAATATGCTATTTTCAAGTACCACAATGCCACATATGATCAGACTTAAACGATCTACACAGTCAAATGACGGATCTCTGACCTAAATAACTGTGACCCTATACCATGGCAAGATTATAACACTCGTCCCAAAACTGAGTTCCTATTAAATATAGCAACCAATACGACTGGAGACACTGCACTCATAAGCGTAACACAGCAGACTCGCCATTTAGCAGCGACACAAACGGATTCCTGAATCTCGACCAGAGCGTTTCTGTACAAGCAACGAAGAACACCAGGGCTCACAGCCCCACGCAGGCTATCATTAGCACTTTGGAACTCACAGTGCAGGCTTTCTCCCTGACGACACTCAGCCAGCAAAAATAAACATGTCCAGCCAGGGATCCAGCGGGGTCACAGCACGTTCCTATCTGTCGGTGGAGGAGAACACGCGTTGTCACTCCGCAGCAGACGGCAGACAGCTTCGATTAGTAGGCGCCACAATCGCACTGCCCACAGCGCCACCCAACATGGTGTATTTTGCAGACTTTTCCCCATGTCCCTGTTTTTAACTGTCTTCTCTTCCGTTTATTGGTATTAATGTGTAGCCGTGTTTAACAGCTCTATTTGTCTTCGTATTCTACAGTTCTAACATAGTGCGTATTGTGGTGTCACCGCCAGACACCACACTTGCTAGGTGGTAGCTTTTAAATCGGCCGCGGTCCGTTAGTATACGTAGAACCCGCGTGTCGCCACTGTCAGAGATTGCAGACCGTACGCCGCCACAGGGCAGGTCTATAGAGACTTCCTAGCACTCGCCCCAGTTGTACAACCGACTTTGCTAGCGATGGTTCACTGACAAAATACGTTCTCATTTGCCGAGACGACAGTTAGCATAGCCTTCAGCACGTCATTTGCTACGACCTAGCAAGGCGCCATTATCAGTTGCTATTGATATTGTAAATAATGAACAGACAAGAGCTACGTTCAACATTAATGGATTAAAGTTAAGTATTCCACCATCTGCGTCCGTTTTTCTAAGTTCTAATTTCCTTGTCCTGTTCCAGACCTCACGCCAGCCTGCGTGAGCTAAAACGCGTGCCTTTCGGCTTCCTCTATTCATAAGGGTTGGCTCTCCTGCCAATCCACAACACGTATGACACGAGTTGTTTTAGCGCCCTAAAAGAAAACAAACAACACACCACTGCCGACCATCAGAAGCCTACTAAGCCATTCCCTCCACCTAAGCAAGCAACTCCTCCCACGAGTAAGGAAAAACGTCCTTCAAAAAGTAATTCCAAGTTGAAGAAAGTGGCAGTTAATCCTTCGCATCGGAGAACTCTCTCCCTCTCAGACCTGGACTATGCTCTTTAGCGTATGGACTTAAATCGGAGAGACCGGACAGTGGGGAACCGACTTCTGTTCCCCCTGTCCTCCCGAGTAAAACACCGCCTCTCAGGGAGAAAGAAACTACTAAGCATCGCTAAACAAAGACTTCCGCATGGACATCTGCGTAGCGGTGGATTTTAAATAGATACCGATCACATTTGGATGAATTACAGCTCCTAGTCCAGGAGAAACCGCTCTGCATCTATATGTTCAAATTTGTCTGAATTCCTAAGGGACCACACTGCTTAGGTCATCGGTCCCTAGACTTACACACTACTTAAATTAAATTATGCTAAGAACAACACACACGCCTATGCACGAGGGAGGACTCGAACCTCTGCGGGAGGGGCCGCACAGTCCGTGACATGACGCCTCAAACCGCGCGGCCACTACGCGCAGCGATCCGTATCTGCTTACAAGAAAATCATTTTAAAGTCGCCCACGCACCTGCATTACAGGGTTACCACCCCTACAGGAAGGACGATACTACTGGAGACGGGACTAAAGGTGGAATGGCTGTTTTCGTTGATGACAGATGACATTCCTCTCCTGTCTCTGTTGCCATCGCCATACAAGCAATTGCCATGATAGTTCTAGCACCTGTTAACACCACGCTATCCCTTTGTATCTTCCACTTCTTGATGTCTCTGGATGAAGAGGCACTGACACAACTCTTCTGGGCACGCCCACGCCCATTCCTCCTTCTGGGGGACTTCAGAGCACACAAAGTGCTGTGGGGCTCGGCTACCGCTTGCTCCAGTGGTCGGATGATTGAGCGACTCGTCCATTCCGAGAACATCTGCCTTCTGAACACGGGTCAGATGACACACTTTTCCCCAGCCACAAGATCTGTATCAGCCCTTGACCTTTTTTTTTTTTTTGTTCCCTAGCTATTGCAGACATTGTTCAGTGGGAAGTATCTACAGATTTATATTCTAGTGACCTCTCCCCTATGTGGATCCGTTTTCTGACTTGAATGGAGGCTGACAGGAACCACGAAGATGTGTGATACAAAGGGTAAGTTGGTGGCAGTACAATCGACAGGCTAATTTTGAGCAAAAGGATTGTGTACAAGAGACGGTGGCCCATATCACTTGTGAGATTCAATGGGCTGCTGCCGTGTCCATCCCAAGGTCTAGTAACCACCTCTGACTATGGCCTGTACCTTGGTGGAATGACGAATGTCGATTGGCAATCAGGGCCAGACGAACAGCTCTGCATACCTTCAAACACCATCCAACTACAGAAAACCTTCATGCCTTCGGATTCACGAAAGCACATGGAGGTGAGTGATAGAAGAACGGAAGAGGGCTTCCTGCAAGGAATTTACAACTTCCAATAATTGATCCAATGGACCACTTCCACTCTACATATTTGAGACTTAATAAGGCTGATTTCAGGCAAGGGCCATGCACATCCATTATGACTTTTTCAAGTAATGTGGTCATGCTGGACGCACCAGAAGACATGATTCAGGTTTTAGCTGAACACTTTCTTACTGTCATTACGTCGTCCAGACAAGTAGCTGCTTTCCAGGTGTTCCATAGGACTGTTGAGATGAGGAAACTCCATTTCTCATCGTATAATGAGTAAAACCTTCGTACTCCATGTGGGAAATGGAATCAGCTCTGTCTGTGGCTACAGACACTGCCCCAAGACCTGATGACATCCATTGTGTCATGCTTTGTCATCTGTGCCCTGAAGCGAAACGACAGCTCCTCTCTTGTATCAATGAGATCTGGTTTGATAGACACTACCCCACGAATTGGAAGGAGGCAGCATTAATTCCATTTTGGAAACATGGCAACGACCATAGCGCCCCTACCAATTACCATAGTGTAGCCCTTACCAGCAGTATGAGTAATATTCCTGAACACATGGTCAACCGCCGCCTTGTCTGACTGCTCGAATCCTGAGGTTACCTGAGCCGCTCCCAGTGCGGTTTCAGGCGCTACCGTTCCACCCCTTACAACTTAATTGTACTGAAGACGACGATACAGGAGTCCTTCTTACACCGAGACCATTTGCTTTGTATGAGTTTTGACCTCGGAAAAGCATACGACACTGCTTGGAGGTACAACATCCTTAGCCAACATCATGAACGGCGACTACGTAGTCGCCTGCCACTTCTTACCCAATCCTTTCTCGAGACCCAGCGTTTTCGACATCGGGTTGGCGATCCTTTGTCTGACTGCTATGTTCAAGAGCACGGTGTCTTCCAAGGCATTGTACTCAATGTCATACCGTTTGCCATTGCTGTCAATGTCTTTTCCTCTGCAGTGAAGAGCCCTGTCAAATACTCTTTGTTTGTGGATGACTTTGCAATCTTTTGCTCTTCTTGTAACGTTACAAAGACGACGATGCAGTTACAGCTGACCGATAGGAGCTGGAAACCTGGGCCAGGACAACTGGTTATCGGGCCTCACCAGAGAAGACAACATGGATGCATTTTAACGGTGGTCATGTAAGTTTTAACTAAAAAGTACTCACAGTGGGGAACAATAATTTACGTTCTCAAGAAACTGATCGCTTTTTGGGTTTGTTATTTGTCTCGAAATTAGCTTAGGCTTTCACACCTGAAAGACCTACGAACAAAGGGCTTCCAGCCATTGAATATTTTGAAATGTCTTTCCGGACAAATATGGGAAGCTGACGCTTCCGTTCCCTGCAGTTTTACAAGACATCTGTTCGATTACGTTTAGATTATGGCAGCGCGTTCTATGGATCAGCCCTTATTTCCTTTCTCGAGATGTTAGACGCTTTTCGTGTTTAGGCTATTTGGATATCGACTGGAGCCTTTCGGACGAGCGTAGTTCACAGTCTGTGTGCAGAGGCTGGTGAACCACCACTCTGATTCGACGATGTATCCTTTGGGCTCGACAGGCACTGAAAATCTCAGCGTCACCTCAGTCAGTGGCATTTAGTGTAGTGGTCGAAACCACCAATGAACGGCTGTTCAGGAATCGGCCCCATGCAACCAAACTATTTGGGATGTGTACTACCGACTGTCTCAAGGATATGGATCTATCAGACCTCCAAATGCACAGACAAGAATGGAAAAGCGCTGGTGTCTTCAGAGGCCCAAAGTGATTTTAAATTGACATGGTATAAGAAAACTTGTACTCAGATTATGTTTTTACAACTCTGTTTTCGTCCATTTTAGGTATGAACCACGGTTTTATCCTTATTTGTGCTGATGGGTTCCAGCAAGAGAATATTCTCAGGTGTTCTGCTGTTTTGCCTGATGGGGTTCTCAAAGTGTGTCTTCCGGAACAATTTACAAATTATGATTCTGACTGGCATGGCATTCTTATGACACTGGAAGAGGATTCACAGACATCACTATACAAGGTTTCTTGTCCGTTCCGTCTTGCTCAGTGAACTACCAGCATTTCACAAAATGTATGCAATAGATCATCTGATTCAACTCATCCACGACTCCTTACAGCAGATCCAGCACCGTGGCAAAGGGGGGATGTTTTGCTGTATATCTGGCCACATAGAGATACAGAGTAACAACGTGGCCGACAAAGCAGCGATGAAGTGTATCTTGATGGTGCTGTCCGTCAGTGTCCCATCCTGTTACACACCATCATATCATTTTGTAATTGAAGCATCATGCATCAGTGGGAGACTGAAAGGTTGCAGGTGAAAGAAAACAAAATGCGGTCTCTCAAATCGACTACTAGACGGCCGAAGTGGCCGTACGGTTCTAGGCGCTGCAGTCTGGAACCGCAAGACCGCTACGGTCGCAGGTCCGAATCCTGCCTCGGGCGTGGATGTGTGTGATGTCCTTAGGTTAGTTAGGTTTAACTAGTTCTAAGTTCTAGGGGACTAATGACCTCGGCAGTTGAGTCCCATAGTGCTCAGAGCCTTTTGAAATCGACTACTCAGGTGTATCGCTACATTAGTAAACAGAGACAATGCACTACTACACTGGTGGACACCAGTTGCCTACAACTGAAGAGCGTAATACGTCCTCTAACAATTAAGATCGTAATACGGCCTCTAACAACTGAAGAGCGTAATAGGGCCTCCACCGTTATAAATAATCCTCATAGGAAAATGATATTAGGGAAAAATATTTGTTTCGATGTCCCCTACTTTCCACCCTGCAGATTTAAACTATCCAGAATACGCTGTTACAAGAAGTTCCATGTTAGGTGCCATGATATTCATATTCAGTTGCCGAAATTAAATATCACCTACTCCCAGCATTACCACCTGTAGACAAATTCCATATGCTTTCGCCAACAACTATTCCCGCAAATAATCCATCGCACACCATTTCAAACGTATGCCCCTTTTGTTTTATAAGGAGGATCAAGCATAGTTTGTCTTCTCCATTTGTGAATGTTCGCGATCACGAGAACACACAATTTTGTGCATTATGGTGTATAAACCTAAGAATATTTTCATAATTTGGTGCTCCACAACTGCAATACGTTTCACCAAAGATATAGTTATAGAGTTACGTCATCAGCGGCTGTCAAAAATTTGATTTTCTACTAGTTTCGGCCGGTACGTGAACGATATCCTGGCACTGCATTTTATGGCATTTCGCTGTTTCCTGTCTTCTCATTAAGTTGTATAGAAAAGCTTCAGTGTTGTTGTTATTAAACGTCACTAATACACATTTCCTATCTGGATACATAACTTTGAAAGTCTTTGACAGTAGCTGATGGTGAGTATGCGCTAATGTGTATCGTATAAACCTAATAATTACAACACGCGTTAATAACGTAACATACTGGAGTGTATCCTCCTCACTCCTTGACTTCTACAAGTACTGAAAATGCTGCAATTAGTGAAGCAAGTACATTCTACTGTAGATAATTTTTTTTCTTTTTTTGCTGCAATTAGTGAAGCAAGTACATTCTACTCTAGATAATTTTTTTTCTTTTTTTTGCCTTTTATGTGAAGATGGAAACAGTATCAAATTCTCGTCAGAGTTTGTGTGGGTGTGTCTGTGTCTGTGTGTTTGTTAGTGCGTGGGTGTATGTGCGTGTGGCAGTGGCGGGGGGGGGGGGGGGGTGAGCGGCGGGATGTAAATCGGTTGGTCTTTATGTAAACGTTGTTTTGAGAATGGAAGAAAATTGAGGGTACAATTCATGATGGAAAAGAAGTAGTAAACTTGACCCCGGAGCAAAATATATCTTGGAAAGCGTAAATTATTAACTGAATACGAGAATTACGTTTACATCTTGTCAATTATGGATTGCGAACTGCTGCTATTTTCTACAGTAAAACATTCCACTGTAGGTGCTTTAAATGGGTTTTATTGCCAAAATTTTTCAGAATAAACCATTTAGAGTCGTTCACTTGTGCTTTAGTAAACTGGGTCCAACATGACAGGCTGTGATGTTGCGTTAACTTGGAAACATCAGTGCTACGAATTTTCAACTGTTCGTCCGAATATGGTATAGGACACCTACACCTCACTTGATGTCGCCAAAAAGTTGAAACATCCTTGAAACCAGCGATCTGCTGCAGAGCGCACTCTTGTTTCTGCGTCGCTTGAGAACTTCAGCATCAGTGAGAAGCAGCTTGATTGCAGGATAAATGAATTCACAGAGTTGTGAATCTATAAAAGAAGAAAAACCAGATTATAATAACCACATAAATTTATAAACGTATCATTTATGTGCTAACGAGATAAATTGTTAGAACAAAATTGTAAAAATGTTCTGCTGTATCAGGTACATTGACAATATGTCAGTTCATATAGAAACTACTCCAGATACGCAGCTATCTCTGCTCACAAATGGAAAGAAATACACTTCCTTCTTTCAACTATCACAACTTAGCTGAGTGCACTACGTATCTAAGAAGGTTTACCTAACCTGTATTTGAACAGTTGTAGCTTAACAATGCGGTTACGAGTGTCCCTTAGTAACACTAAGAAGTATTATATAGATTATAAGTACGTATCCAACACTAAGGAAAACAAATATTTAACATACTTACATCATTAATGCTGTTGGCAATTAAGAACCGAACTTGCCAATATGAATCCTCTGCGTATTTATACAGAACAGGCAGAAGATGTCTGTATACATCATCAGATAGCTTCTTAGCTTTAAGCAAAGCGATTAAAGCCTGTGTCGCCTCCAAGTGAAGACCAATCTGTAAAAATAAACGAAAGTTGTAAAAACTGATTCGCTATGTGTACTAGTTAATGAGCGTAAGTGGATAAGAAATTGTCTTTATGTACCTTATCTTCCAGGGCCTTCTCGAAAATGGGTACTACATGAGAAGCAAAAAACTGGACATCAGCGTCTTCAGCTATAGCAGGCAACATGGACAGTGCCATTCTTCGCACTAACATATCTTCATCCTCACACAGACGATGAAACAGTTCACCTAGGTACTCTGCAATCAAACAAAATACGAAAATCAAATTCGTTTCAAAATGATAGTTGGCTACAGAGGTTTCTTTTACAATAAGCTTCAAGTATACAGTTCTTCAGATTTGATTAATTACCTTTTACTGTGGGAGTAACTCGTCCATAAATGGCGCATAGATCCTTGCAAGCCAATAGCCGAGAGGTACTCCTTTCTCCTGCCACTAGCTTTTCTATATTCGCAACTGTGTCCCGAGTGTTCGGATGTGTTACGTCAGCACCGTAACTGATGGTTGATTTGTGCTCGTATACTTCTCCAAGAGTACACTCATACCAAGTGGGAGCCTGCAAAATAAACGGGACGTTAAGTAAAATAAATACTGAAAAACAGAATGTTTGACAACATCTGTATATAATTCTGAAAATCCGGTTAAACCCCATGCTCTTAAGCAAATACTGACTGTCATTTACAATGAAAACCAACTTGGTCTTTGGAACACTAAATTCAGTACCCAGTTTAGTGATAATTTGTTCTAATTTTAGTTTTGGTCGCCCTTAACTTGTTCCACAACGTGTTAATAGAATGTTTCCAAAAAACTCTGAAAGTTTATCTGCTAAGAGCATGTTGGGCCTACTTCACTGTTGTTAATAGTTATGAGCTGTTTGTTACATATATGCATCATCATTATCCCAGATGCTGACTGAAATTATTTTAATTCCGCATATCTATTACTGTATTTATACAGTCAAGATTGATTGTTACCCTTCGTAATGAATTGCTGCATTATCTTATAAATTTCTAAGTATGTGATTCAGGTAGCTCTGTAATTTGCATGGACTGTGTGATAAAATAACGATGTGAGAACACCTGCCTGGAAGGAATCGTAGTGAAGAACTTTAATCATCGTGTATGACCTTTCTACGACAGTTACCCCGGAAGATAGCCCTACCGTTTACCAGGTGCTCTAAAATGTGCGCCTATGTGGGGAGTGCAACATAGCCTACACTTTTGGAATATGCGAGTATGAGAGTGAAATGCGACTTGCAAATATTTTCTTCGGAATTTAATTTTAATTTCTAATTTAAAAATATGAATAGCGGAGCGAATATATTGCGTCTTACAGCAAACGTGATCTTAATATAATGCCTAACTGCAGAAGGTAATCTCAGAATGACCGTTGTTGCGCTAGTGGTGTGACATACCTCTTCAGGTAGCGAGGCACCGCACCAATGCGACATCGCGATGTTCATGCCCGGGTCGCAGATCATCTCGTCATCGTCATCCTCATAGAAGGGCTGCCTACGCCTGAGGAACACCCAGAGGCAGCATCCTCCTTTCTTGCACAGCAAACTCCGGAACAAGCTCCGAAACATCTACGAAATGCAAACGGCCGTATCAGTATCTGTTGAATGGCGAGTGACTCGTAGATATCAACAAAAAAAAATTAAAAAAAATTGCGATGCCTCTTAGGAATTCGAATAATAATGGTAAATCTTCATATGTTCACAGAGGATCGTGATACGTGTTGGCGTTAATGTCGATAGTAAATCGTCTGCAGATGATAGCGAAACCAATAACTTCTCATTGTGTTTACCAAGAGGCGAAGAGTAAAAGATATATGGCCCAAAGAATTTTTGTCTCATTATGCAGGTATATATCGACTTCTAGGAAGGAAAATTTAGATTCTATCATCTAATTTGAAGACGTTATCATCTGTAGCAGACGTAATGTCCAGAATGATGTAATTAGGGTCAAATCTGTACAATTTGTACAGAAACCAGATGGCAGTGATAAGAATCGAGGGGCCTGAAAGGGAAGCAGTGGTTGGGAAGGGAGTGAGACAGGGTTGTAGCCTCTCCCCGATGCTATTCAATTTGCTCGTATATTGAGCAAGCAGTAAGGGAAACAAACGAAAAATTCGGACGAGGAATTAAAACCCATGGAGAAGAAATAAAAACTTTGGGGTTCCCCGCTGACATTGTAATTCTGTGAGAGACATCAAAGGATCTAGAAGAGCAGTTGAACGGAATGGACAGTGTCTTGAAAGGGGGATATAAGATGAATATCAACAAAAGGAAAAAAGAGGATAATGGAATATAGTCGAATTAAATCAGGTGATGCTGAGGGAATTAGATTAGGAAATGAGACACTTAAAGTGGTAAATGAGTTTTGCTGTTTAGGGAGCAAATAACTGATGATGGTCTAAGTAGATAAGATGTACAATGTAAACTGGCGATGGCATGGAAAGCGTTTCTGAAGGTGAGAAATTTGTTAACATGGGATATAGATTTAAGTATGAACAAGTCTTTTCTGAAAGTATTTGTATGGAGTGTAGCAAAGTATGGGAGTAACACATGGACGATAAATAATTTAGACAAGAAGAGAATAGCAGCTATCGAGATGTAATGGTACAGAAGAACCCTGGAGATTGGATGGGTAGATCACGTAACTAATGTTGAGGTACTGAACAGAATTGGGGAGAAGAGACATTTGTGGCACATCTTATCTAGAAGAAGGGATCTGTTGGTAGGACACGTTCTGATGCATCAAGGGATCATCAATTTAGTATATGGAGGGAAGCAGGGAGGGTAAAAATCGTAGAGAGAGACCAAGGCATGAATACACTAAACAAATTCAGAAGGATGTAGGTTGCAGTAGTTATTCGGTGATGAAGAAGCTTCCACGGGATAGAGTAGCTTGGAGAGGTGCATCAAACCCGTCTCTGGATTGAAGGCCACAACAACAACAACTGTGGCTGCTTGAGTTTTCATTTGTCACCGGAGATACAGTCGTATTATTGTAGTATATCCGTAATCATACAAAATTTAAGTTTGTTCCTGGAAGAGAGTTTGATTCATCAACAAAAGAATTACTTCTTGAACACATCGTATCGACGTAATATACGGAAATGCTTACAACATTTAAAAAATAATCGCTTCACTTTGGACGGCAGTTTCGAGTGTTACTTTCTCTTTTTGACTTTCGCAAAAAAAATGGCTCTGAGCACTATGAGACTTAACATCGATGCTCATCAGTCCCCTAGAACTTAGAACTACTTAAACATAACTAACCTAAGGACATCACACAACACCCAGTCATCACGAGGCAGAGAAAATCCCTGACCCCGCCGGGAATCGAACCCGGGAACCCGGGCGGGGGAAGCGAGAAAGCTACCGCACGACCACGAGCTGCGGACTGACTTTCGCAGCTGCCATTTTATTGCAGTAGTGAGAGTTACGCATTTCATTAGTTTCCTTAAAATACTACAGCTTCCATAATAATACAGGTGTAAGAGTTAGATAAATAAATTATTTTCTTTAGTTTACTTAAAATACTAGTACACTACACGGGAAATGCTCTGAAGCATTGTCTGTGACAACTTAGTACACGGATACAGCTATATGGTACTACATAACGTATTTTGTTGTCCTACAATACCATTTTCGTTTATTTTATTTAGAACTTTGTATAATTTTACCACGTGATAAGATGCGAATTTTCACACTGAAGCAGGCATGTGATGAAAAACAAAAATTGTGCAGGTACGTGGGTAAAATGGGAAAACGTGGTGATGAAGAGAAACGAAATAACGTACCTACATAACAAAAAAAAATTAAGAAAATAAGGGGGGAGATGTGATACACTTGGACAAACTTTACAATGCTATATCTCATACTCTACGTCATGACGGAAAGATAGCCTCTATCTTCGCCAGTAATGGAGTCTCTCGTGATCACGGAAACAGAGGAATTCTCCTACTTGCTGAGACCTGGTCTTTGGAATTGAAGATTATCGATCACTCTGCAATCCCCTTACAGCACCACGATGTACTTTAAACATGCGCACTTAGAAAGGAACTAAACACTACCTCAAAAACCGCCTCTGCTGCCACAAAGTACTATGTCACTTTCATATCGCTTTTCCGCACTCAATCTAGAATGCTACTGATACAGTTCAGTACAAGTTCGCACATTTTAACATAGATGAGTTCGCATTTAAGTGACAGAGGGTGTGAAGAGTTGCTTCGTCTCGCCTACCGCATCTCTTTACTCCATTGCCCAGTCCACAGATCGGATCATGCTAACTGATGTCACTAAACCCTCAAACGTATCGTAAGGCTTAACATATGGCGGGATTTGTCACTGATAATTATTTTAAATAGTAGGTACACAATAGTAAAATTTTCGCTGATCCTTTTAAACCTGCTTTGCATCTGTTTCCTCAGAATTATATCGTAAATTATCTAAATTCGATCTGAAGAAAAATATTCAGAACTGCGTAATCAATTTCGGACTGACGTCGCCCGCTATCAAACCGTTCTATACTTCACATCTGACAATGAATACACTATCTACACCTTAAGCAGACAATGAAGCGAAATATATTGCTGTTTACCTTGCACTAGAAGAGCCTTCACTGGCAAGGCAAGAAGAAATTTGCTACGATCAGACCCCTTTCTTCTTTATCGAGCCTCAGACTGTTTCTAGGTAACGACACACGTCACTTGCTACCAATACCTATTGTTGGGAGTCTTCGCTCGTCAACGACGTTTAGCAGTGGAGAGAGACTGTCATTTTAAATCAGATATAAAAATTTAGCCTGACTATTCGAACGAAAATTGTAACACGTTTCAGTATTACGCAGACAGTAAGTCGCCTGTTCATTTACTCACTAACAAGGTGCAAACAACGTAAGAAACCATAGTCTGCCCCCCATCTGCGCAAAATTTACAACTGGTCTCACTCAAAGACCGCTGGCTGCAAAATAATAATTTCTGCATGAGGTCTCTGGTGACATATAACCAACATGCATCCATATTTGGCGAAAGATGCTGAGAATTAGAAGCACTCCGATCCGGACGGAGACAGATCTGAACATTGGTCACCGATGGTTAGCACTATTCGAAAGTCACTCCTATTGGCTGAGGCTCTTGACGGCAGGTTTAACATGACTAGTTTTGATCGGAGGCCTTTCTACCACGTGCTGATATCTTGGATGGCGGTGGCGGTATTACAACCCTGGAGAAGTAATATTGTGATGCCCGCTCGGTTAGCCGTGCGGTGTAACGCACCGCTTTCCGGGCAGGAAGGTGAGCCGATCCCCGGCACGAATCCGCCCGGAGGATTAGGGTCGAGGTCCACTTTCTCCACGTACGCGTACACCATAATTACTCTACCACGCAAACATTAAGGTTACACTCGTCTGGTGTGAGACGTTTCCGGGCGAGTCCACTGGGGGTCGAAACTCACAGGCCGGCGGCGGTGGCCGATCGGTTGTAGACGCTTTAGTCCGGAATCGCACGACTGCTACGGTCGCAGGTTCGAATCCTGCCTCGGGCATGGATGTGTGTGATGTCCTTAGGTTAGTTAGATTTTAGAAGTTCTAAGTTCTCGGTGACTGGTCTCCAGTTCAATACAATACAAAATTGTGACTTATTTGCTGACTAATTTCAGTTAAAGGCTTCAGGAGGTAGATCACAAACTGATACATTTGCTCATGCAAATTAATACATCGTGTTTGGCTGATTGGCAACAATGGGGCCCGCAGAACGTTATAGCTTCTTCTCCTTCTGTTTGGGAACAATGAATTCTACAGTGCTGGTATCAGATATTTTATCACTGGAGTTATCAGTAATGTTCAAGGAATTAAGTATGTAGTCAGATTACAACAAACAGAGCGAAAACGCGAACACCTAACAAAAGTAATGTACTGAGATGCGTTTTCAGAGATGGAAAAATTTAAATTAAGGCGTTTAATATAAACACCTTTGTGTATATCGGATGATTATCAAGCAAAAACAATATTCGGTGCTAATAATTCATATTAATACACGGCAGTAATCACACTCTTAAGATGAAAGGCAGATTGTAAAGTCGGTCGTAAGCCTTCCTCATGGATATGTTTATTCCGTCGTAGATGTGCATTAAGTTTTACTAAACTCATCTATAGAAATTCGGCGTTTCTGTCCTCTGCAACTTGTCGCTTCTTATGTTAGATAAAAGTTGTCGGTTCACCACATCTGTTTGCGTGCATTATACGTGATCGCTCAGCTTCCATTCATCACACACTTCTTATAATCAGCAGTCTTGCTTTCATTTTGAAAGTTTCTTCTAATTTGTGATGATTTGTCGTAGCTGTACTCAGTCTCATCATTTTCTAATAGACATGGAGAGAGAAACTATTAGAAGCATCATACTGCCATCTGTTAATTAGGAATTCTTCGATTCACTCAAATATCAGTAGTGATATTGCGTCGGCCGTCGTTCGATTCAGACGTAGTTAGAATATATTCCTACAGTGGAGATCTAGATCGTCTACACAAACTCCGATATTTACAAGATTTAAATACGGTTATCTGACAGAGTAGACTTTGTTCAATTAACATCTTCGAATTCCATCCTACATAAATTGAAGGAAATGTGTTAATGTGGCACTTACAGAGTCTGGGCCGTCTAGAAAATTTGTCTCCTTGGGTATTTGTATTGTTAATTCTACATAAGAAAATCGCTTTCTCCTAGACCCAATATTTTGTTTCCTACCTGTGAATAGGGTAATATTTCATTTCACTTCGATGATTTCTTCCTTCAAACTAGTTCACTTCTTGGGCACAAAATTAGTTTTATATCAGATTGGCGTAAAATAAAAAAGTGCTTTCTGATTTTGAAAAACAGTTAGTTTACTTTTCAAAACTACATTCGGTATTACTTTCCTATTGAATATTCTGGAACTGACATAACAATGTAGCCGTATGAGGTACATTCCATCAATCCTCTTCATTAGCTTGCTCAAGATACTAGAACACTACAGAGGAAGAAACATCGAGGAACTGCTCTTAAGAGGTAGTGCAAGTATAGTATGGCTCGACAACAGGATTGTCCTAAAATACAGTTTCACTTTATTCCTAAATTATTGTAAATTTATGGTATGGTACAGTATGAATGTTTATCGACATGTAGCTTGTCTGTTACAAAAATGGCAACTGGGGTTTGAAGTGGATAAAAGCTTGTTACGAGATGGTTAAAGTAAACGAAATAACTTACTTACATAACATATGGAAGTACTAAGAAAACTAAGGTACCGAATTTAATGTTCTTGTGCAAAGTTATATAGCTACATTTCGACGACCAGAGACTGTTGGTAATACAGCTTATGAATGCGCCCATAAGGGAGGCTCTTGTCACGAACAGAACCCTGAAATTGCCCTACTTCATGATATCTGGTCGTAGCTGTTCAAGCTTATCTATCACACTTCATAGTAGTAACAGCTCAAGATATTCTTTAAACATGTGCAATCGGAAAGGAACAAATCACTCCGTTCCACCTGCCTCTGCTGCCACAAAGCATGACTGCATTTTTTCACAGCGTATCCGAAAAGAATCCAGAATGCGACTAACGCAGTACGCTTAACGATGCACGCGATCGCAATGACATGAGAGGGAATGTCGAGATTAGTTTCGTCTTTGCTGCTATATCTGTTTACTCCATTTCTTAGTTCGCAGTTAAAGTCGTGCAAACTGATGTCACTAAACACCCAATATGTCGTAAACCGTAACATGTGACGGAAATGTGTGGTGTGTCCTATGAATAAATAATTCGCGGAGGTATGTAATTTAGAGCAACTGAGGGAACGACAGAAAACAGATAAAAATGAAGGTCACAAACAACTGAGCGTAACGCCCGTCACCAGAGCCGCATTATTGGTTTATGATCGCAAGTTCGATATGTATCGTTTGGAACCCGCGACTTCGATAGGCAATCATTCTTGGAAATTACAACACTTAACTGTAACATCATACTAAATTGTCACCGAATAGTATTTTAAGGGGTGGGTAAGTAATAGTTAAATTTTCACTTATCCATGTACGCCTGCTTTGTAGCTGTGTCCTAGGAATTGTACCGCAAATTAACTACATGCGATCTACAGAAGAGTATTCAGTTCTCCGTATAGTGCGTCATTGAATTCGGATAGATGTAACTTATTATCAGACTGCGTTATACCTCAGATGCAACAGTGAAAATAGCTATCTACAGGTTAGGCAGACAATGAAACGAGAAGTATTTGATGCTTACCTTGCGCTACAAGAGTCTTCACCGGCAAGGCTAGAAGAAAATTGCTAAGAGCAAATCGCTTTCTTCGTTAGCAAGCCTCAGACTATTTCTAGGCAACGTCACGGGTGACTTTCTGCCAATGCCTATTGTTGGTGCCTTTGCTTGTCTTATTTGGAATTGAGGGGCCGTCTTTTTAATTCATATGTTACAGACGAGTCATAGGCTTTGCTGTGAGTGGCAGCAAAGCAGATCGCAACAAGAAGTTAGGTCATCAAAGGCAATTTCCACCACTTTCGCATTTCCTAACCAGTTTTGCACCGATTTACACACATTGCCGCGAACGTACTATATGCGATCATATTAACTGCCGCGTCACGATTCAATGTTTTCGCCATTGGTTGCAATACATTGGTTTTAAATCTCAGGCTTCGCGTCCATTTCAGCTATTGTTTTCGTTCGTCTGTTCATCTAATTAAGTCCAGTTTCGGTTCCTGAAATACATGCGAATATGGCCCAGAAAGTAATTGAACTGAATTTGTTAGAAAGCTGATCGTTGCATTTCACGAACGTCAGTTAAATGACGTACCATACTTCTACAACAGTTCATTAGATGACGTCGCAACACAGTTCACTCGGTGCTCTCAGTCTTTATAGATGTACGTTTTATGTTCCTTTGCGGATCAATGAATAAACAAAAATATTAGCAATTTTAGCGGTAAGTAACTCTTACTTATCAGCTATCGTACAGTCGCACCTTCCGAACTTGGAGTTTTCTCGTCTAATAAAACTTGATGCCATAAAGTTTTTTGTCCTCTTAGCAGATGCGTTTATTTTGTTTATGCGCTTCGCTGTACTATGTGAGCAATAGGGTAGTGGAAATGAATGTACAAACCAGTGCTTTCCGCATATAAAAACGTAGTGTATAGAAAGCATCTACGAATACCCTTGAGGAATCTACGTGTCTGACCATGTCAACGAAGAAAATGGATCGGGACAGATGGATGTAATACCCTTCCACTCCTCGCGAAACGCAGACCCACGTAATGATTCATTCCACAATTTAGTGAATCGAACAGTAAGCGTAGCAATAATTGTAAATTTTATACGGTGTGAGTGAGTCGAAGGTACAGATTTGGATGGGTGTAGTTCTTTTCGTGAAACCACATAACTCTTTTATTTCTGGGGAACAAAGGGGACTGTAGCCACCGCAGTCATAAACCTAAGACAGCCAACTTCCCTTTGGTCAGCCACAGCAACGGTTTCTGAAAGACAAATTGGACTCTTGAACACAAACTATCATCTCAGACATTACGTGGACGCATCGAAGTACATCAGGGTTCACAACCCCAAGCAGGCGACCATTAGCAGGCTGGGTCACTCGAAGGTGGGCATCGCTGTCGACGATACAGAGGAAGCAAAAACAAATATGTCTAGCCAGGCGTTCTACGGGTTTGACTCCGCAGATGGGCGCTACTCGTTCCAGGCTGTTGGTGGAAGGGAACTCGTGTTGTCACTCCACAGCAGACGGCTGGCAGCTTCGTCTAGGAGAATGGGGACTTAGCTGCAGTCGAATGCATTGGATCAGCGGCGACTCCTGTGTCTGCATCCCCTTCACTTCATAAACTATAAGCAGTGATTTGGGGAGGTGGCGGGGGACTGAGGAGGGAGTAGCCTTTGCAAGCTGCCGTTCCCACAATTCAGAATAAATAAGAAAACTGTAAACTACATATTCCATTCATTTATTTATTCGAATAATGCTTTTGGACGATCCGGTAAATAAACTTCGGTCTTGATTCCCTGTGTTTAATTTTCGCTGCTCCCAGAATTCCATTCGTCTTCGCGAGTTCTGTTCCTTTCCTCCCTAGTTACTATTTATTTCTTTTTCAGACCTTGTCTTTCCTGAAGTACTGCTTATGTGTTGCCTCTCGTAAAAGTGATTTGTTACCTATTATGTCATTTCTGATTCCTTCATGCCTTTCTCAATGTCGGTGATCTATGTGGGTTTGGATCTGGAGTTGAAAGTCTGCTTGGTTAATCTGTTACTATCCATTCTGTATATGTTGTTGTTGTTGTTGTGGTCTTCAGTCCTGAGACTGGTTGGATGCAGCTCTCATTGCTACTCTATCCTGTGCAAGCTTCTTCACCTCCCAGTACCTACTGCAACTTGCGTCCTTCTGAATCTGCTTAGTGTATTCATCTATTGGTCTCCCTCTATGATTTTTACCCTCCACACTGCCCTCCAATGCTAAATTTGTGATCCCTTGATGCCTCAGAACATGTCCTACCATCCGGTCCCTTCTCCTTGTCAAGTTGTGACAGAAACTCCTCTTTTCCCCAATTCTATTCAATCCCTCCTCATTAGCTATGTGATCTACCCATCTAATCTTCATTATTCTACTGTAGCACCGCATTTCGAAAGCTTCTATTCTCTTCTTGTCCAAACTATTTATCGTCCATGTTTCACTTTCATACATGGCTACACTCCATACAAATACTTTCAGAAACCACTTCCTGACACTTAAATCTATACTCGATGTTAACAAATTTCTCTTCTGCAGAAACGCTTTTCTTGCCATTGCCAGTCTACATTTTATATCCTCTCTACTTCGACCATCATCAGTTATTTTGCTTCCCAAATAGCAAAACTCCTTTACTACTTTAAGTGTCTCACTTCCTAATCTAATTCCCTCAGCATCACCCGACTTAATTCGACTACATTCCATTATCCTCGTTTTGCTTTTGTTGATGTTATATCCTCCTTTCAAGACACTGTCCATTCCATTTAACTGCTCTTCCAAGTCCTTTGCTGTCTCTGACAGAATTACAATGTCATCGGCAAACCTCAGTTTTTATTTCTTCTCCATGGATTTTAATACCTACTCCGAATGTTTCTTTTGTTTCCTTTACAGCTTGCTCAATATACAGATTGAATAACATCGGGGAGAGGCTACAACCCTGTCTCACTCCCTTCCCAACCGCTGCTTCCCTTTCATGTCCTTCAACTCTTATAACTGCAGTCTGATTTCTGTACAAATTGTAAATAGCCTTTCGCTCCCTGTATTTTACCCTTGCCACCTTTAGAATTTGAAAGAGAGTATTCCAGTCAAAATTGTCAAAAGCTTTCTCTAAGTCTACAAATGCTAGAAACGTAGGTTTGCCGTTCCTTAATCTTTCTTCTAAGATAAGTCGTAAGCTCAGTATTGCCTCACGTGTTCCGGTATTTCTACGGAATCCAAACTGATCTTCCCCATGGTTGGCTTCCAAACGAGTTGTTTAGTAAGTTGAAAACCAGCTTGGTTAATCTGTTACTATCCATTCTGTATATATGTACAGGAAACTGTAGGCTTGCTTTCCGCATTGTGTTAGATGGCTTTTCAATTTTGACATGGAACTCTCTGTTTGATCATAATTCTTATGCAATATTACTATTACTTCTGGGTTCCAGTAAGTCCCATACAATTCTTCTTTTAACTTTCGTCAGTTTTTCAACGTCCGCAAATGCTGTCAGTTTAAACGTCTTTGCTGCATTCAGTGCTTGGTATTGCGTTAGTTTTTGTTTCAGGACGACGATTTTGTTTTCTTCCATATATTTTTATGATCATTTGGAACGCCGTTTCCATTTTATGTACTCATTTTTCTGTGTAAATTTTGTCCTTTTAATGGCTTGTTATCCATTCACCTAGGTATTTAAAACAGTTTGTTTCAGATACTGTGCTGCTACAAATTTTAAGATTTCGAGAGGTTTAATTGATATTTATCATGAAATGAGTTTTTTCAAAATGATGTTTTTTACATTTTGCTTCCTTGTTTTTGTAGTTGTGTGATAAGTTCGTTGGCACTATGCATGCCATGTCATCGGCAAAAGCCAGACAATCTACGGTGATATTAATGGGGATTCTTCCTAGTAGGAACACCCTTAGTAATGAAGGATTCCTCCATTCTCAAACAACCTTCTCTAACGTTCAAATAAAAATTAGCGGTAGTTAACTATCTGCCCGTCTTACCCATTATTTTATTTCAAAAGTTTTTCAAAGTTCAAAAAAATGGTTCAAATGGCTCTGAGCACTATGGGACTCAGCTGCTGTGATCATCAGTCCCCTAGAACTTAGAACTACTTAAACCTAACTAACCTAAGGACATCACACACATCCATGCCCGAAGCAGGATTCGAACCTGCGACCGTAGCAGCAGCGCGGCTCCGGACTAGAGCGCCTAGAACCGCACAGCCATCGCGGCCGGCTCTTTCAAAGTTCCCAAATAAATTTTACTTTTGATGTTTTTGTTTCTTAAAGTTACTTTAATTATTTTGTGTTGTTTTACTGTTGGGTTCGAATTCCTTTATAAAATTGACTGTTGCATTTCTATCAATTCAGTCGTATTGCTTTTAAAAATCTTCAATAATTATCGTGTATGTCCAGTTTCTCATTTGGCTTATTTCTATTATCTTCTCTAGAGGTAGTATTTGCTTTGGAAAAGACATTTCCACCCTAAATCCTGCTTGATACTCTCCTATTTCTGGGTCAGTAATTACTTCAGCCCTCTTTAAAAGTTCCATAGACAAGATCTTACGTCACACTGGCAAGAGAGAGATCCGTCTGTAATTATTAGGATCAGTTTTTCTTAGTTTTCTATCTAGTGAGTGTATTCGTTGATTTCCATTCACAAAGTAAGCTGTTTGTTGACCAAATTTCATTAACGATGGCTGTTAGGCATAAAGTAATGTCGTTACTAGAGTGTTCCCGTAATTCAGCAACTGTATTGGTCTCTCTGGATGTTTTGTTGTTTTTGAGTGATTTGTTAAATTTCTCTGATTTCATCCAATGTTGGTGGCTTTGAGTCTGATTGTATTTTGATTACATTATCGAAATGAAATTGTTGCTTTGGTGGATCGCAGTAGTGCAGTTCTTTGAAGTAATCCATAAGTATTCTGCAGTTCTCAGTGTCATTACGTATGCAATTTTCTGTCTTTTTGGATCTATAAACTGTAAATTTGGTGGTGTGTACTTTCTTAAATTATTTTTCAATGTTTTATAAAAGTTCACTTTGTTGTTTCGCTTAAAGTGTGACTCAACTGACCTTATATGTTATACACACATCTTTTCGAGCCATTTTGTGGATGTTTCCCAGCTTCTGTATAATTTTTCCTGATCCTGTCTCTCTTATTTGCGTTCCAGACATTCTAAGCTCGTTGTCTGTTTATAATTAACTCTATCATCACTCCACCATCATCACTCTACCATTTCTTTTAAAGAGAGGTAGTTTTTTCTGTCGTGTCAGTAACGTCTTTTTGAAGTTCTTCCCAAAATTTAGCTACCCTGTTTTCCAAATGTCTTTACTAATAATCTTCTCTAGACAACTTCTGTATCCACATATTTAGAAATTCAATTTCAACAATTTAAAAAAAAATGCTCTCAGTAGTTGGACCTAACCTCAATACTACTTAGCCACTAAAGGCGAAGTGGGAATTCATAATACCTCCGACAAGTTTACATTAAACATTGGAGCTAGGTTCACTGAGTGATAATACTTACTGAACTGCACTTCTTTTCGAGTACGTTTCAATCTGTGTCGTACGTGTACTGAATGATGCCATGAAGCGAAGAATCTGAGCACGCCCTAAAACCCTAGGCAAGAAGTTTACCATCATCACGTCGCCACCTCGTCTTACCACGGCAGGATTGTTCACCCAATACCCTTCCCCTGATTTTAGTGAGGTTGGTCGGCTAGCAGCAATACAAAGCAGCTCCATCCTTTCATGAGCTACTTTTCAATTATTTCAGCTGCGCTTCTAGTCGGCACTGATCAGTGCAGGGTCCAACTGACCCGAGAGCAGGCTGTTTAAAGACTAGAAATTGGCTGGTGGGGAGTTGGGATTAAAGGTAAACATAAGACTACCGGCTATTGCCTTTTGCACTGCAATATTAAGAGTAAACCCTAACCACAATAGGGGTTATCCCATTTAATATGGTCACTATGACTGAATGCAAGTGGGACTACTTCCAAATCCTGTTACCAAATCCCGCAAAGGAATAGTTCGGTAATTTAGTGCAGCAGTACTGTGGGCCACCGTCATTTAAAAACAGAAACTCTGAAAGGTAGCTGATTTAAACGCCGTTGCATTATGGGAAATGAAAGCGCGACAAGAGCCATAGGTCGAAACTATCCCTTGCAAACACCTGATTCACCCTTGCAAGGTAATATTGGTAGTAGCGATCAACCAGCGGAAGCGTGTATACGCAAATACACACCCAAAGACTCACCATTTACTCTCTCTATTGCGTGGGAATTGCTGCACAGGTTCATTAAACGTATCAGATGACAATTCCTGTGCACTGTATGCAATGCAGGTTTGCTAATACCGCAAATTCTAGACCGCAATACGAGTGACTTAATCCGTTAGCCCTTCCCCTTTCAAACGAAATTCTCTCTAATCTCAATCCGCGTTTTGAACACGACCAGATGACTGACCACTGGTGTTTCATGACAGTACTTGAATACTAAGGAAACTAAATCAGACGGCAGTTTGACCTCATACCCTTGTATACCGCGGCCTGCACGACACAATACGTTTCCCTTAAAACAACAGGCTTCCTCATTCCTTATCCTTTCGTTAATTGAACTTAGCTCTGGACCAACGTTCTGCTGCACCGCCACATCTTAGAGAAGTGGAAAACTACTAAGAATATGACAGTGTCGATTACCTGGTGATTCTGGTGAGCTCCTTCTCAGAAAACTTTCACCAAGGTGTTCAGCCGCATTTTCGTTAAACATGCGACTCAAGTCATCGTTCACGACATATTCAGTGTCACGGTTACTCAAAACGCTAAATGGGAGCGCTAACATTGCGTAGTCTCCACTTGCAGATTCGCCCCCCTACGCCATGGCTTTGCCAGTACCGAACTGCGAGCCTGGTAGTCGGAATCTAAGAGATGGTTGATGCTCCAGATGTAGTTTAAACTACTTGAGAGTCAGCAAAATGCGGAATATTTTGCTTCAGGCGGAGGGAAGCTACATGAGACGTACGAAAAATCACCAATTCGAAAATTAATTTTAATAGTTCACGAACTCCGCATTATGTCTGCTGAATTGGCAGCTTTCAGAACTAAACTTTGTCAGACTTTCCGGGAATTTATACCGCTCATGACAAACGGAAGTCCCGTCTTCGTTGACAGTGTACCACAATTTCCGTTATCGAGAAAGACACTAACGGGCTCCCTATTTCAAATCAAACATGCAAATTGGATTCGGCCACTAGGAATAGCAGTAATCTTGTGGAATGCCCTTCGTGATCCCCCCCTTAACACGCTGTCAGCTATCGCTAGACCTCCCCGTGTTTCACAGTTCCTTGCTGTGTGTTTACCCACATTACTCTTAACACTTTATAATAGACGAATGTAGCTACCGGCTTGGGTTACTATCTGTACCATTCTGCCAACGAGGATCATAGCCTTCCCATTCTGGTCAGCATACTTTTGCAGGTTGCCCACAAATCACTAAACCTTCTAAGTGGCGTAAGCTTTGTGGCTAGTCACAAAACAGCAATCCAAAGTGGTCACTAGGTCGCCCTCATTATAGCGTATTTTCAGCTATTTGCACTTGGCTAGAACCCAAACACGAACTTCAACCGCTATTTCTGCTTGTCTTAATATACCATTCTAACAGTATGTATGCATGGTCTCGTAGCAGTGTGAATTAATGAAATCCTCTTGGGCTTCCAGCTGTTTCAGGTAGTTAAAATGTGTTATTTGGACTGAAAGAGAGCACAGGTGACGTCACAACCAATGGCGAAGCTATTTAATAGCGATGCTACAGTGAAACATTAGTCAGTTTCAACCTGAAAATGGCCGAGGACAGCTACGATGAAAGCTCGTGGGATTTTATTGAGCCGACGTTGTCGATGCACAAGAAAAATTTATTAATGCCATTCTAACTGTTCTCCATGTCGCTGTACCACAAAATACCCGTTGTCGATTAGCTTACGTCGAGCATGTGCGTGTAGATTACTTCGATGAATTAGCTCCCAGAATTTATTAAAGATAGTTTCTGCTATATGTACTCAGATAAACGCTTCTACAACCTCCGATCCATTTAGGGACTCAGCAACTGATAACAATGTTCAGTACTTTACTCAAAAAATTACGCTACATTCTGCAATTCTAAAATAATAATAACAATAATAATAACCCCACTTCCTCGGTAGGACCTTCTGCAATACGCCACCATCGCGTAACTCGTCAACCACATTAACTATAGAAGTGGACACACGACGAATTTGCGCTCGTATCTGTTGATCTAAGAGTGCGCTCAGTTTCACTTCCCACTTGAGCTAACATACCCTATATTCTACCAGTGAATTACTCAGCCATGCAGACAGTAATTTACACACACAAACAGATTGTACGAGAATGCACAAATCCGGAGCCCTGATATAATGAACAATGCGGGCTCTAATAGCATTAACCTGAGAGTAACTTAAAATCTATACCCTCCTCAAAGTTAGCGAACCAACCTGCTAAAGCAGTCTTGCTGCTGGAGATGGCATCACTCACCTCTGATTGCTTCTAGTCTGGCAGGATCGTGGGAAGTGCAACAACATCCAAGAGACATCTGCAATCTCAGGTCCGTGACCCGACCTATCAGCATCATGGTCCTTAACATGTAAATGAGGTCTTCTCTCCACACCGCCGGGTATCTCCCTGCCTGCCATGCTGAAACAGAGCAGTAGCAATGAATTTACACTAAATTAAGTACAAGAGTAAATATATCAATTAGTAAAGTAACTACTCCTTCCCCACGAACAAGTTTTTATTTTATTTTATTTTATTTTATTTTATTTTACTTTATTTTATTTTATTTTATTTTATCTCAGACACCTCGCTACTCTGTAACCACGCTCTTCTAGCATAGTGTTATGAGATAAGTGAGTGGAAATGATAAACTGAGGTGGACGTTATTTCAAGAACTTCCATACTACCATTAAAGGAAAACATCAATATTCAATTCAACAACTTACTCAGCAATTACAAAATGCAACTACAGTAATTTCTGGAAGGCACGATAGTAAAATAAATTGAAGAGAAGAATTTATGATTACCTAATTATACATCCATGGAAAAATGCTGCTGTAACACGAGTGACATTAAGGCTCAGTAAGACAAAATATTCCATTTTACATAAACAGCGCTACTAATTTTTTAAAGCAGTTTACTATAAGTATTTACATGAAATTTCTGCCATTTGATTGTGTAGATGGTTGAGTCCGTTGCTCGTGGTCTCGCGGTAACGTTATCGCTTCCAGATTACGGGGTCCCGGGTTCGATTACCGGCAGGGTCAGGGATTTTCACCTGCCCCGAGATGACCGACTGTTGTTGTGTCGTCTTCATCATCATCATTCATCCCCATTACAGTTGGAGGAAGGCAACGACAAACCACCTCCATTAGGACCTTGCCTAGTATGGCGGTGCGGGTCTCCCGCATCGTTCCCCTACACTCTCTCAAGAAGCATTGGACTTCATTTCCAGATGGTTTATGGTACTGTACAGTCACGATTTTGAAATATGCTATTTTCAAGTACCACAATGCCACATATGATCAGACTTATATACATGAAAGTCATCTTCGAGATATTTTAAACTTTGTTATATAATGCAGGCGTCACACTAAACAAGTTTAACATACTTCAACGATGACGTCATTTATAGAAGGTCGATCATGTCCAATATTGTGGTACTTGAAAATGGCCAGTAGCATAAACGATCTACACAGTCAAATGACGGATCTCTGACCTAAATAAATGTGCCCCTATACCATGGCAAGATTATTACACTCGTCCCAAAACTGAGTTCCTATTAAATATAGCAACCAATACGACTGGAGACACTGCACTCATAAGCGTAACACAGCAGACTCGCCATTTAGCAGCGACACAAACGGATTTCTGAATCTCGACCAGAGCGTTTCTGTACATGCAACGAAGAACACCAGGGCTCACAGCCCCACGCAGGCTATCATTAGCACTTTGGAACTCACAGTGCAGGCTTTCTCCCTGACGACACTCAGCCAGCAAAAATAAACATGTCCAGCCAGGGATCCAGCGGGGTCACAGCACGTTCTTATCTGTTGGTGGAGGAGAACTCGCGTTGACACTCCGCAGCAGACGGCAGACAGCTTCGATTAGTAGGCGCCAAAGTGACACTGGCCACAGCGCCACCCAACATAGTTGCGCAAAAGATCGAATGCAATGGAACGGTGGCAACTTATGTATCGACACAAAATTGACATTTAAAACACCAGAAAATCATGCATTCACGGTTATTCGATCGCAATTTTATCAGATACATATCCCAAAATTACAGCTGGAAAATATGATAGGCACTCCGCATTCAGGCCACAAATGGCCTATCGGGACCATCTGACGGCCGTGTCATCCTCAGCTGAGGATGCGGATAGGAGGGGCGTGGGGTCAGCACACCGCACTCCCGGTCGTTATGATGGTTTTCTTGACCGAAGTCGCTGCTATTCGGTCGAGTAGCTCCTCAGTTGGATTCACGAGGCTGAGTGCACGTTGAAAAATGGCAACAGCGCATGGCGGTCAGGATGGTCACCGATCCAACTGCCGGCCACGTCCGACAGCGCTTAACTTCGGTGATCTGACGGGAACCGGTGTATCCTCTGCGGCAAGGCCGTTGCCAACAAATATGATAGGCCATGGCGAAATGGTCGCATTTGGCACTTGCCTGTGAGTCTGACTTCCCAGTGTGACTTATTAATTAGATTTTTAGGTGCATCGTTTTCATACAAGTTATAAACTATTCCAGTGAGGGCCAGAATAGAGAGAGATTCTGAAGTCAGGATCATATTGTAAAACTGGGATGTCTTCCTGCTATAATCTTCGACTCTGTATCGCGTTCAGAATTTTACGTCTTGTTTCAGCATTTCAGTTGGCAACGTCACTTCTCGTTACTCTATTCGAGGGCTTCTGTAAATAAATAAATATGTGATATAAGCGGGATATTTACGTTATGCATACTGAATTCAAATGTAGTAACAGTTCACTTGGTTCACACATCTGCATAGGTAGATGTAAAGATGAAATTTGTTATGGAAGCAACTATTTTACTTTTATGGTCTCTTGATTGTTTGACAGCTTCTTACTACCCCCGCGTCGGCCACTGAACCAAGTGCCGAAAGGAACAAAAAAGGGTGTACTACATATACCGTTTTTACGGGATGTCCATCGTCTTGGAAGACATGAGATGGTGAGCCAGTCAAACAACCGCTGATTCCACCGGAGTGTCTGCACACGCCGTTACGTGCACAAGTCTTGTGAATGTTTGGCATGTACTTTAACGCATTTGGCCTCGGACTGGTTGCATCTATTGACTGTGCCAGACACGTAGCTATATTATAACAGATTCTCTTCTACCACTGCATAATATGAATACTGCAGTGACGACTTCTTTTGGAAACAAAGGTATGTTATTAATGTGTCAGTACCAGTTTACCATAGTGTTTTACGATTCTTTGCCAACGTGTTTAGTTGCTTAGATTTTTAACGTACTTCAGTATTTTCAGGTTTCGTTGATGTCTGTGGGAGATACACCTTCTGTTTATCTAGCACCACTCAACAAACTGCAAAGTTCTTCATACTGAGACATGGCATCGTTAATTGAAAATTAATGTTTCACTAATGTTTGTTACTCGTTAGAAGTGAAGCACGGCAGAGTGCTTCACTAAATTGTATGCCGGAATAAGCGAATGAAACAGCATTGATGCTATATTCAATATATACATTCAGTCTTTCCAGCTGCTAGAAGTCACAAGGGAACAACTTCAGTGTGGAGGCAGTGTCGATGGACTATTTAACGACTCATATTGCAGACAGCTCAAAGGATTCAAAGTCTACCGCCATTTGGATTAAACTAATTATTGGTCGCACACAGAATCCGACTGACTGCTAAATGCCAGAATCTACATGCCGTCCCTGTTGGCACATGACCGACACGGAAACTGATTTTCCCTATCCCAGAACGAGACAATTCAGACCTCATGGGCGATTCTTTACAGCTGTGAACGTTGTGGCGCGATGTTCAGAGCTGTTCAAGAGTAGTGCAACTTCGTAGAGGCTATTGAAAGAGGACGTAATATGTATAAGGTTGCTGAAACGCTTACCACTATGCGCACTTCCCTTGGATGGTGGTATCCCTGAGCCTGCAAAGGAATATTTTGAGTAATGTACTGAACGTTTCCAATTAAATGATTCAGGTCACATGGTGCAACCTGATACTACTATTCTTGCGCCGTAATACATGACCTTTGTTTAAACAGACAACTCCATGGCGCTTAAAACGGTACCGCTTCTACTCCGTCTATTTAAGAACAAATACTTCACAGCACTGACATTCGAAATAATGTTAGCGTAGCTGCAAGAAGCGTTAAGAAAAATATGTGATATAGTAAAACTATTCTCGTCCTTCGTTGTGTGTGATTCTGACAGCGTCTTAGTCCTCTCCTGTTTGTTTCTCATGACGTGTAAGAGTGTTCCTCGTAGAGGCACTGTGAGTTTGTCATTTGATAAGCCGACACGTAACGTGCATCCCGGATATGTAGAAATCTACACCAGGTTACTGGCAGTTTTCGTGTTACATCGAACCATGTGCATATCGCATATTTCGACACAGATAAATGTGTTATTTGCGAAATTTTTAGATCCCATCTAGCATACAGATGGTTCGGTCAGTGTGGTGCTGCTTGTGAATGTGAGCGTTTAATATATCAGTGTTTGAATATGCTATCTTCATCCGGAGTGGACGTTATTTATCTTAAGGAAATGTTGGTAAGATATGATGACTTGGGAGACATTCGCTCTGAACGGCGGTCAAGTCAACACAAACTAATTTTTTACAGCAGCATACGTTCGTTGCAAATACAAATTAAAAAGTACATTCTGCCCCATTTGAAAATTTGTGGCTTTCATATTCGTGTTTCATAGAGCGGACAGGTGAGGAAATGATTACTGTGCAATGAACATGACCATCATCGAAACAACTGTCTGCGAAGAGTTTTTGTTTTACGCTCTTCTTTGGGACAACGCACTAAGTTGACAGTTGCTGACTTTATCCCCCTGGTAACGAACTTGGAGCTACATCTTCCCTCATTTCTGATGGTCGTCCAAAAGTTCTCCGCCGTTGGATGCCAAACCTGACCCCGCTACTGTCACTAGTACAACTACTGCTATTGCTTTGACAGCGGCACGAGCGATTCGTAATAGTAGTTGCCGCGCTCGGGATGGTTATGAGTTAGTTGTGGCTTCTGCTGTCCCACATTCTTCTGAGCCATATTTCTCTGTCACTCCTGACAGTAGTGTTGTACGACATAGCCCTGGCGAGCTGGAGATCGAGGAGGCAGCCCCTGGAATTCCACCCCAGAGCGACTGTGTGTTGGAGCCCCCTCTTACAAGGGAAGCTCCCAATCGCACCCCCATCAGATTTAGTTATAAGTTAGCACAGTGGATAGGCCTTGAAAAACTGAACACAGATCAATTGCGAAAACAGGAAGAACTTGTGTGGAACTGTGAAAAAATAAACAAAATATACAAACTGAATAGTTCAAGGGAAGATAGGCAACATTAATGAGGCTGGAAACGCAGGAGCTCCGAGGTATCGTGGTAACGTGGGCGGCTGCGGAACGAAAGGTCCTTGGTTCAAATCTTCTATCGAGTGAAAAGTTTAATTTTTTATTTTCAGTTTATGTGACAAACTCTTATGTTTTCATCACTTTTTTGGGAGTGATTATCACATCCACAAGAAAACCGAAATCGAACAAGGCAGAAGAATCTTTTTACCCATTCGCCAAGTGTACAAGTTAGGTGGGTCGACAACATATTCCTGTCATGTGACGCACATGCCGTCACCAGTGTCGTATAGAATATATCAGATGTGTTCTCTTGTGGAGGAATCGGTTGACCTATGACCTTGCGATCAAATGTTTTCTGTTCCCATTGGAGATGCACGTCCTTTCGTCTACTAATCGCACGGTTTTGCGATGCGGTCGCAAAACACAGACACTAAACTTATTACAGTGAACAGAGATGTCAATGAACGAACGGACAGATAATAACTATGCAAAAATAAAGAAAGTAAAATTTTCAGTCGAGGGAAGACTTGAACCAAGGACGTCTCGTTCTACACCTGCTCACGCTACCACGAGACCACGGCGCTCCTAAACTCATATTGTCCATTATGATGCTTATGTGTCCCATGGACTACTCAGTTTGTATATTTTGCTTATTTTTTCACAGTTCCACACAACTTCTTCCTGTTTTCTCAATTGATCTGCGCTCAGTTTTTCAAGGCCTATCCACTGTGCCAACTTATAACTAGATCTGAGGGGGGTGCAATGGGGAGGTTCCCTTGTTAGTAGCCTCCAGCTCAAGTACAACTGATAGTACCACAAAGCCCTCCTGTTCCTCTGACTGTTCTCGACTGTGGCACTCGTGATTTGCCATCAGTTGCGAATCAAGAGTTTGTTGTTTTAGAGTTGTTTCTCTGAGATTCACTCTGAATGCCATCCATTAGAGATTCGGCACGCCTTGCAGACTGATCCTTCTCTGCTCCAGGCCTCTGACCCCGGCAAATCACGAACTGAAAAGGAAGTGGTAAAAGATCCGCCTACGCCACAGACTGCATAGACTGCTACTCCTGGCAGACGAATAAAAAAAATGCAGCCTCAAGATCCAGCGGCGTGCAAAACAACCAGGCGTAAAGGGTGATTTACAACCGGTAGTGGCCCCTGACTCTCGGATTCGTTATTAGACTCCTCGTTATACTGAGGCGGGCAACTAGTGGAATAGTCATTTTGCTCTGTTGTTTTTTTGTGTCTTTCTTCTCCTTTCTTTGATGTCTCAAGCGTACACAGTGATCAGCCAGAACATTATGATCACCAACATAATACTGTTATAAACCTGTCCAGTGAATAGCTGCTTCACCTGGCGAGGAATGACTGCTAGTCAGACATAAGCACGGGGAATGTAGTATCAGTGAGCCTGCTGTCTGCGTGTGGAATGGAGAAGGCATGCGATCTGAATTTTAGGAGAGCTGATTCTGACGGGCCGGAAACTCGGCACTAGCATTTTGGAAACTGCAAGACTTGTCGGGTGTTCGATGAGTACTTTGGTGAGTGTCTTCAACATGTGGTAAAACCATGTCCAGACATCTTGAGGTTGGGCGGGCATCCCTTATTACAGATGTCGGACGCGATAGACTGGACAGCTGGTAAAACACAGGCGGCGTACTTTACTAACGTCAGACTTTAATTCTGGGCAGAGTGCAAGTGTTTCTGAACGCGAAGTGCAACGATTACTCCAAACAATGGACCTACGCAGACGACGACCCGTGCATGTGCCAATCTTAACAACGCGACATCGGCAACTACGACAGAAATGGGCACGTGACCATCGGCACTGGACGTTCGCGCAATGGTAGAGCGGTGAATGGTCTGACGACTCTCGATGGTAGGGCGCGAATCCGTCGCCTTCCAGTGCCGCAGGTCCTTGAACACCTATACCCCTGGACAGACACAAGCTGGTAGTGGCTCCAGTGTGCTCTGTGGATCAATCACATTAATGTTGACGATCGCTGCGTCTATTTGTGTATGACTACTGCGCGGGTTTAGTATTTCTGCAACAAGTTTTATTTACCACTTGCCCTTTCCCCGGATTTCGAACCGTTTGTAGGATGCCTGAATTTTCGGCGGGAACTGTCTTAGACTATTCTTTGAAGGAGGCATTCCCATTGCTGACGTACAGGTTCTTCAGTGGACAGAGAGAAAGGCTGCTGGTTTCTTGATCACATCTTGGTTCAGCTTTATGTCGTAGACCTCGGGGTCTATTTTTGGGTGCTGATTTTAGCTAAGTTCTGCGTTCTATTGACCAGTCTGCCAATTTTAATTATTGTCAGGATTCAAGCAAGTTGATACGCTCTAGGCAACTGAAGGGTATGTGGAAGTATAAACATCCGACGTTGACCATAAATTTACGAATTGTAATGCAACTTCTAGTAACAAGATTTACTGATCTTGCTTATCGGAATTACGGAATTCAATATTCCGAGATCCACAGTGTCAAGAGTGTACCGAGAATACCACATTTCAGTACCTCTCGCCACGGACAATGCAGTGGCTGACGGCATTCACTTAACGATCGAGAGCAGCGGCGTCTACGTAGAGTTGTCAGTGCTAACCTACAAGCAACAACGCGTGAAATAACCGCAGAGATCAATGTGGGCCATCGCTTTCTTGCAATCGACGTTAACCCTGATAGATATTCTGAGCACTTTTGACCGCCAGTCTCCAACTTCATAGTCAACCAATGAAACTATTCCGTTCCCTGAGGATGTTAAACGTTGCTCCGTTGACAGAACCTTCTTTCTATGATGCCACACACTATGTGTGGGAGCTTAGGCCTCGACCCGCTGGGAAGTACTCTGTGATTCTGGAATGGTGGAATGCCGTGGCTAATCTGAAGGCCCCTAATGTTAGGAATTTTCGGGGAACTCATGAAGTTTATGATTCTCTCTACCGCGACTTGTACGACGGTGCGAATCGCACCTCCCTGCGGATTGCAGATGTACAATGTATTAAAACTAAGTTTTCATAGTTGAAGCGGAACCCTATGGAAGGGTTGTGGGTGCGATCGCAATTAAGATCACAAGTGGTGGAGTCACTGACTTCGTTATGACATCTGCTGTGACATCAAGTTCGGCTTTAAATTACTTCACTTACAGCAGCTGACGACCGCCAACTGACATCGCAAGCTGACGTAGTTGATGCCTTACCTCAATCCTAAGTGTCTCTTTAGGCAGTGGATACATCTAGCGCCTTTCCTTTCGATTCGGCTATTAGGACCGTATGTGGTTCCATCACGCGTGGGCTGAACACCGAAACCTTGGACGCCTCTCGATGAGTTGGTGTGAATGATTTCATTGTCACTTCTAGTTTTATGCCAGTTTTTGGCCACTCTTGGCGCCACTTTTACATCCGTGTGGAATGAGGTGATAATGGGAGGATTTGTTCCCGTGAGGGAAGTTGTGAAAAATGAAATGAGCGTTTGGCGTTATTGGCCGGAAGGCCCCTTCCGGGGCAGGTCCGGCCGCCTTGGTGCAGAACTTATTACATTCGGCGCCACATTGGGCGACCTGCACGTCGGACGGGGATGAAATGATGATGAAGACAGCACCCAGACCCTGAGCGGATGAAATCTTCGACCGAGCCGGGAATCGAACCCTGGCCCGTAGGACGGCAATCCGCCAAGCTGACCACTCTGCTATTAGGGCGGACAGAGAAGTTGTGTTGATACCTAATCAATCTGGTCGTAATACTGTTGATAATGTTCATCCTCCCACTTTACTGAATTCTGATTATGAGAGAGTGGAGACGTGGGTAAACCGCTACATGTCTGCCTTGCCGTCCACTGTCAGCCGCGAGAGACAGAGTTCCCTGCTTCGTCGGTCTTTTCTTATCCCTGCGGCCGAATACTGCGATGTACCGTTAACTTACGGAGACACCTCTGTTGAAATGCGATCATTGATGGTTAGTGCCATGTCTAGGGAAGGCGACTTAAGGAGGGCAAGAGTAATCTTCTCAATTTACTGAGTTTCAGTGGAGCAGTAATCATATGAGCGACCGGTGTGGATCGACAAACGTCCCTCGGAGCTGTTATTGATCATTGTCTGCGCGAAACCGTGACTCTCAATTCAAAATCGTTTACTGATCAGGGGACAATAATGAAACATGAACGACACACCCTTACTTATTGAGAAAGTGCGAATTATGTATACGTATGTATTGTGCAAGGCATATTACACAGCACAACTTTTCCCGCTAAGGAACAGCAGCAGTTGTGCGGTCGTCATTTTGTGGAAGCGTCATATCTTCAAGTTGCAACAAGGGATTGTGACGAAGTTACTTTCTGTCGGTGGATTGATCCTTTCTGACATTAAGAGGAAGGCGTCCGTCTTATATGTTCTGCACATTATTTTCACAGTCGCTCAGGACTTGAAAAACATTTACGCCCAGGATGTTCATGTCAGGGCCCATTCACATCAATCACCCAAACATGCTATCTTAGTTATTTTGTACCATCCAACAGACAAAAATTACGAACTACAGAAGCTCCACTAACTTCATTCGATAGAGAACTCAGTAAATTTTTTACCTCATCCTTCTCCTTCCATGTATCGAAAACAGATACCGCATGCATGCCGGCAACGAACACATCTGACGATCCTGCTTAATAAATAGGTATTGATCAACTGCACAGACCAGTTTAAAGTTTCATCACCTGTACTGTAGGAGAATGATCGTATGCAAGAGACGCTCCCTGTGACCCTGTCTCTTTGTTTGAAATATTGTTCTTTTCTGCTGCAACACGCTTTGTACACTGTCATACATTCATACATTTTGTTTTTTCCGCCACGACTTCCAGGTCTGTGCCAGGTTTTAAACTGCCATTAACACATTCTGATCCATGTCCACTCGCATAGTGTAAAATCATTTTGTTTCTTCTGCTACCATAACATACCACACACACACTGGATGACTTTAAATAAACGGTAGTTACAACATAAGGAAACTAGAAGAGTTTTGCAGCTTTGTGGGGAGTTTCCAAACGACAGTCTGAAGGTGATTGACAAGCTCTACATTTAGACTCATTTGTCACAGTGACAGGATAACGTATGGCTTTGCATTCCATTTCGACTGATTCCTCTTACTGCAGTCAAGTATGCGATCACTGTTTCAGTGCTAGCTATCCCCAGAAAGTGTTAGCCCTCCACAAAACGTTTTGTCCAACTCAAACAAGAGTTTTCAGTCAATTATTATGTGGTAACCAACAGCATAAAAATTACCCATTTCTTGTTCTTCTTTACTGTTGATGTTAAATAATCCCTCTTAGAACTGCGGGTGAGTTCTCTACGGTACTGTGGCTCTCGTCCGGTCCCTGCTGGAGCGTCCTACTTGATATTAAAGAAGAGTGTTTTAAATCCCAGAAAGAGAGGCGTTGGGGATCTATCTAGTCCATGACAGCGGCGCCTCCAAGACGTTAGGGATGGCAGCGTCACTATACTTTAGATGACCAACATGCATTTGGGGAGATCCGCCCTCTTATCTCCTAGTTAACTATACCTGATTTTGTGTTGACAGAGGGTGATCGTGTGAAGGTGGACAGCAGCCAGCAAGAGCCACGAGGCTGTCGGCAGAGTAGCTACATTCTGCATGTTGATTTTCGGTAGTTTGTGATTTTACATGGAGGAGAACACACATTCAACTGCAGTCTTTTAGGACGACGATTTTTCCCGGTACATGTGAGCCATTACGGCCCTTCCAATACGAGTGCTGGTTTTTGTTCTTGACAATTTCGAAGAGTAATTATAGCTGTGACGCATTTTTTCCATCAGCTGTGATAGCGTGTATTGGCTTCAGTTAGCTTGGCTGTAGGGTGATTTTTAGTAGGCGTGTTTAGTGAACTCTGATGTCAAACAGTGAAAGATGCCATATGCTTGCAGGTAATACACTTTTTTTAAACACCTCTTTGTCCAACACCAGCATCTAGTCAGCTGAACATATTTCCACAAAAATTATATAGATTGTACCCTACACCCCAGCCTTTTCCCCCCTAGCTTGTAAGGGTAGGGTTGAGTTGAGTATTTCTGTCGCTGGTTTCGAGTGGTACTGCGAGATTTTTTATCCAGCAGGATAACACCAGTTGAATGGTACTGTCAATTTTTGTGGAGCATTGCAGTCCATGTGAAATGCTATACATATCGTTTGTTGTGTAATTAGGACCAAGTTTCTTTCCACGAACAATACGAGACTGGAATAGAAGGGAAATTCCATAGAGATACTCAAAGTACCCCCTGCCACACACCGTCAGGTGGCTTGCAGAGTATGGATGTAGATGTAGAAATTTCCTTATTAGTTACGTAATTGGGATCGATATTTGGGTCAGTTTCGAGTGGTACTGCAAAATTTTTTTCCAACACAGTAAGTATAGTTAGTTTTTGCCATTTTAAGCCGTTCTTGTGCATCGTTATGCATATAATTGTCTAACGAGGACAGATATTTCTGATTAACTACGTAATTAGTATGGAGATTTGCGTCAGTTTCCCGAGCGAAATAAATAAAATACCCTAACCTAACCATCCTCTCCCGCATCTGGGCAGTTTCCACGTGTTAGGGGATGCACGTAAGCTTTCCATCCAGTAGAATCAGGGTTAGTGTCGCTGATAAGTTGCGTTTTTTACGTGCATTGTGTGTTTGTGCACTGAATTATTTTCGGGTGTTTAAACGTTGTGCGCGTGTTTGCATGCATTATTTCGGTGATCTGCGAGTAGTTTAAACGTCTTTATGCTGTGTAATGGATTATTTCGGTAATTTACGAGTTGGCTGCATCTCTGTACATCACTGTACTGAATTATTTACAAGTAGTTTCAAGATCTGCAAACTGTATATTGCGACCTCAAGCATGTCAGGGTGAGTGTGTTGTATCAACATAATAAATAAACTAGGTCAAATCCGTCGCTAACACTAAATAAAATGATCCGAAAACAGAGGTTTCCATGCATTATGTAATGCATATTTAATGCAAAACATTTATTTGCAGGACCGTATTCTTCCTCTTCATATGTTCAAGCATTAATGCTCGCTTACAATAAATAACGTACACCCTCTCCTCTTTCCAGCAGCCCTCTACAGGCTGATTCTTTTCCACTCGAGAATGCTGGCAGGGTGAGTGTTTTATATCGGCATAATAAATAAACTAGGTGAAATGCGTCCCTAAATAAATTGTTCAAACATAAAGTACATCCGTTCCTGTCTCCAACAGTCCAGAACGGGCTGATTCCTTTTCTGCGTAATTATCCCCCACTAGACTGCTGGCAGGGTGTGTTTTGTATCAGCGTAATAAATAAACTAGGTGAAATCCGTATCCAAATAAATTGTTCAAAAAATAGAAGCCCTCAAACAACAACTTACACCCCTCTATCACATGGAAAAAAGTTTAATGGTGAGAGGAATAACATTTTCATAAACTGATTTACGTGCTTTTACGGGCCCCCCTTTAAGTACACTCCTTCTTCTCTCCAGCAGCCGACAACAGGCTGATTCCTTTTCACAGACCGCAGTTTGGAGGCGGGGGGGGGGGGGGGGAGGGTGGAGGTGGCTGGGCCAGACGTGCAGCTGCGAAAAACATGACATCATCATGATGCTGTGTTCCCATGGACTGAACTGCACAATTATATGACCTATCGTGAACTCGCGAACTAGATTAGATCTTTGGTCTGGTGGATCAGAGGCAGTTGTCTCTTGTGTGGTGGGAGCTTATACGTAGGTTTTAGAAATGACAGACAATTCCAGCAGAAACAGAGGTTTCCATGCATTGTGTAATGCATATTTAATGCAAAACATTTATTTGCAGGACCGTATTCTTCCTCTTCATATGTTCAAGCATTAACGCTCGCTTACATTCTTCATGCAGTGAGCTGTGGATGCACTCCTCGGACGCCTGAGGTCATGTCATACAGCATTCAAAACACCGCCTGTCTGGCACCATCATTTCGCTGATAGAACACCGACAGCTCAACAAGCACTGATATCTCAGTCTCTTTTGGTAGTAACAACAAACTAAGCCGCTACTGCTGCAGGTATATAATAAATTTAAACAAATTTATACAAAATTAAACAAATTATACTCGAATTGGATGACATCATGAGCAGCCTGTAGTGGGGGCAATATCATACTAACTGCCCTCAGCTGCGGGAGTAAGCTCTCAGAGCAAAATTCCCTCCAAATTTCGAACTTCCTGCCCAGTTTCCAAGAGGATGACGTACCATTATGCAAAAATTCATAAAGGGGGACCCGTAGAAGCATGTAAATCAGTTTATGAAAATGCTCTTCCTCTCACCATTAAACTTTTTCACATGTATTAGAGGGGTGTAAGTTGTTGTTTGAACGCAGTCATGGCCCATGAATATCGCTTGCATATAATTCCGTGAGCGGATGACTGCCGCCGTCGTGGTAGACATTGACTTTAGCATATGGCGCTTAAGACGTTTACGTACACGAGCTGATCACAGGGATTTAGTTTATGATGGATAATGTTGGTTATATTTAATTTGGCGGTATTCCTTAAGAGATTTGGGAGGTTGAAAGGTTTATTTATGAAGGAACTCCACTCTCATATTGTATTTTATATGGACATAAGGCTTCAGTTGTGCTTAGTGCCACTACTGGCTATAGGTATAGCATGGCAGTGTAAAAATTTTGGGGGTCTTAAAATTTTTTTTCAAAAATCCTTCAGTGTTAACGTGTACAGAATTACCATTCCGGTTGCTAGTCGTAATTACACCCTGTTAGATGTTATACGCTGAGTATATTATTATTAAATTACATGTGAAAGCATGCAGTGCCCCCGACGAAGGTGCTTCGCTGCTAGTTGACTTGTTTAGCGTCAGTATGCGCTCTGCTTCAAGACTGCATGTGTCATAGTTATATGTAATTTGACACTTTCTTTGAGTTGTCAAGGACGTACGCCTGGTTGGTTAGGAACGAGTTGAAGTTTGTGGTATGTAGCTCATATAGCCCGATCTCATTTTCTGTAACGTTGACACGTTTGGAATGTGCTGTTAACTTATGTTTTGTACTTTTTTGTAACCGAGATCTGAAGATGGGTGTAATCCCGAAACGCGTAACATGTTCTAATAAAAGACTCAATTGAACATCTCATGATATTATTGCGATTTTACAGCATTGGTTGCCAATTATTAACATAAATATGATCGCAGTACTCAGACGGGGTTTTATGTCCTGTATATCCCCACAGCATGTGCCAATAAGAAGTTTAGGACACCTTCACCTCATATTACGTCGCCAAATAACTCAAATGCCCTTGAAACTGGCGATCTGCCGCCGACTTCACTCTTGTTTCTGTGTACCTGATGAAGATCAGCATGTTGTTGTTGTTGTCTTCAGTCCTAAGACTGGTTTGATGCAGCTCTCCATGCTACTCTATCCTGTGCAAGCTTCTTTATCTCCCAGTACATACTGCAACCTACATCCTTCTGAATCTGCTTAGTGTATTCATCTCTTGGTCTCCCCCTACGATTTTTACCCTCCACGCTGCCCTCCAATGTAAAATTTGTGATCCCTTGATGCCTCAGAACGTGTTTTACCAACCGGTCCCTTCTTCTTGTCAAGTTGTGCCACAAACTCCTCTTCTCCCCAATTCTATTCAATACTTCCTCATTAGTTATGTGATCTACCCATCTAATCTTCAGCATTTTTCTGTAGCACCACATTTCGAAAACTTCTATTCTCTTCTTGTCCAAACTATTTATTGTCCATATTTCACTTCCATACATTGCTACATTCCATACAAATACTTTCAGAAACGACTTCCTGACACTTAAATCTATACTCGATGTTAACAAATTTCTCTTCTTCAGAAACGCTTTTCTTGCCATTGCCAGTCTACATTTTATGTCCTCTCTCAGCATAAATCTGATGAAACAGGATTTCAAGCCTCGTGAACTCTGTGCTTCGTGAGCTCCTTGCTTCGTGAACTCTGTGATTTGTGAGCATGCAGAAGAATAAAAACAAAACTGTAATGATTACTTACTTTGATCAAGGTAACAATCACGTACTAATAAATTAAATTGTTTGAATATAACTGTAAAAATGTTCTATTGTATGAGCTTGATAGTAAATGCAGAAACTAGTTCAACACCACGGCTATCCAACTAGCGAATGTTATTTACTGTTAAAAATTGGTACTACTTGAAATTAACGGTACAGATTTGTAACAGTGATATGTATGACTATTTGGTACTCAAAAGATCCACTGTTGCGTAAGACAATTAACGTTCTCCTGGCTTGTCTCTCAATTGGTGTTTGCAATAAGTTGTCCAAAGTGGCAAAATACAAGAGTTAATAGTTTAATAATTTAACAACTATATTGCCCCGCATGTACTGTAAAACTGGACATTAATGGTAACATTCCGGTTTCCGACGTTGACACATCTTATTTAACCAGCCTGAGTAGCAGCATCGTCTCTGTTCCCCGAACTCGTGTGGGAGCAACCAAGACAAGGGTATTTGCACAGCAGCAGTAGCAGCAGTTATCTATAAGCTGGCCGAAGTTATTAAAATGTGGCGAAGTAACTATCAAGGGTATTCCTCGCGACTGTTTTCGGTAACGGAAATTTTTTATATAAAGTTACAACTATCTGTCGAAACCCTGTCACGGCGCCACGCCATGTGCCCATGACCAAAACACAGGCGAAGATAAAGTTAACGCATTACAGTTATATTTTCATTATTTGAAAGGGGTTCAACCAGCACTGTCCTTATTTTTCTCAAAGGTAAATTATTTCTGTCGGTGCCCTGTGTACTAATAATACAAGCTAAGCATCAGAATATATTCACTCATTGCACAACAACAGTGGCACAATGTCAGAAGAGAGTAAGTAATTCGGGAGTGCTAAAGAGTCAGTTCTGCTGCTGTACGGACGGCTGGTGCAGGAATCACAGTGCGTCGTTCCAACTGGAACTGTGTTGCAAAGTTGAAATACACGAGGCAGCACGATAGTTGTGGCAAACATATCTATATCGCACACAGATTCGCCGTGATATTCCGATGGTTTATCGACCACGTGCTATGTCGCGAACGGACGCAATGAAATGGTGCCAACAGTTTTACCTAAGCCCCGCAGGAGTGTGCGATGTTGAAGCACATCTTTTGCTCATGCTGGATGACCATATGAGAGGACAGGAATGTTGCAACGTTGAGGACCATGAAACTTCAATTATCGAATTGCTCCGTGACCAAACAGCGCAATTTTATCATCAGGAACTGATTTATTGGTGTAATGCTCCGTCAGTATTTAACAGACTATGTTGAGGACTATGCTGGGGACTATGTTGAGAAGTTGTATCATGTGTTTGTGCCACTTCACCCAAGTCTAGTGAAGCATTCAATGTATGTTACTTGGCCTGTCTTGCGGGCGTATTATATTGCCGTAAATACCAGAAAAAAGAGGGAAACAACAACATGTCAATACGGTTTGAGAGAGTATTGCGAGAAAGCTGATGCCAGAGCGTCTTAGATTACGTACTAACTACCAGATTCAAATTTTCTAATGTGGTGATTCACACACACATCACCCCTGTTCTCAGAACTCCTGAAGATAGACGTTGACTGTAGGTATTGTATCACCGAGATAGACACTTCGACTGTTCAGAGATGTCACTAAACCCGCCCAAAGATGTAAACAACCATGCATGACCAGCGCCTATTAGACGGAGGGGGTCCGACACGATCAGTTCCAGTCATTCCACCAAGAAGGAGGTACACGGCTCATGTTGTCTGTAGTTCAACCATGCCTAGACGGTCAATACCGCCGTTCGATCGCGTCCGCATTGTTACTTTGTGCTAGGAAGGGCTATTAACAAGGGAAGTATCCAGGAGTCTAGGAGTGAACCAAAAGCATAGGGGAGAAACGTAGAGACAGGAACTGTCGATGACATGCCTCGGTCAGGCCGCCCAAGGGCTACTACTGCGGTGGATGACCGTTACCTACGGATTATGGCTCAGAGGAACACTGACAGCAACGCCACCATGTTGAATAACGTTTTTCGTGGGGACACAGGACGTCGTGTTACGACTCAAACTGCACACAATAGGATGCATGATGCGCAACTTCACTCCCGACGTCAATGGCGATGTGTATTTTTGCAACCGCGACACCATACAGTGCGGTACAGATGGGCCCAATAACATGCCGAATGGACCGCTCAGGACTGTCGTCATGATCTCTTCATGGATGAGTGTCGCATATGTCTTCAACCAGACAATCGTCGGAGACGTGTCTGGAGGCAACCCGGTCAGGCTGAACGCCTTAGACACAATGTCCAGCGAGTGCGGCAAGGTGGAGGTTCCCTGATGTTTTGGGGTGGCATTATGTGGCGCCGACGTACGCCGCTAGTGGTCATGAAAGGCGCCGTAACGGCTGTACGATACGTGAATGCCATCCTCTGATCGTTAGTGCAATCATATCGACAGCATATTGGCGAGGCATCCGTCTTCATGGACGACAATTCGCAACTCCATCGGGCACATCTTGTGAATTACTTCCTTCAGGATAACTAAATCGCTCGACTAGAGTGGCCAGCATGTTCTCCAGGCATGAACCCTATCGAAGATGCCTGGGATAGATTGAAAAGGGCTGTTTATGGCTGACGTGATCCATCAACCACTCTGAGGGATCTACACGAAATCGCCGTTGATAAGTGGGTCAAACTGCACCAACAGTGCCATGATGAACTTGTGGATAGTATGCCACGACGAATACAGGCATGCATCAATGCAAGAGGACGTGCTGCTGGGCATTAAAATTACCGGTGTGTACAGCAATCTGGACTACGACCTGCGAAGGACTCGCTGTATGGTGGTTCAAATGCTTCAATTGGTTCAAATGGCTCTGAGCACTATGGGACTTAAAATCTGAGGTCATCAGTCCCCTGGAACTTAGAACTATGTAAACGTAACTAACATAAGGACATCACACACATCCATGCCCGAGACATGATTCGAACCTGCGACCGTAGCTGTTGCGCGGTCCAAGACTGGAGCGCCTAGAACAGCTCGGCCACAACGGCAGGCTCGCTGTATGGTGGTACAACATGCAATGTGTGGTTTTCATGAGCAATAAAAAGGTCGGAAATCATGTTTATTTTGACCTCTATTCCAATTTTCTTTACAGATTCCGGAACTGTCGGAACCGAGGTGATGCAAAACTTTTTTTGTTGTGTATAGAAATGCATCAATCAACATAAACCTGTGAGAGCACTAAAGGCTACTTCTTACAAGGAATGTTAACAAGGGTACAAAATTTCCTGAGAAGTCAGCTTCAAATGTTTATTTATGAGGGTGAAGACATGTGTAAAAAAAAAAAAAAAAAAAAAAAAAAAAAAAAAAAAAAAGGGAGAAAAGGGAGAAAGACAGAGAGAGAGAGAGATAGAGATTGCCATAAGCAATAAGCAATATGTGCAGAGCGTTGTGGCCGAACAACCTGCATATTTCAAGTAAAGAAAATAAAGCTACGATCCTCGATGTCAGCGTAGTCAAAGCTTAACTGTCAACTAAATGAGCGTAATTAGTGCAGTATGAGAAACATTCAGTGAATTCTATATCGAGATTTAGCCCAACTATTTGAATAAAGATCATAACACGTCTCAGAATTGGGCAGAGTCAGTAAGCCGCTTATCCCATTTCTCAGCGACTATACTGGCATGAAAACGGAATATGGCAGTAAGAATGCCGGTACACTGGCTAGGCCACAGCCTGGGGGATGTTTCCAGAATGAGATTTTCACTCTGCAGCGGGGTGTGCGCTGATATGAAACTTTCTGGCAGATTAAAACTGTGTACCCGACCGAGACTCGGCTGTGGCCTAGCCATGTCTCCACAGTATCCTTTCTTTCAGGAGTGCTAGTTTTGCAAGTTTCGCAGGAGAGCTTCTGTAAAGTTTGGAAGGTAGGAGACGAGGTACTGGCAGAAGTACAGCTGTGAGTATCGAGAGTGAGTCGTGCTTCGGTAGCTCAGATGGTAGAGCACTTGTCCGCGAAAGGCAAACGTCCCGAGTTCGAGTCTCGGTCGGGCACACAGTTTTAATCTGCCAGATAGTTTCAGGTATTGGTTTACAGGAATATTGTTATAGGAACTTTTCTATACTTTTGATCCACATTTTTTTAAAAACCTGTATATAACATGTATGAAGGAACCAGTACACTCTCTTTTTCCTTGCAAATGGATGACGTTATCGAGTTTAAAGACGGTGTTGAACTGAATCAGCGTGATATTTCCTGAATAGCTTACCCTCTCCAGTATGTTTGCGTCTGATCACTGCACGGCGCAGGGCGAGAACCTTCGCAGGCTCGAAATTAGCCGCTTAGGACGTTGTCGTCATGCATCTACAGCGCGTGGAGACCTGTAGCGGCAGTATTTGGAAAGCTTCCAGGCACTACAGCCATTAAATGCGGGCCCAGTCGGCCGGATACCCCGCAATCTGCAAAAGCACCGCGCGGTCCGAGCCGCTTACTGCGGGGAATCTCGCTGTCGCTAATACCACACTAAACCACAAACAGACACAGCGCAGCGTTTTTAAACCAACTCCATCTGTAGAGGAGACAGGCTTTAAAAACGACAAAGAAATATCAGTTATTTGCTTCTGAATAAAGATGCATTACGTTATTAATTTAAACTGTTAACTTATTAGCTCATAATGGAGACGACTTCAACATTTAACGTAGACCTTTTGATTCGACTTAATGATATGAAAATAATTAGTACACGGATTTTCAGCATTTTTAGATTAATAAAAAGCTTTCAGTAATGCAAACGGGAATCAGGTCTTTCGAATTTGGAAAACTAATAGGAATAAAATACTAGAAGCAAACGATAGTTTTAAACTTGTACAGAAAGCAGTCTGCAAATAAAGGAGTAGGGCACGTAAGGGAGAAAGCCTCTACGGTGGGCTCCGCCTTGTAGAAGTACTGTTTGTACGAGTGGAGAAGCTTGCATTAGCTGCTGAGGACTATACTGGCGGTAGCACATCTACTGGCAGAATCTACACACTACATATGCCTCAGTGGTTGAGAAAGAAGAAGATAATCCCACAAAGTCCAGTCTCTCCACATTCACTCCCATAGTATGCTTCACTAGTATCCAGCTGGTAAAGAGGTGTTTCAGAAGGAAATTTTAGTGGTGGGTACAATCAAACAAAATAAACCAGAAATTCCCATTGAGATGAAGTCATCCAGGTCAAGAGCGAGGTATTCCTTGTCATTTTTCTTCAGGGATCAAATTACAATGCTGATTTATGTTCCCAATACTAAACAAAAGAAAAAACACAAACTGTATTTCCCATTAGCACAAGACATCACGATAAAGACGTCGATCAAACTCACGCAAAAAGAAACGTTATAAGAAAGTGCTGTAACTCCATAAAGGTTGAAGTAGATCAAGAAAACATAAGATTCGATATTGGATCTGGAAGAGACAGACAAGGAGATGGCCATTTCCATTGTGGATGAATTCGATGGACGTCACGGCAATGAAATGTGATAATTTATTTTTTTGTTTAACATTCGACATACAGTTTTGGAGAGGAAACAGTAAGATCGCTAATGGAGCTAGAATTGGGATTCATAAACTCTCAAGGAAAACATCTGATTCCATGTAAAGATGAACGCAAAAAGGTTTCTTGTCTCCGATCCATTTAGTTGCATCAGGATAGAGAAAAAGGTGCATTTATTGTCCATATAATATAGAAAAATCAGTATGATAGGTATGGAATATGAAAACGAACTCTATAATGAACATAATGGCATTTTTCGGGCTTATCATTTGAAAAATTTTGTAAACTAAGAAAAATTCAACTTTTGCCATAATGTTTAGTAACTATTTGTCAAAATATAGTTTATAATTCCTCCATGAACCCTGGAGCTTGTCGTCGGTCGGGCGTCTTGCTTGCGTCAGGGATACAGAGAGTCGTACTGTAGGTACAACTGCAACGGAAGGGTGCCTCTTGAGAGGTTCTTGAAGAGGCGCCTTTTCAGTAGTTACAGGGGCAATAGCCTGGGTGATTGACAAACTTGTTCCAGTAACATTAACCTTGCCGTGCTGGTACTGGGAACGACTGGAAGCAGGGGGAAACTAGAGTCATAATTTTTGCCGAGGACACGCAGCTCTATTATATTAACTGATGATGGCGTCATCTTGTGTAAAATATTCCGAAGGTAAAATAGTCCCCCAATTTTGACCTCTGGGCGTGGACTACTCAGGAGGATGACGTCATCAGGAGAAATGAGACTGGCATTCTATCGATCGGAGCACGTAGGTTACAACATTTATAAAGGAAATGGATAGGTTAATGTTAGGTATAGAGGGAGCTAGTTATGTTAGGTACCAGGAGGAAAAGGACTTCTGGTCAGGTCAATACAGGCAATGCAGGAGTGGGTTTAATAATGAATAAGAAAACAGGAATGCGGGTAAGCCACTATGAACAGCATAGTGGAACTTTATCATAGCTAATATAGACACAAAGGCCACGCTTACCACAGCAGTACAAGTTTACATGCCGACTAGCACCGCAGATGATGAAGAGATTGAAGAAACTTATGATGAGATAAAAGAAATTATTCAGGTAGTTAAAGGGAACGAAAATTTAAATTTGATCGAGGACTGTAATTCGATACTGGGAAAACGAACAAAAGGAAAAATAGGTGGTGAATATGAATTAGGGGAACGGAATGAAAGAGGAAGCCGCCTGGTAGAATTTTGCACAGAGCATAATTTAATCATCGCTGACATTTGGTTTAAGGAACATGAAAGAAGGATGTATAAGTGGAAGAGACCTGGAGGCATCAGAAGGTTTCAGGTTGACTACGTAACAGTCATGCAGAGATTTGGGAACCAGATTTTAAATTGTATGACATTTCCAGGTGCATATGTGGACTCTGGCCAAAATTTATTGGTCATGAACTTTACATTAAAACTGAAGAAATTGGGGAAACATAGAAAAATTAATGAGATGGAGCATCTATATAAGTTGAAGGAACCAGAAGTTGTTGAAAGTTTGAAAGGGAGCCTTAGGTAACGGTTAACTAGAACAGCGGAAATGAATACAGGAGAAGACGAATGGGTAGCTTTAAGAGATAAAATAGTAAAGGAGGCAGAGAATCAAATAGGTAAAAACACAAGACCTAGAGGAAATCCTTGGATACCACAACAGATATGAATGGAAGACATTTAAGAATGCTGCAAATGATGCACACGAAAGGAAGAACAAACGTTTAAAAACTAAGACTGATAGGAACTGCAGACTTGCTAAGCACAAACGGCTAGGTGGAGAAGTGTAGGGATTTAGGAGCATATTTCTCTAGGGGAAGGTAGGAAATGCTACAGAAATATTAAAGTGGGCTTCGGCGAAAGGAGAAGCAGCTGTATGAACATCAAGAGCTCAGACGGTAAACCAGTCCTAAGCACAGACGGGAAGCTGAAAGGTGGAAGGAGTATATAGAGAGCCTATACAAGGGACGTAAACTTGAACGCAATATTATAGGAAGGGAAGTGGACATAGATGGAGATGAAATGGAAGATATGACACTACGATAAGAATTTGACAGAGTTCTCACAGATCTAAGTCTAATCAAGGCCTAGGGGTTAGACGAGAGCCGGCCATGACAAAACTCTTCCATCTGGTGTGCAAGATGTATAGGACACTTCATGAATAATGTAGTAATTCCAATTCGAAAGAAATCAGTAGCTGACAGGTATGAAAATTACCAATCTATAAGTTTAATAAATCATGGTTGGAAAATACTAACACTAATTCATTACAGAAGAAGGAGAAACTGGTAGAAGCTGACGCCGGGAAGATCAGTTTGGATTCCGGACAAATGTAAGAACACACGAGGCAATACTGACCCTACGATTAATCTCCGAAGATAAGTTAAGGAAAGGTCAACCTACATTTATAGCACTTGAGACTTCGAGAAAAATTATGACAGTGTAGACTCGAATATTCTCATTGAAATTTTGAAGGTGACGGGGGTATAATACAGGCAACAAAGAGCTATTCACAACTTATACAGAGACCAGACGCAGTTATGAAGGTGGAGGCGCATGAAAGACAGGCAGTAGTTGAAAAAAGAGAGGAGGCAGAGATACACCCAATCCGCGATGTTATTCGATATGTACATTGGACAAGCGGTTTGGAAAACGAAAGAAACACATGGAATAGTTCAGGGAAAAGTAGTAAGAACATTGAGGTTTGCTGATGTCATTGTAATTCTGTCACAGGCAGCAAAGTACTTGGGAGATCAGTTGAACGGAGTGGACAGTTTCTTGAAGGAGCATATAAAAATGGTTCAAATGGCTCTGAGCACTATGGGACTTAACAGCTGGGGTCATCAGTCCCCCAGAACTTAGAACTACCTAAACCTAACTAACCTAAGGACATCACACACATCCATGCCCGAGGCAGGATTCGAACCTGCGACCGTAGCAGTCGCACAGTTCCGGAGCATATAAGATGAACATCAACAAAAGCAAAGTACAAGAATAATGGCATGTTGTCGAACTATTGCAGGTTATGCTGAGGAAATCAGGTTACGAAGCGAGACACTGAAAGTAGTATATGAGTTTTGCTATTTGGCCAGCAAAATAAATGATGATGCTCGAAGTAGAGATGATATAAAACGAATGTAGATTGACATTAGCAAGAAAAGTCTTTCCGAAGAAGAGAAATTTGTAAACATCAAATATAAATTTAAGTGTTAAGAAACCTTTCCTGAAGGTACCTTGTGGAAAGAAGTCATGTATGGAAGTGAAAAATGGGCGATAAACAGTTTAGATAAAAACGTGAAAAGCTTTTCAAATGTGGTGCTACAGAATAATGCTAAAGATTTGATGGGGCGATCATGTAACTAATGAGGATGTACTGAAAAGAATTGGTTAGACGACAAATTTGTGGCACAACTTGACCGAAAGTGGGATAGGTTGATAGGACACTCTCTGAGACATCAAGAGACCAAAACGTGAGTATTAGAGGGAAGAGTGGAACGCAAAAATCGTCGAATGAGACCGGGAGATGAGCACAGTAAGAAGATTCAGAAAGATGTAGGTTCAGAGATGGAGAGCCTCGCACAGGATAGAGTAGGGTAGAGAGGTACATCAACCAAGTTTTCGGACAGAAGACCACAACAACAGCAACAGTGGTTTATAATTCCTGTTACTGTGCAAAATAAGGACGCTGTAGTTCACGGAACTGAGCTTAATAACTAATATCGCATGTAGAACTTATTAGTTCATTAATATAATTATTTGCGGCAGTTGCATGTAAGTAGTTGCAACTGAAAAAAATAAATTTTTAGAGCAATTTTAAAAAATTAATGCGATATTACTCGGGGTCACGAGATTCTCTTAGTACAACTTTGTAACATTTCAATACCTAAACAAATTTGAAGCAAATAAATTCAACTCCGAAAAATGAGTGTATGCAAAGACAACAATTTAAAATGAGGATATGGCCTCGCAGGCACTGCTTATGGATTCAAGTTTCAACACCATGCACCCTAGGGTCAAAGATGGGAAATAACTGGATTATTCCTTTAGGTGTTCAGAATCTCACACCAATAAAGAGAGTGTAGTAAATATAGGAATGGAAATATGGCATGACCATACAATAATTTCCAGTTGCTTCAATAAACATTTAAATGTAACAGTTGGAAGAAGGAAGCAGTGGAGAATGAACCGCTACACAACAACAGGAGATGTAGTCTGGTTTACTGACGAGCCGAAAACATATATGCTGGGACTGAAGGTTACCAGGTACGAACTAGACTAGCGAGAGCAGCATCTCTATGGATGTTGGTCACAGTATTCCAGATGGAATTACGCGCTATCAGGGAGTGCGCGGAGAATAATTTGTGTAGATGCTAGAAGGGTTGTCGCACCTACAGTTATTCTGTCAGTCAAGCAGCTTCGAAATTTCCGTCACCCCCTGCAGCGACATCAAAGGTTGTTGCAGAATCCCAGAAGCCCTGGTGGGGGAAAACAAAAGGGTAAACCTGCTGTGGGTTTCTGGTCACTCAGTGATTAATGACAGTGAACAAGCTGACAGATTGGGACAGGACAGGCGCGACGACGCTGTTTATTGGAACGGAAAATGTCTTAACTATCACTAAAGTGAGTATAAAATCAGAAGGATGTAACACGATTTATAGGCATCACATGAAATACGAGACTACCCTCCAAAAACGAAAACCATGGCAGACTAATGATATTGACGCCATGTTTCAGGAGAAGTTCTATAATCCTGAACCGGAACAGAAAACAGATTAAAATCATGGTAGGACTCATTACTGGCCATGGTAGCTTTCAGAAACAACTACAAAGGATGGGTATAAAGAACACCATAAGTGTAGAGAATGTGGTGAGAAGGATGAAATTGCACCACATCTAATCTTACAGTGTGAAACTCTGGAGGGTGAAAGGCAACCTGAATTAACTGTGTCTAATGAGGAACTAATAAAGGGTCTCCTGCCACTTATGAAGGGTACCGATTGGCTTTACTGGAATCACAGGGAGTGAAACTCTACAAGCTTTGGTGCAGGCAGAAATGGGCAGAGAGCACTGTTATTTATCTCTCTCTTCATAAATCAACTCAAGTAAAATAACATCGAGGGAGGAAGAATTGGGAAAGAAGTCAGACAGAGTTATTTGTAGTCTGCCCTCCACCTTACTCATTCTATGCAATAAACAAGTATTAAGGTAATTAAAAGAGAAATGCCGAGCGGAAATTCAAGTTCAGCAGTAATGCATGACACATTTGACTTTCCCCACTGACGTATTTTTTCCAGTGACATTAAAGAAGTTGGAAGATCAATTTAATAATTGCATGAGCTATTTACAAGAGGTTACGAGGTGAATATCAGTAAAAATAATTGAACCTAAACTAATTCCTTAAAAATTGGATAGGGAAATGAATTTCTTACAGTAGTGATGAGTTTTCACAAAATAAATGATGGTAAATGTGATTTGAGACTTTCTCGGCGTATTCCATTCGTGAAATCTTCTCGGATGATCAGCCGAGTAAAGGCGTCGTCTTCTCGCAACGTTTCGAAGGGTTTCGTACCCATCATCTTCACGCGAAGTGGGTACGAAACCCTTCGAAACGTTGCGAGAAGACGACGCCTTTACTCGGCTGATCACTCGAGAAGATTTCACGAATAAATGATGGTATCCAACAAGGTTCTGTTTTAGCCCCACTCCTTGTATGCATACGACCTCTCAGTAACAATGCCCAGAAAATTTGCTAATGTTGCTGATATTGCTCTGCCCGCTCAGAATCAAAGTTTTAGGGAAACTGAAGCAACGCTAACATCAGACCTGAAGAGGGTGGACGAATACTTCAAACATAACTCTCTCCAGCCAAATCATCAAACGACCGTTACATCAACTTTTCACCTATGAAATAAACATACAAACTACAAACCTACTATCATTTTTTGAGATCAAACTCTCCAATGTTGCAACGCTTCAAAATACCTAGGTATGAACCTAGACAGGTCTTCGACATGCAGAATCTATCTCCGAAATTGGGCAGCTGAAATCAAAACTCACAAAACCATGCTCCAGAAGTTAACAGGAACAACCTGGGGTGCCACTGCAACAGCTCTCAGACCATTAGGTTAAGTACCTTCATACTCTGTCGCAGAAAACTATTGTTCCGATGGACACAGTACTCACACTAAAATAATAGACACACAGCCCAATCAAGCAGTGCATCTCATCACCATTAGAAGCACTCTTCGCTTTATAAAGTCAGTATCACACTGTAAGGTGACAGTGGAAGCAGCTTCTTATAACCGTGAAAGAGAACTTCTAAACTAAGTCACACTTTGTTGTACATTTATCCCCGGATGAGAAAATAGAATCTTTAGAAAAATGGTTAAAGGTTTTGTATTTTTATTGAAACAATCTGTAACTTGAGATTCACTCTACCAATATATTTCCCTGCAACTCAATATAATTTCATTAACATCGGACAAATGTGTTTTAAGACACATAGTTCTATAAGTGAGCGGTTCGTAACGGAGGCGCCCGAGAATCGGACAAGTAATTCTTACTGTAACCATTAATATTCGTTATTGAACTTTAAAAACAATTTGTCTCTTATAGCCGCTCGTAGTTAGCCGAGTGGTCTAAGGCGCTGCAGTCGTGGACTGTACAGCTGGTCCCGGCGGAGGTTCGAGTCCTCCCTCTGGCATGGGTGTGTGTGTTTGTCCTTAGGATAATTTAGGTTAAGTAGTGTGTAAGCTTACGGACTGATGACCTTAGCAGTTAAGTCCCATAATATTTCACACACATGTTGTTGTCTCTTATAGTCTGACGCAGAACCAAACAAGGAAAATTTTGGTAGAACTCAGTTTGTGGTAAGCCTATTGGATAGTTTATTATTAAAGCCAAAACTCGATTCTCTAACAAAAATTCGACAGTGAGATTGTACCTGCTTCCGGCTCGTTGTTTTCTCTTTCCGTTTGCCAGGTTCGGTCCGATTTGGTATTATGGTTTCCCATCCTCATTTTTGATGCAGATTTTGGCCTGCCTCTGACTGAATTAAAAATTTCCTTTAATTTTTTTCATTTCCTTTATTATTATTGTTTTTACTTTCCTTTTCTTGAAATATACATACTTACTGAAACCACCAAATATTTCCTTAGTGTGTGATACTTTTTTAGAAAAAGTGGCATCATGCAAAGGGCGACACCACAATTCTTGCGTAGTATGCGTGTCATTTTTCACTGTGAATTAGCAGCATATACTACAAAGCGTCTCTAGGGAGTTTCCATTTATTACGTTGCTACAAGGAATCCTGGGTAACGTCCTTCCCTGTTTTGCACATGAAAAGGAGTTCCCAGCTTTGTTGTCTGTGGTATCTCGGGTTTTACACGTTTGTCCACGAAATTTATCCTGCAATTGGCGGATTTGTACCAAATGGAATTTCACGAGTGGTTTTTTCTGCTTCTTTTTTATTTCAAATATTGTTATTGAATTCAGCAACGAAAGTTAGTCAGAGGGAAGGATATTTTCTCGTGCCACTTCATAGTCCTTCGAATGCACTGAACAGAACTTAACATCATGTCAGTCTTATCAACAGCAACCATTGACTTATTTAGCTCACTACACAAGCCAGTTCCAGTTTATTTTGGCCCGTTTTATGTTCCATCTCCTCGATTTCAACTAAATCTGGTCCATTTACGTTTTAAAACGCGTAGACGTCTTTGATGTCCATCCATTTTAGAGCCAACAGTGTTCTACAGGACTTTTTAATTTCCCTTTTTTCAGTTTGTGAGGCAACAGTGGTAAATATTTCCTGTTTTTCCGTACTATTCCAATGGCACTGGTACATTTCTTATGGCAGCATAGGAATAATTTGCGGCTCGAATAGTCCTTGTCTAAATAAACGGAATAACCTTTGTTGATGTATGGCAACAACAAAGTCACAACAACATCGTCTGATTTTCCGTAGTCAGCATTTCTGCATTCGATTTCCGTGGCGGAACTAGTTCAGACTGTATAATCTAGAATATAATCGCTTTGTATATAAAAAAGAACGAAAATATTAATACCTAAACGTCTACGCCTCTTTCATATATACTGCTTAAATCGAACGCTTCCTTTGAAAAATAGCAGACTTTCATCTGTTACTAAATTTTTGAAAAGGGCTACGGCCTCACAAAATTTCTTCTTTGTGTACTCTACACTCGCCAGAGGTCTTGCCGCCGTGGTAACAGTGGATCCAGTCAGACAACCGAAGTTAAGCGCTTTCGGACTTAGCCAGCACTTGACTGGGTCTCAGTACCTGTCTACCGAGTGCTGTTGGCATGTGGAGAGCACTCAGCCCTGGCGAGGTCAACTGAAGAGCTACTTGACTGAGGCGTAGCGCCACCGGTCGCGGAAACTTCTCCCGGACAACGGTGTGCTGACAACACGTCTCTCCGCATTCGGCGACGCCTAAGGGCCGAGGATCACACAACAGCCGTCGGTACCGTTGGACCTTCAATATCAGTTCGGACGGTGTTTGTTTTGTGCTGTACAATGAGGAGTATTTTCACAAGAATATCATGAGATACTGCCGAATTGCCACGAAAGTACGATAAACGCAAAATTGGTTTGTACTGGACCCTCGACATTAAGTGTGAAAATGTTGGTGTTTGAAGCAAAGAATCTGACTTACGAAAACTCATTCACTTCTAACATTTTAGTTCTTGGCATAAGCGGGTAACATGTTAGGTACTGTCGTCATTTTTTCGATAAGGAATGTGTAAGTATTATTTATCGCCACACAAATGGCAGAAACAAATTCAAACGACAAAAGCATAAAAAAGTCTAAATGATTTACTGAATCGCTGACTTGTATCGCTAAAGGTGTTCACGAAATGATGGCGTTTCGTCACAGGATGATTATTCAAAGAATCGTACGTTTTTTTTCCTTTTTTTTCGTGAGGAAGTTGGGTGTGCCACTTCATCTTCGTTTTTCAATTTCAGAAGAAGAGTTTTCTGGCAAAGTTCCTCGTGATGTTGAAGAATCAGGAGTAAATCCTGACATATCGGGATCTCCGTCCGAAACAAGGTCCCAATTAGCACTACCGTCTTTGTCACTGCTATTCATGAAGATTTCCATGATTTCGTTGTCCGGTAAATTACGCCCCGATATCGCAAAGGCAATATAGATAAACGTCTCACCAACGTGGAAGAAGTGTGGCCTAGCTCACGACTCATAAGCGGAAGGGATCGGGGAACAGGTAAAAACTGTAGTTGTACCTGACGTTACAAAGAAGAGCAGGTAACGACAGCACTGGCAGGAATGCTATATCCTGACAACAGTGAATCACTGTTCTATTGCGCTTGTCTACCTGGCATACAGGAAGTCGTCGGAACAACGACGTGTATCTGAGCGTTGAGCGTTGAAAGTGTTTCTGACGTTATGGCGTAGAATAGCACGTTGGCGATTCTTTCCGAAATTGCAAAGCAATATCGAGCATGTCAGATATTCTGAACGTGCGTTTGAGCGTTGACCAATGATATTGCAGAACTCGACCTACGTCATATGCATGCCATCTCTTATCTGTTGACATAACTGGTGCTAGGTTGAGCCTGTTGATCACCAGTGCTTCAGTACAAAAATAACGCTATACAGTAAACCTGTAATTTTAGGAAACAAATTGAAAGTAACAATTTCAGCGTCAGATACAGCTATTGTGTATACCGAGTTATTCAGGAGGTAAGAACAGATTAGTTTTTTTTTTATTACAGCCAAACTACAATAGATAAAGACACATGCGCATGTCACTGGATTGAGAAAGGTTCAAAGTTTTGACACAGCAGAGCTGTTGTTTGTAGCAACATGGAGACGATACAAATCCTCTTGTGTCTTGAAATTAGCGCGAAAACCATCCATCGTTCAAGTGCAACGCTCAAACCGCTTTCGATTTCGCAAGAAGGCATCTTCGCACAAGCAGATATAAGATTGGCATACAAAATTCTTGAAAGTTGGTTGCATGTATAGTGGTAAGAGCACTGGTTGCCTATGCATGTTTTATGAAAACTTTGCAGGTATCCGAGACGTGTCCACAGGGAGCACTCGGAAGTCCGCAAGACGGACAGGCCAAGAACTTCAGCATCCTCAGACAATGGTGTGGGGCGTTCTGGAACTACGCCTGCCTATAGAGCCATATAAGTTGCAGCTACTGCAACAACTGCGCCTCGGAGGTCATAACAGGAGGTACGAATTTTGCATTTCATATCTCCAGGATATGGCAGAGAACACTTTTTCCGAACGACTCATCTCTTCGGACGAATAGACGTTTCATCTGTAGGATAAGGTGTCAGAATTTAGAGGTCACCAAATCCTGCTGTCATCACCGAACATGACAGAGACTCAACAAAACTGTTGGCGTTTATGCCGTTTCTGATCACAAAGTTTATGGACCTTTCTTTTTTCCGGAGGGAACTGTTATAGGACTCTCATATTCGGGTATAGAGCAACACTTGTTGTTTCCTCAACATCACGAAGATTACAGTGAGATCATTTGCATCCATGACGGCACCCTCCTCCTCCCCCCCCCCCCCCCCCAAGATCACACTTTCACTTTCCTGCGTTATCTTAGTAACAATATCCCACAGCCTTAGATTGGAAGAGGTGAACAACAAAATCTAGGTAATCGTTTTTGTCGTCCCAGGTCGCCAAACCTAACAAATGGCTCTGAGCTCTATGGGACTTAACATCTGAGGTCATCAGTCCCCTAGAACTTAGAACTACTGAAACCTAACTAACCTAAGGACATAACACACATCCATGCCCGAGGCAGGATTCGAACCTGCGACCGTAGCGGACGCGCGGTTCCAGACGGAAGCGCCTAGAACCGCTCGGCCCCACCGGCCGACACCAAACCTTACATCTTGCAGCTTTCTTCTGTGGGAGTAAATAGCAGAGAGAGTCTTTGTCCCACATGTAGCAGCCACTCTTCAAGAGCTGAGAAACGGAACTGTTGAAGCTGTCGATTCAGTAAACTGAGACCTACTGATTCATGTGTAGAATGGAACGGAATACGGTTTCGGTGCTTCTCGAGTAACGTATGGTCCTCGTGTTAAGTGTATGGTATAGTGTCTGTGCGAACATAGCGCTCTCAACCTTCCTCTATCTAGCGACATGTGCAATGCCTTTCCATTTTTTTATAGTTTGTAATAAACATCTGAATCTGTTCTTCCTCTTTGTATCACCTTGTATTCGTGCAGCTATTCCTCATAGGGATTACCACATTCTGTTGGAAATTAGTAAGGCACGAATCACCTCCTATCATTGGTCATCATTTCTTTTCGTTATCTTTTGTTTGTAGTTGGTCAGCATGTAAACGCCCTTGTATCACATTTAAAGAGGTGAAAAATAATAAATTCAGTTCATACAATTTTCTACGATTCTGTTTCAAAGCACTCTGCTAAACCTTCTCAGTAACGATAGCAAAACATGTCTTTTTTCAGTGTCACCGAAGTTGAAAGCGGATCCGTTTGGTAAGTGTTGATTTGCCCATCAACCACGCATCATTTACGTGCAGATTTGCACACATTAGAAAAGTCGAACCTTTGCAATGTAAATTTACTTTACTCATTCTGACTTTTATTATTCCACAATACTGAAAATTATTGGTAGCATTTCGTTTAATACAAGCACAATCCAAAGATCTGAAATTTATCTGCTTGCTAAGAACTGTTTGTCACTTGATTACCAACACACCCGATAAATGAGTCGCAAAATGACTATCTGCAGTAGAAATTATAATGTATCAGCCTTACTTGATTTAACTCCAACTTGTATATCTGATTCCAGCGGTGGAGACTGTGCCTCATCTCAACTTCCAGTGATACGAACATCAGTAAAATTTTCTCGAATTTAACTATCCTCTTTTTATTGAGTTACAAACTGTATATTGTTAACTTGCTAAGATGTACCTAGGGCTACGAAGTGTTACGATTTAAGTGAGAGATTTCGTCTGCGTACCAAGCCGTATGTGAGAGTAGGCAATAGGACGAATTCAGATACTGTTCATTTGTATTATTGGGCTTTACCATGCTATCGGAACTTATCAGCTTCGAGAAAGAAACAGTTTCATTTCACCGAATTGTTACTACCTTACAGTGTTGGCAAAAAACGCATTTTATTAGCATTCTGGGACTCTTTTTTTTCGTTTTGCTGCGTGTATCCCTGGAGTTTTTACTCCATATAGATCCCCCAAATATCATGGAAAATGTCAGTATTTTCTATATACAGCTTTCCTCTGCGATTCTGCGGGGAACCTCTTTATTCCGTACCTTATCAGTCCACTCAATTTTCGACGTTCGTCTGTAGAATCACTTCTCAAATGCTTTTGTCCTCTTCTGTTCAATTTTCCCCACAGTCCATGTATCACTAACATAGAATACTGGGCTCAAAATGTACATTCTCAGAAATTTCTTCCTCAAATTTAAGCCTATATTTGACGCTACTGGACTTCTCTTGTATAGGAACGCCCTTTATGCACGTGCTAGTCTGTTTTTTATGTCCTTCTCTCTGTGACCATCATGGGTTGTTTTGCTGCATAGCTAACGGAATTACTTAACTTCCTATACTTCATGACTCTCAAGTCTGACAAGTTTCTCTACTTCTCATTTCTGCTACTTCTTATTACTTTCGAATTTCTTCGGTTTACTAACAGCCCATATGCTGTACTGATTAGAATGTTCATTCGATTCAACAGATCCTGTAGTTATTTTTCACCTTTACTGTCATCGACGAATCTTATCATTGATAAACTTTCACCCTGAACTCTAATCTCACTCTTGAACCTTCCGTTTATTTACGTCTTTGCTTCTTCGCTGTATAGATTGAACAGAATTGACGAAAGACTACTTTTTTTTTTTTCTCTTGGTTCTTGTATGTATTCTATATTACCCGTTTTCCTCCGTAGCTCACCCCTATTTTTCTCAGAATTTCGAACATCTTATACCAGTTGTCATCGTTAAACGTTTGTTCCTCATAGACAAATCCCATGAAAATGTTTTTTATTATTCTATAGTCTTGCTACCGTTATGAGGCACAATGTCAGAGTTGCCTCTCTTGTGCCTTTACCTGATCGTCGTTTAACGAGTTCTCAATTTTCTTCCTGGTCTTCTGTATATTACCCCTGTCAGCAACCTGGGTCCATGAGCCGTTGACCTGATTGTGGGACGATTCTCGTACTTGGCTTTTTCAGTTTTCGGAATTACGTGAATGATGTTTTTCCGAAAGTCTGATGGTATATTACCGGTCTCATACAGTCTACACACGGACGTGAGTAGTCGTATTGTTGCCACTTACGCCAATGATTTCAGAAATTACGGTGAAATATTGTCTATTCCTTCTGCTTTATTCGATTATAAGTCGTCCAAAGCACTTTTTAAATTCTGATACTGGATCCCGTTGCTTTTCCCTGTCGATTTCTATTTCTTCTTCCGTCACGTCATCAGACAATTCCTCCCACGCATAGATTCCTTCAACCTGCTTGTCTCTCCTCTGCATTTAAAGTGGACCTCCCAGGGCACTCTTTATGTAACCGACTTTGCTACCTTTCTGTGCGCTGAGTCAATACATCAAAAAGTTACTTACTTTTCGATTTCCTCTCATATTTGATGCGGCCATTTTGCCTCTGTTCCCTGCAATTCCTATTTATCTCGTTCCTAAGTACTTCCATCTTTCCTTGATCAGTTGAATTATTTCTTCTGTTTCCCCCATGGTTTCTTAACTATTACGTTCCTTGTACCTAAGTTTTCTTTTGCCAACTCCTGTGACTTCTCATTTTAGATTTGTCAGTTCCTCTTCAATTGAATTGCCTACTCAGCTATACATTGTCGCAGTATCTACAGCCTCATACTACTTTAGGTGCAACTCCTCCTTTGTTAGTACTTCCGGTACTTCCGCCTGTTTGCATATTGATTCTCCTGACTAGTCTCTTACACTTCAGCCTATTCTCTATCATTATTAAATTATGATCTGAGTCTGTATCTGTTCTTGTGCACACCAGTAGTCCAATAACGGACTTCGGAATCTGTGTCTGATCGTGAGGTAAGCTAACTGGAATCTTCCCGTATCTCCCGGCCTTTTCAACGTATGCCTCCTCCTCTTGTGATTCTTGAACAGATATTCACTTTTACTACCCGAGCTTACTGCAGAACTCAATTAGTGTTTTTCCTCTCTCACTCCTACTACCAAGCCCTTATTCTCCTTTAACGCTTTCTTCGTATTACTTCATAGACACCAATTACATGCGCCATTAATTAGAATCACAGGTCGTCTTCTTGCATCTTCTGAAGAAATCAGTGCACTACCACATCTGAATTTGGTGACATCATCTACGAGAGCTTCACACAGTACGCATTGGTGGGAACCCTCTACCCCGATTCGCCAAGATAATTCAAGAAACGATCACCTTCACTGGCGCAGTTTCTCGTGGGAATGCCTGATCAGTAAACGGAACGTCATCCGTACCATTTTCTACGGAATCGGAAACGAATCAAGAGGTTCACATACGTAGGGGAGTTCGCATATGGAAACCATGGTACGGGAAAAGTTTTAAAAATCCCATATTACTGATGGCATAGGCGGTACGTATAGTGAAGTTTGCACATGTCATCGCTGTGCTGAGCATAACCTTGCATTAGAAACACTTGAGTTTTGGATAGTGGTGCACATGTTGAATGTTTCACGTGGACTATTTCGTCGAAGAAGCAGTGTTACGGAATGAAGGCGCAATTCAAAACAAAGTGCGTCAAAAGAAAAAGCTGAAAGTGCAGCTTGCAGGTAGCAACGTCGAGTTAAAAATGGTCGGTTAGCGGAGTGCGAAAAGGATGCAGGGAAACTGAATGAGTTCATAATAGTAAGAAATTAAAGCGCGTCCATGGATTACGAAAATTTTGCGAGTGTAGCATAACGACAATCATTAAGATCACACTGCTATAAAGCAGAAAGAACACAGCTGAAGTAGATGTGGCTAGGCCAAGAGCCAGGGAGCGAGCGAGAACGATGCCTTTACGTCACCGCGGCAGAGAGGGGTGCGCTGAAGGGTATTTGATGTCAGGTCGTGGCATCGATACATTCTTCAAACAACTACGCCCTGTGGAGAATGCAGAAGGTTATCTAAAGCAAGTCAAAGTTCAGATCGGCTGTAAGAGCGTGTATAGAATAAGTTTGTAGTATAGAAGGGTATAAAAATTTGTAGTGGTAGAGTAAGGCAAGAAATCAGAATGAGTAACTCTGTAGAATATGTGGAACTGAATATCTGTCAAGAAAATGTTGACTCTTGTGAAACTATTAGTGACTTATACTCTGCCGAGGTGTCTAGTGAAAATATGAGAACTAGCAATTCATAATGCAATGGTAAATGAGGAGCAGATAATGGCGCAGTGTGCTGTGAGCTTTGAGCCTACCAGATGATGTAGCAGAGGGCAATACCCAGGATATTATTAGTCAAAATGTATCCAGATGAACTGAAACTGTAGATACTACAGGACATACTACTGAAGCAAGTACTCAGATTGTTGGTAAACGAAAATAAACTAATAAAAATAAAACGAGGAATAGATTTCAAGGGGAATCTTGCAAGATTTTATGACGTATATGTCAGGAATGTGACATGCAAATACCAAATTTTTTACGGATTAATGTGCTAAAATAAAATGAATGAGAGAAATAAATAAAAAAATCTGTTAGCGAAATTAATCAAAAATTTGATGAAATAAGGAAAACCAACAAAGAGACAAATTATATATTTGACACACATATTAAAAATGCTAACAAATAATTCAATAACGTAGATGAAACTGATTGAACGGAACAAAATAACCAAAGAATTATATCGTAGAAGAACTGCTGATGAGGTGACGATAGTGGAGACAGCAAATGTATGAAGGGTCTCGCTGACGGAATCCGAATTTTTGACAATAATTTTGGCAAATAGATTGAGAGACACTATGTGATAATTTCTGGTTTTAACATTAAAATATGTGAAAATAGAAGTACCTTTTCTAACAGAATGGGTTCAGTTCAAAATTTTGTGAGAAATAATGTAAAAGAGGTGCCTGAGTCTGATAAAGTAACTCTTATTCAGCAGGAGGTCAATGATGTTACTGCTAGAGGCACTGACGCCCTTGCCGAGAAAATGAATTGTATTTAAAAATATATAATTTTATTATTGTGAGTAAAAACAAAAGAAATTTTCACAGTGAGGACCACAACTTGAAGGTATGTGCTTTCATGATTTCACTGCAGAGGGGAAATTATATCCAAAAGCTTCTTGAAAAATATTTTAACGAAGTGTTACCAGAATAGTGGAACGACAGGAGAAATGTTGTGTTACTAGCAGAACGGAATAGGGAATTGTGTGCTCTGTCTTGGGGAACAGTAGGAGAATCTTACCAGTCTTAATAAAAATTCAATGGAAAGTTCCTAGATAAATATTGGTCAAATAGTACACAAGGAAATGTACAAAGCAGTATTTTTCATGAGTAAAGTGGTAAGTATCTTGTGTTACTAGGAGTGTGGATTCGGCGGATAATGTTGGAGGTTAGTGTCATGATAGTATCAGATAATTGTATTGACCTTATTATAGGAAGTGGGCTGCTTGTGGGCCCTACTGCTGTGGTAGGTTTCATAAAAGGCAGGGTAACTATGATGGTAAACGATAAAAAAGTGAGATTAGACTGGGTAATCGTGTTGGTCCTACTGAAAATGCGCAGAGGACATGTTACCTGAAGATATTGCGTGTTTTCAATTGAAAATAGTTCCCAACAAAATTACTGTGCGATAGGAATTGAAAAACAAAACATGTTCGGTGTATAAATGACAGATGATGAGTTAAGATGTGAAGTAGGTAACATTTACGTAAAGGATCTAGACAATAAAAGAGGGCCAGACGATCTGCTTACAAAGCGTAAAAGATTGTTTTCTAGTAAACGTAGGTTAATGAGGGGAGAAACTGAGACCGTATGAGACACCGTTAGCAAAAAGGTATGGTCCAGAGAAACAATACAAAGAATGTTGAGTTTCCAACTTCTAAAGAGGTCTGTGCGTCAATATTGTAAACCTTTCGTGTTTATGAAAAAAAGGACGGATCAATGATGGTGCATTAGTTGCATCTGTATTAAATAAATTAATTAAACCTTACAACGATAGGCTGGAAATACTGGAAAACTGCAACAGAAATTTGGAGGAGCTGGCAAACTGTCCACTCCGGATTTGACAGCTGACAAGTAGGACAGATCAGTTGTCAGAAAGATAAAGAAAATACATGGCTCTTGTGTACAAAGACAGATGTTACCAGTTCAGGGTTCTGTTGCTCGAACAAAATAATATTTCTGCAGCGTCATTTATATGAATGCTTTTCACACGAGGGGAAGGACTATTGGCTAAAGTTACTATATATGTGGACTACGTAGTGATCACTGCCACTGATTGGCAAGAGCAAATATGAGTTTCGTAGAGGAAAGGAAGATGGCTCTAGACATTTTGACAGAGAAGCGAAGCTAATGAATGGCTAGGTATGACCAGAAAGGCATACCAAAATAAATAGGACCCAATGGAAATCATTGAAAACTCATCATGAGATGAAGAACTTGTGCGAAGTTTTTGAAAGTCGTTATATGGTAAACAGAGTACCCATCCAAATCCCATAGAAGTGTTACATCCCGACCCACAGTTGTATACGGCGTATATAACGTGTCTGATAGTAAAAATACCGTAGTACCTAGGAAAAGCTGTTTGCCTGTGATCGGCATGAATACTAGGTAGTGAAAGAAGAACCTCATTGTATATAAATTGAGGTTGTTTAAAAGACTTAAATATTACATAAAATTGTATGTGTGTAGTAAGCTAAGAATATTTTATTCAAAAAATGCCACTGTGCATAAAATATCTGATTAATATTCGTCAACATACACGTGTTGCAATGGGTTGAACAGCAGATAGGGTGATGCACCGTGAGGGGTGTGACTCATAGCAAGTCATTTAAAGAGGTGCAGGCCAAGAGGTCAGCCTGAGGCTAATGACCTTTCGGGAGGCGGTGGCCGACTGGCATGTCTGTGGCACAAGATTACGTCACAGAGACAGTAAGTTGGGGCACTTCGCGAGACAAATTGGCTTTAACACAAAAATATGATAATTGCCATTGTTAATGGATGTTGGTAAACATGTATTCTACATATAATAGATTGTTTGTAATGGTGTCTCCATTAATGTAAAAGAATTAAATAGGAGACCGTTATTTCATAACTGAAGGAAGGGAATAATTATTTGTGTGGAATTGCTATTATACAGACGTGAAGGGAAATGGAAAATGTTCTTATTATATTGTACCTAATACATTTTTCACTGTTACGTGTACCTGCAATGAAATGCTTCATACCTTGATGTATGGGAAGCATGAAGCCATAACAACGAAATGACAAAAGCGGGAAACAAAAGCCGACTCCCAGTCAACAAAGAAGGACTCAGTAAGAAACTGCGTAAGAATGGCATCCCGTAACGCAACAAAACGAGAACAACGCACCAGGATCGGCAGATCCACTCTCGAGTGGAATATGGTGTAAATGAAAAATTACGTCTCAGTGTTGTGGGCCATAAAAGAATGACCATCGAATAAATGATTGTTCAGAGTGTTGTGGTGGATGGCCAATTGGTTTTATGAATTCAACAGAGAATGAATGTCCTATGTGCATTGTTGATGACCTTGAAAGTATCTATTTTTGTATATATGTTTATGTTTTGATTAGATGATTAAAAATACTCCTATGAATTTCGACTGGGCGGATAACTAAAATGCAGGGAGTGTGAATAATGTGTTTAATTATATGTAAATTAATGTAACGGATTATTCGATGACGATGCTAAAACAACTCTGTTTAAAGAGAATGCTTTCAAATTTTGTATTCATTGTTTAGAATGTTGAAATTAAAGGATTTCCTTTGTTCTATTGCTCTGTATCAATTGTTTAAGAATGTTTATTAAAAGTACTGGATATAGACGTTACGAGAGGATGGCAAATGTAATGATATCTTGTGCTGATATTCAGAAACTGAAAGTATCCTCCTCATACTTCTTTCGAACTATAAATTCTATTTGTTTTTCGTATATGTCCCATAAGATCTTTTTCAGAGAATTTGCTTCAAATGGCTTACGACTAGATTTTATACCTGTTCTGAAACTAGAAAGGAAAAATGGGAAAGTTTGGCGCGTAGCAAAGAAGCCGTGACCCGTATGCACAGAATGCCAGTACCAGCCACAATATCATGGCTTCACTATTTCCAGAATTGCAATTATGTTTAAAAAAACAATTTTGAAAAGAAAACACCTGAGAGAATGTGTGCGTTTTTGTTGTCCAATATTCTGAACCAAAATGTCATTGCGCAGTCGAGAGAGAACTTTAACAATTTTGCACCTATCTTTGCATGTAATATTACAGACAACCTAGGGAGAGTGTAAGTTATATCTGGGATGTCATTCATTGTGCCTGTTGTTTAAATATATGTGTAAATAAATAAAAAGAAAACGCCGAAGGGAATATGTGAGCGTCCCAGTTGTTTAAAAGAAATACAGAAAAAAATAAAAACGAAACACGGAAGGCAATGTGTGAAATGTCCCTTGTATTGAAGAGTTTCATTTTTCTAAATTTTACGTCTGTTGAAACTCTATACGTAGCTGAAGTCAGTTCACAGCATTAGGCAGTGCTACAGATTAAGCCACCAGCGAACAGGAACCGCTTCCCACGGAGACAGAGGTAGCAACCGGATCATACGGCGTGATGGTGGTTCAAATGGCTCTGAGCACTATGGAACTTAACATCTGAGGTCATCAGTCCCCTAGAACTTAGAACTACTTAAACCTAACGAACCTAATTATATCACACACATCCATGCCCGAGGCGGGATTCGAACCTGAGACCGTAGCAGTGGCACGGTTCCAGACTGAAGCGCCTAGAACAGCTCTGCAACAGTGGCCGGCGCGTGATGATGAATCACTAGGTTGGAGAAGGGAACCCGAGCCTTGTGAGAGTCTCTTATTTGACAATAAAGGTTTAGGGGGACCACTAGTGTTCTGGCGTGAGGCACCGATTTTACTTTATTAAATACTAATCATCTTCTGACATTAAGTGGTTCTGGGAAGAGCATGTTGGTCACCAGGGCTTCACTACAATGAAATGAAATGTAATGTCGTGTGGCTAGGGCGTCCCGTCGGGTAGACCCGTCGCCTGGTGCAAATCTTTTGAGTTGACGCCACTTCGGCGACTTGCGTGTCGATCCACTTCAATAATAACGCTACGCAGTAAACCCATAAATTCAATAAACAAAGGAATACTGTTCGGCGAATTGTGTGTCGATCCACTACAATAATAACGCTACGCAGTAAACGCATAAATTCAATAAACAAAGGAATACTGTTAACGTCCTGAAGGTGAACGAAGGGCTACAATGAGTTGCGAAGCACGCAGGAGATTCCGGTTGCGCTCCAAGCTCACCAGTTGGCGATAGGAGGTACTCTAACCCCATTCATACGTAAGAGTCGGCGACACGTTGTATAGAGATAACGTTCGTTTATATTATTCGACTTTATCTCTCGGAACTTACTAGCTTTCTGAGAAGAATCGTTTGTGATAGCAAACTGTTACTGTTTGACGGTGTTCTTAAGTCAACATATAGTAAGGACTTCTTTCATAGAAACTAGTTACCAGTACAGCTAGTCAGAATCACAGATCACCCGCCTGCAACTTTTGAAGAATCGAATGGGCTACCAGTTTTGCTTTTGGGAACATCCTCTGTGGGAGCTGCATTTGACCGTATACTTTCGTCATCTATATCACTTTCTACCGGATTGCGATTGAATTGAGATACTTGTACAGAGGTTCAAACACATGAGAGAAGTGTGCAGGGTGACTACCTGTTTTGTCTGGCATGCTTGATGGCATTTTCGTACTACTGATAAAAAAGCACTTTGTGATTACTTGTTAATGGCCATTTCGGCTGAAGTCCGCTGATGTTTAATAACTTTTTTCTGACTGTTTGATGCGCCCGACCACGAATTCCACTCCTGTGTCGACCTTTGCATCTCAGAGAAGGAGTTCTTATCTACGTCCTCAATTATCCCAGTCTCTGTCTTCCTCTACAGTTTTTACCCTCTACAGCTCCATCTGTTGTCATGGAATTTATTCCCTGGTGTCTTAATAGATGGCCTGTCATCCATTTCTTTCTCTTAATTACTGTTTTTGGTGTATTCCTTTCGTCGCCGATTCTGCAGAGAACCTTCATATACATTGTTATACAGCTAAGACTGTCACTAAGTGTATTAACACGTTGCCTATGTAAATGTTTAGGCAGGCTAGAAAAATTTGATTTTCCTCTAATTTACTCATTAAGGGGCATAATTTTACATTAAAGATTAACGCAGTAACACAAGTATTACAGTTAGAAGGTGTATATGTGGGGCTGAGGCACCGTAACTCGCATCTCGCAATTTACCCAGACTGCAAGGGGCAGTGAAATGAAAAAGGAGCTGACGCAATAACGCACAGTCCACGCGAAAGGCGGGCACACTGTTGTCACGTTACGATGCTATCACCACTGTGGTAGGGGAACGGCATAGTGTCACATCACAGGTGCTGATAGTTATTAGGTTATGACCTTCGCTGTTGGCAGACTGGTCTAGAATATTCGTCGAACTATCATAATATCGGGCGGCTGGCGCCTGCTGGGAGACAACCCTTCAGACAGCTATGTAGCAGACGTGGCCTGAAATCCTTTCCCGCTAGCTACATGGACTCCGGCGATGATACACAAACCAGTTCCTCGGGTACAGAACGTTGGATACTCTTCTGGGATTTGGATGCGAAACGTTAGAACATCCTCCGTACAGCCTCTATGTTTCACCGTGTGATTTTCACATCTTTGACGACCTGAAGGAAGACATGTGTGCACATCGACTTTAGTGGCACGATGAAGTGTAAGAGTGAGTGTGTTGTGGATCCATGAGAGGCCAACTGTGTTCTACGAAACAAAGAACGGCACAAATTCATGCTGAATCAGGGCAAGAGATACGAAACCTGCGTCTCTGAAAAAAAGGAAACTCCCAATTACTATCTTTTTAATTTTTTGCAGAGAGGGAGAGATGTTTTCCTCTGAAGTCATGTCACTTCCGACAGCAACAAGCTAACAGATACAATCTTAAAGATCTTTATCTAAATCACCTATGCCTTGGCGATTGTTAGTCCTAGTTATGAGGTATAGTAAATATTGTATCTCTAAACGTTTCTCAGACGCCGGAGTTTATTAGATAACCGAGGCTGTCGATGTATGTGGGTCACAGGCTAATTTGCAGTATAGGTGATCGCGAAAACAAGTGAAATTTTATCATGCGTGGCTCCACACACAATGCCAGGTTTATGTCTCCACTGTGTAGATGCGTCCCTTCAGTCTTTTGCCCCCAGCCCAGCCTTCGGCTGGCGCTAATCCAGGTATAGCGGCATTGTTCTGCTGGAAACCTGTCTTGGTGAGGGGCTGCTCTGTCTGCCCTGTACGGCTGTGGGCCTGTGTGGAAAGCTTTACTGATGGATGGACTCGCTGCCTTTCAGCTCCCAACAAGCTGTTTCTCTGAGCTAAGAACCATGAAATTACCTCATGCTTTTATCGCCCTACCAGGCTCCAGCAACGTCTGCACAGGCCGTAGCTCAATGTGCATCAGGTTGTAATAAAATCCTTAATAATTTTCCATATACGAAAAATAGGTGAGAGAGTAGCTTGTCCACTCTCTCTGCCCTCAACCTGCCATTGGTTTCTGCATGGGTAGTGTCTCCCTTCAATATTTTTTAGTGTGACACGAACCAGAGGGATTCATTGAAAATAGTAGGAGAATCTCATCCTGGTAACAGATATGTGTGTGAAATAAGGTAACTTTGCCAATCAGGATTTCCCATGGCTAAAACACATCCAAGCTTGACCCCATTCATTCCAGGGATCATTCACTCACATGAAGCTGCAAGGCAGCAAGAGTACATATAAGCTTTTCTGTGAGTATTATGAATTACGTTAGACACAAGGCTAACTCACAGGCTTCCAATGAACATTTGATAGGTGGTTAAAAGGCCTTGCAGCAAAGAAATAACACCCATTCACACCATATCCTAAGGTCAGAGATGTGTGATGTCACTAATCATTTACAATGTCCTGGAGTATGGACTGTTCTCTGCCTATTGATTTACCTCCGCTCTATCACTCATTTGTTCTCATTCATCAAACACATATATTCTCAAACTCTCAATGAACACGGAAATTTGTGTATTATTTTCTACGGCATGAAAACAAATACAGGCACGTAATCCGGTCATTTATAAATGTACGGGAAAATATATACGCCTCACAATCAAGACAGTCCAATTGATACATACAAAAACACAAAATGATATTACATGATGATATTACAGAAAGGTATCCTATCACTCCCTTCACAAGGGTCCCTGCGGAGGCAAATTTTACAATCGAAAAGTCACACAAAATGAGAACATCTTGTCTCCCAGTGGAATAAATGTCTTAAGGTGTACGCTGACTGCTTTCAAATGGTAACATTATGTGACCCCCTGGTGGCGGGTGTTGTCCAGTATTTCAGAATGAGAACGATTAGCGACCTCCAGCAATCCCCATACAACATTTCAAATCTTTTGAGCAATTTTTTCATTGATCCTTCACCCCTCCCCCTCTTCACTGAACAAAGGCACACAGTAATAAAACTAAGAAAGGTTATTGCTTATTACATATAGCATTGACTGTACATGCAAAATTACACCATTCTACGATACATAGATAAAATATATGACGCCATAAAAATTTACATGGGTGGAAATAGCGTTTCTTAAATGGAAGGCACATTTCCCTGACTACAGTCACTAGTGTTTGATAATGAGTATTTGATAATGAGGACACTCGATAACTTTCAACAAACCTTAGACGTAATTTCAAAATTTTAATCCTGCCTTTTTTTTTGCTTACAGCTCCACAAAACGATGAAACGAAAACCTACTAAATTCTTTTTCGTTCATATTGCAAAATTTCAGCATCAAGTATGACGTTTACTCTACTACTTCATTACTATTAATTGTATTCGTAAGATATTTTGCAGACCTTATCCACACATACCACGGTTTGACAGAACATGCACGCTGTACTGTTTGACAAAACCATCTTACATGGACATATAAAAAACTCATCACTATTTGATTCTCTGAGTAGTAAAAGGGCGTAAGTACCAAAATTATAATTTTACAGGAGAGACAAAGAATTGATTTGAAGCAATACTTTGCATATTAGGACATTCTTTTCGGTTCATATTTTGTTTTCCCGAGGAACATTTTTTTAAAAACACTTTTTAAACTGTTTACATTAATGTAGGTAAGAAATAGAACATTATTTTACACTTCAACTTCGGCCCTTTTAATGAATAACTGGATTCAGTAAAATATACCTGCTAGAAAGACACATACACCACATTTCATTGATAAAACGTAATTAAGTATAAAGAAAATATTGCAGGATGAAAACTAAAGCAATAATTGTTAATGTAAGTTGTAAGTTCTCGTCTTCTTGTTCTTGAGAATACAGTCTTAACATATAATTTTTTAAGCTTTACAAAAGAAAACACTCAGCGCCATCAGTATTAACATAGCTGTCTGATAATGTAAGCCTTAATTTTCGTAATATGAGAATGCTAAGTTATTATTCTTCGTTAAATATATTTCTATCTGTGTTCAATATATGGGAAAATTTTCTTCCTTTAATTATAGTTTACTTTTTGGTACGCCACTAAATCTGGGAGCTGAATCCGTATGTAAGAGTTGGGACGAAGGATGAATGTGTTTCAGTTAACCCTATGATGAAGTTTCCTGTAAGAACTGTTCCTAGATCCGTATTATCTTACACTAAATCGTAAAAGTTACTAATTCCAAAGCGTACTTTCTTAGCTCGATCGTGAAAATTTCAGTTTTCAACTTTAGTATTTCTGCCACTTGTTCTTGAAACTGTATATTATCAGATTGGTTTACCAATTTCGAACACTGTGGATTTAACAGAGGTCCTGTTTTGAATTACTAGTTCAGTAAGTTGATGAACTGTGTAAATTCCGTCATGTTGTCTGAGGCTAGTTCTGATATTTGCAGGATCTCGGTAACAGATAATGAAGCTGTGACCTCTAGTTGGGAAGAGATTTCAATTTTGTCGAATCTTTTTGTACTTGTTAGACATAATAAAAGATACTGGCATGACATGATTTTTGTTCTGTCCAAAACACTTGTCAGAGAATAAACTGATTTAATTGTACTGAGCTGGGACAGCAACGAAATAGTCTAAAAGGAAAGAGCATGCCTCATTAGGTCCTCTGTTGGCCTGATCTTCATGATAGATATATGTGACTGCTTTATTTGTTTCTACATTATGTACAACGAAACGTTAACTGTTATCTGTCCCAGGTGAAAGGGTTTCTCTTCAGGGAATTTTCGTAATGCTATATTTCGTATATAAAAATATATAGTGGACACAACATTACTGTTCCTTCCAGATTTTTCATCTTCCCTACCTTGTTGTGAAGCACTGCCAAACTTCGTACTAATTCTCATGTGAACAAACGCCGGTCGGAGTGGCTGAGCGGTTCTAGGCGCTATAATCTGGAACCACGCCACCGCTACGGTCGCAGGTTCGAATCCTGTCTCGGGCATGGGTGTGTGTGATGTCCTTAGGTTAGTTAGGTTTAAGTAGTTCTATGTTCTAGGGGGACTGAACTAAGGTATGCATTACAACAGTGCAGTGAAATTTGGCGTTAATGGGTTACGGCAGCAGACGATTGACGCGAGTGCCTTTGCTATAACAGCACGACATCACCTGCAGCACCTCTCTTGAATTCGTGGCCATACCAGTCATACCGTAGACGACCGAAAAACCGTGTCCTGATCGGATGAGTCCCGATTTCAGTTGGTAAGAGCTGATGGTAGGTTCCGAGTGTGGTGCAGACCCTTCGCAGCCATGGCTCCAAGTTGATAACTTGGCACTGTACAAGCTGCTGGTGAGCTACGTTACGTGGAACTGATTGGGACCTCTAGGTGTGGTCGCCTACTTAGAGACCATTTGCAGGCGTTGATGGACTTCATGTTCCCAAACAACGACGAAACTTTTATGGATAACAATACGCCATGTCAATGGGCGACAACTGTTCGCGGTTGGTTTGAAGAACATTCTGGAAAGTTCTGGGCCATGGCGCTCAACGCGAGGGGACGCTTCCATTCGGCAAGAGATCTTAGTGAGAATTTTGAGAGGACGAATAGGGAAACTATCCGAGAGAGGTCGGAGCTGCAGAGGGAAAGGAGTGACGCGCTCGGACGGCGCTCGCGAGACATACTTTGGAGCAGTGCGGTTTGTGGCGACCGGCCCATAGTCAGTCGGCTGCTGCTCTCTTTGTTGGCTAAGACTGTCTTTCGCTGAGGTGACCTGTGGAGCTGTGAACTGGTGGCCTCGTGTACGCTGCCTGATGGGACTACATGTGGTGATTGAAAACTGTGAGACTTGTGAGCCGTGCTGTGGCTCGCGTTAGTGCTGTTTGTAGGTTTCCGCCCTCTGCTGCAGGTCAGACGGTATCGTTTATTTGGCAGGGTTGCGGTTGTTTGTCTTCTTCTCATGTTGACTAGTGCCACTAGGTTTCGCATGCGTTGCCAGTCCGCTAGTGGCAGCAGCGGTGGTTATCGATATGTAAGAACTGTTACCATATATTTGGGGCGACGTCGTTGTTTTTCAGGGTCGTGTGAGTGGGCAGTTCGGTTGGGGACTCAGGAGGAGCCAGGTCCGTACAGTGCCAGAACACGCCGGAAACGCTGGCAGCGCTCATGGACTGGCGGATGCAAGGGCTGTGCACACGAGGGTGCACGGCCTCGACGTAAACCAGATCCAGCAGGCTTTAAGATGAGTACATATCGATTCATGTAGAGAAACTTCCACCATCGTGCCATCTCGCGATTATCCAGTGACTTAGGTACATGTGTTGCTCATAGTGTCGCCGAGGCGAAGAGCAGCGAGTGGAGTGCTTGGGGAAAGCGGATCTGATTAGCTTTCCTCGACCTCTTATTACTATTTACTGCGTTCAGCTTGTTACAATTTGTTAAGTTCAACCAGCGATATTTTTGCTGCCTGGTGGCCCCTAACGCCCCAGTTTCCTGCCCTGGGGGTTAGTCTATGTAACGGCAGTGTGCGTTTCCTCACCTCGCCGCTGCCGTCCGGTAAGGCGTGTAATTTTGACAGCTTTCTTGATTGTAGGCCGTTTGTGATTCTTCTACTCTGGTGATAGTGATTCCTTTCTCGTGCCGGGCGCTCTAAGCGCAGTATTCTGGTGGCGCAGTGCAGTCCACCGATTCCGGATTTGGCGTGTTGTTCCATTCTTGCAATTAGTTTACTGGATGTCAGGTAGCTTCAGAAAGGGTATCATTAGTCATTCGTTAGACTTCCACTAGTCTGAGTTACCATCTAGCGCAGTGAATGCAACTCTTGGCTGACTATCTCACCGCTCGCGAAAGTGTTTGTTGCCAGACCTTCTCAGAGGTCGATTTCTGGAGCATTGTCTGTGTCTGGTCCTTGAGTTTTATTATTGTATTATTTATTAGCATACTTTGTAACGCCTACGTTAAACGTTATGTATGCCTAGGTAATAGTTCTGGTCGCCTTATGGAATAAATCTAGCTGTGTAAGGGTTGTGTTATAAGGTTAACATCATTTCATTTCACCTGTTTGGTGGTCAGTTGCTTGTTTCTTTTAATTAACCGTACTTGTATTTGTTGTTTTACAGCATGTTTCTAAATTTTTTATATAATTGTCGTTCCTCGTGTGTAAGGCCTTCAGCTGTGATTGTGGTCATTTGCTTTGAAAAAATAATTCGATATTCGTATTTTAGCAGTAAGCCTTAAAACCTTATTTACTGCCATTCCTGTCGTCTGATACCTTCTGCTGTGTTTGTGGCCACTTACCTTTTAATATTTCTGTACCTGTAAGTTGTAAAAGCAGCGAGTTTTTAAAAAATTCTTAAGTTATTGCCATTCTTGGCATGTAAGGCCTTCAGCCATGATCACAGTGGCTTGTTTTTTGTAAACATTATCTGTATCTGTATTTTATGGTGATTTACTAAGTTGTAACGCACTGAAAATACTATTACTTACACAGTTGTTTATTCCTTCATTGGTAATGTGTGGTTTTTTAATTTATTGTTGAGTCTGGAATTACTGTTTTAAAAATAAATATGTGTAACTGTAAAAGGCAGCCAATAGTAACTGATTACGTCTAACGAATGTTCATGAAGTGGTGAACTGGACCCCAAGCGTATTGTGAATGTTCCTCTCGAATCGAGCTTAATGCTTGGATGTCATAAGCGTAATAGCCTCAAGCATACATTTGCATGTGACTTTATGGTATAGCTGGTCGACTGAATTATATGGGCTTGTCTGTTAAGATTCGCAACTTAAACGTTTCCTTGTCGTGTCTTGCTTGCTGTAATTGCGTATATTGAACCCTGTCAGTGGAGACTGGCAGTACCTTGGTACACCCAGTTGGATTCTGGTCAGGTAACGGAGTAACCTTATGTCAATCCTCATATGCCATGAGCCCCTTTAAGCAATATAACCTATCGCTGTGAGCAACTGTTGCTCCTAATTAATGCTATAAACATAGTATGTTTTAGTGCACTTCTTCTCGGCTCCTGTAATTTGATGCCTTTCCAACCACACTGTTGGGTAAGCACTGTACATATACCTGATTTATCAGTAACATAAATATTTTTACTACGAACTGACTTTATATCGTCGACCTTGTGCTGCTGATCAGACATTTCCTTCAGAACTGACCATATGATTTTAATTTTATCCTGTGAATTAACTATTCTATTTGCCCACCACATACTCATTGCCTTATTAATAACATTTTTAAATACTTTACTATACTATTTGTAATGGGCAACTGTAGCTTGATTGTGACTACGCCTAACATTTTGACATAATTCCCGCTTTGTTCTATATGATATCCTTATCGCACTAGTCAGCCACCCAGGCTGCCTTTTATTGCTAGTACCCCGTTTAGAACGTTCTAATGGACAGAAAGTCTCAAAGAGCATGAGAAATGTGTTAAGGAAAAAATTATATTTGTCATCTATGTTATCGGCACTACAAACAACCTGCCACTCTTGTTTCTTGAGGACCTTTAAAAAACTCTATTGCCGTTGGGTTAAATTTAGTACATAGTAGTTATATATGATATTTGTTTGAGTACAAAGGCCTTCTTTTAGTGTTAAAATTTGTGCATCATGGTCTGAAAAGCCATTCACACTTTCACTAACAGAATGCCTATCCAGTAATGAAGAATGAATAAAAATAGTGTCTTTGGCTGAGCTATTGTTCCCCTGCATACTAGTTGGAGAAAACTCAGTCTGCATTAGTTCATTTGAAGTTAGCAGATCTACAAACATCCTATATCTTGCACAATCACATACAAAATTAATATTGATGTCACCACCTGTAACTAGTTTCTGGTACTTCCTATAAAGTGAATCAAGAACCCTCTCTAGCTTGAGCAGAAATGCTCTAAAGTCAAAATTAGGGGACCTATAAACAACAAAAATTAGAAGTTTAGTTTCATTAAATTTAACTGCCCCTGCACAACATTCAAAAAGCGGTTGAGTGCAGTACCGTAATACGTCTGTGGACTCAAACGAAATACTGTTTTTTACGTACGTGACCACTCCGCCACCCCGCAAGGAACTCCTTGAAAAACAGCCAGCTAATCTGTATCCTGGTAAAGGAACCTCTGTATTGTCAAATTATTTACGTAGTGCTCCGATATACCAATAATTTCAGAGTCAACGTCTGTAAGCAGTTCGCTAATTTTGTCTCTAATACCTCTTAAATTTTGATGAAATATGCTAATTCCTTCTCTACGTGGAAACATGACGTCCTCTGAAGGTGAGTCTGTAGTTAGAGGAACTTCCTTTAAGCAGGTATACTTGTCAGCTGACTTCATTGTAAAAAAAGGGTGCAGCACTAACACCAGCTACTACAGAGATTTTTCCATGAGCGATCCCACCACCCCCCACTACACAGTCACCTACAAGCTTTGCCAACCTCCCCTTCCCATACCTACTGAGCTGCAGGTCAAGCTTACTGAAACCTCATCTACTGACAGACTCAACTGGCACCACCACAATGTGACCCATGCCCTCTGCCCTCAGTGCCTTCTCCAGCCCCATGTTAATGCGCCTAACAACCGCATTAAGATGAGGCCGATCATGACTCTGAAACAGTTGCACGAAATGCACATTATTGCGAGAGGCATTCGGTTCTCTTCGCATCTACTACGTCGCTTTTGGTGCTTGCGTAAATATTGCGTTGGGGAAGAACGGTTTGAGTAGTTAATAAGTATGCCATGCCCACTCTTAAAGATAACTTCCCAATATCTCTTATAATCGCACTAATATACTGACATCTTTCTTTTCATGAAAATAAACATGGTATTCCTGTAAGTTTGATCACATCTGCTACTAATTCGTTATGCTTCTTTGGTGTATTGTAAGAGTTCTGTCACTTAATGTAAATGGGTTTTCTCTTTTGATGCTAGTCAATTGTCAGGATGAGCATTACTGCAAAGGGCATTTGATTTTAAAGCATTATGTCAGGGTGAAAATACTAAATAAATAAATTTTTCTCTCTTAAAAACATGTGGGCAGGGTGGGTTCTTCCTTGGCTCGGGTATGAGGTAGAATGAAACAGCATTTTTACACAAGATAACTTTTATTGAAGATTTGTACAACTGTTTCCTTACTCGATGTTCTGGCTCGGAGAGCGGCAGCTGTGTCGTATGCGAAGCCTTCTGCTGCGGCAGCGGCGGCGTCTGATTACACGTGGCAGTGTGTATCTCGTGTCGCCGTCTCGCCCAGTTCACTGGAGACGCGCAGCGCGAGGTGGCCCGTTTAATTGTTGCGAGCAAAGTCGTGCATCGGATGGTGATACCTTGGATCTGGCGTCCCAGTGTTTCTCTTCTCTAAGCGGCCGAGTGTGTTGTGCGTCGGCCAGCGGAGCGGCGCGGCGGGGGAAAGCCAGTGTCCCGGACTCGTACAACGGACTCCCGCTTGCCAGTCTTCGGTTGTCAGACCTTCATCCGAGCTCACAGGTGACTGCTGATGTGAGGCCGTCTCCTTCCCGTCCTCACGAGTCACCCGGGTACGAAAAAATCAGACCTCAAATACCTATAACTTCTGTCTTCTAGCGCCGAGGCTGCTGCTTGCTGTTCCATTACAGCGGCGGACTTGGTGCGTCTGTGCATGATGTAGTCTCTTCTTGCATGACGGTCTTCAGCACCGAAACTGCCTGAAAACTACTGTTACTCTTCTCTTTTCCTGCGTCTGTCGGGACCACTGCGTCTCGCGTATTTATTCACTTCAGTTCACTGGAGGTGAACGACTTCACGGTCATTGCCTCGTCTGTCACGTTGAAAAGCTTCTCGACGAATCTTCTTAACGTCGGTCATTGGCTCTTGGAATGTAGGCGAGAGCCTTTGCTCACATGTGACAACTGAGAAACACGTGAGCCGGTCGGGCGAAGCCCTGACGGCTGAATCGACAGCGTCCGCTTATGTGGAACTTGCTGACTTCACGGTCATTGCCTCATCTGCTCTGCTGTTCCGCCCGCTGTTTGCCAGTATGTAACTCTCTAAACTAAACCAAGTTTTTCATTTATATTCTAATTTCTACTTCACTTTGATTTCACTAATTTATTTACTTAAGTACCACTCAACAGTATATTGGTAAAACAAGATATCTATTTGAAAATATTCAAATCATCAGCTATTTGTTACTTAATCAGCTGTTTGTTACTTAATAGTTCTGAAACAAACACTGTTGGAAATGGTTTACAAATGTTGCCAAATTCTTGCACAATTACTTTTGTTTCCCCTTGGAGGTTTGCTCATTATGAGATCTAATCAAGCAAGATATACTTCAGTTTTAATAAAATTACCATTATTTCGCTTAAATGGATTCTCACTACCACGACAGAAAGCCAGATTCTGTTTATTCAGTACTCTTGTAAAAGTAATTGAACGCCATTAGATTTTAAACCAAGAGTGTTCCTTTTTCTTTTCAAGTACCGTTTACCTGTAATTAACATCTTTCGCACTTCCTCTTGCACGTCAGAAGATAAGTCATAAGTGAGACACTTTAATCATTTGTGCCGTTGCCACCGAGACAGGTATGTCTGCTTTCACTAGAAACCTGACAACCAAGAAAAAAATAATTTTCAATTGGCACAAAATACCCAAGTTATTGCAGTTGACTGTTCCTTATTATTTTGGAGAAAGGTTTGATGTTTCCTGAAACTCGGAAGTGTTTCTGTTGCATCCATAAATAACTGGTAGGTTTTCGAGAATAATGCGCGAGGCAACCTAGTTCCCCGTAAACAACGCGTGAAACATGTAGGAATATAATTACACCATGACAGTGTCGTGTTTCGGGGCGATATTCTTTGAGAAATACTTTGCGGAGCTCTTGTCGTGTCAGATTCATCAATTTCGGCTTTCGATGACTTCCTCTGGCGTCATCGTCGGGAGATTCCGTTTCAGTAGGCTCTGAGAACTATGGGACTTAACATCTGAGGTCATTAGTCGCCTAGAATTTAGAACTACTTAAACCGCTCGGCCGCACCGGCCTGCAAGTACTTCAACCGGCCGAATTATTTCATGGAGATATCACGGAACTTCCACCAGTGATATTGTCAACAACTGAAAAACATTAGTAGCTGTGCTGATTTCGTTAGCTGTTGGGAGTCTACTGATTTCTCTATTGCCTTCCAGCATCAAGCGTCCATTTCCATGCATCACTAAGAGTGTAGACACGGTCTCGGTTGAGGCTGTTGTTACATGTGCTGATCTCAATGTCTTCTTCGGCAACAATCCAGTTGGTTGATGCATGGGATAACATTTCCGATTTACCAAGAAAAATCGTATGTTTGTTTGTGAGGCTGAGCGAGGCGACAGCGGATTTGTCGAAATCGCGATATCTAATGTGCTGTCTGTGCTCTGCGCAGGCTTCTGAAGTTGTTAGAACTGACTGATCACAAGGTATTTTCAAAATTCCAGGATCACTGAGACAAACGCTGTCTTTTATTGGGTGAAACACCTCCTTCTGTTGGGTGGTCACGAAGGTGATTGATTACCGTGTCTGCCCTAATTTTTCGTTGTAGTATCGATGAAAGTAAGAAACGCTGTTGGCTGATCGCCCTCAGATGATTAACCATCTCCTGTTTTTATTTCTTAGCGACTGCCACATAAAATCGTGATCGCTACAGATGTACTTCCTCAGATCTGATCTCGGTACCCTGGTGTTCCTTGTCACAGACAGTTTCAGCTCTACTTTTCACCGTGTTTAAAACTGCTCTCTTATGGGCTGAAGGATGAAAGCTTTTAGTATTGAGATAATGGTCAATATATTCGTATGTTACCCTCCGGTAAACAGAGTTAGCTGCCATCTGGTTTTCGTTCAAGCAGATCGTCTAAGGATGGCAATTTTGTCTCTGTCCATCTGAGCGGGGAAAGCTCGAGATCGACAAATGTAATGCGGTAAGAATTTAGTGAAGTATTTATTCATGTAATTACACTGTCGCTAAGTTAGCACTTTACAGAAATGCATCAATGTCATTACCGTCTAGCGAAAATTTGTGGCACGTGGGATTTACTGGAAGTAATCGCCTTGTCCATTAGGCCACCTGAGCACACTTCCAGCCCCTCAGTTAGACTTTCATTGTTACTGACGTCTCCGTCTATGGTTTTCCATAGCCAATATCACAGGTTCTCTTTTGACGTGAGTGAAAATAGCATGATTGAGTGAATGAATTCGGTAGAAAACATTTGCGTAACCCGTCACAAGGCATGTACACAAAATGAATAGGTCAATGTAGATGAAATCAATGAATTTGCAATGAAACTAAACTATAAAAATGAGAAACGTTAAGACTCGCTGTACCTTCAATTGCTGACTGGAGGCGATCTGTAAATGTAAATGACGGCCGTAGTGGCCTAGCGTTTCTAGGCGCTACAGTCTGGAACCGCGCGACCGCTACGCTCGCAGGTTCGAATCCTGCCTCGGGCATGGATGTGAGTGATGTCCTTAGGTTAGTTAGGTTTAAGTAGTTCTACGTTCTAGGGGATTGATGACCTCAGAAGTTAAGTCCGATAGTGCTCAGACCCATTCGAACCATTTTGTAAATGGAAATCTTCCGAATTATTATTTCCTTCCGTGGTTGTCGTCCGCGATATTCAGAATCCGTATCTCAATTACGAGACGAAATCAGATTGAGGTTACTCCGCAGTCTGATCAGTTTGTGTCTCATTTTTATGACAGCTTCGTTCAGGCATTGTGTTAGGTCAGTTAAATCGTGAAATCATATTGGAGAATTTGTCAAGGCAACACACAGTTTAATTGAACATTGTCCTTCGTAGGCCACGAAATGTTCTGTAACCGGAATGAGTTCAAAGCAACTTATCGAATTGTTTTCTAGATAGGGATCACTGTTAATTCAGTGCCTACTGAATTTTTAAATTTATAACGACAAGTGCAGTAACTTCTCGCGTTATTTCCTGCCACCAAGGTGTTAAGCGAGCATTATACTAACATTTTCATAGGACCTTAACGATAATATCACAGAATTTCGTGCTCGTGTTACTCATGTTTAGTTTGGGGAAAAGGCGGGAGGTACCGGCCACTTAAGTCAAAAGTGTTATAAAGGGTTACTTGTTGCTGTTTGAAATAGGATATAACTGCGCTAAAAAGTTTTTCGTGTAAAGGGTGACAAAGATTTCTTTTTTACCCAAAACAACACAGAATAAGCGAAAACATACAATTATAGATGTTAAGAAAGTGTTTGGTAGTATGGGCCATACAACAATCGATAGGTTTCTTTTAAAAAAAGTGTTTCCATGGTTATATGACAAATTAATCCGTTTGTGTATCAAAAGTACAACATACTAAAAATTGCTTGTAGCGAAACCTTTCTACTTGTGTTCGACTGAACCTGTCACAACGCATTAAAATTCTGGCTGAGTTTCCCTGTAGGACAGTTCAAGGTGCTTCTTCACCGTGTTAGAGCCGCGCAGGATTAGCCGGGCGGTCTAGGGCGCTGCAGTCATGGACTGTGCGGCTAGTCCCGGAGGAGGTTCGAGTCCTCCCTCGGGCATGGGTGTGAGTGTTTGTCCTTAGGATAATTTAAGTTAAGTAGTGTGTAAGCTTAGGAACTGATGACCTTAGCAGTTGAGTCCCATAAGATTTCACACACGTTTGAACATTTTTTTCATTGTGTTAGAAATTATTACCTGACAATTTCCTTTCTCGATTAAATTATCTGCGAAATGACAAACCAACTTTTGGAATACAGTCAACTTGGAATCTTAATCTCTACGAACTTGGAGCATTATTCTGTAATTTCAAATGTTGGTTTGTAAAAGTCCATCTAAGATGACAGAGCTGTCTGCTGATTCCGCACAATGTTTGTGATCTCCTTTACGGTTAGTTATTGAAATACTAAAAGGATCCACAACACTTTCGGTTATTTCGCCTCCTCGAGAAATGAAACCCCTCGCTTCATTTCTGTCAGAGGACACTCCCCGCGACCCTCAATGTATGATTGTCTTCAATCTTGGAGTCCTATAAACCTAAAGTAACATGTCACGCGACTTTGTTAAGGCCCATACAGCCAGAATGACATTGTATACTATTACATCTTACCTTTAAAAATACACTGAAAAATGAATTGACAGACAGGTTACTTACATACGTGCCACCTGTCACAGTCGTATCTAGACGTATCAGAGGTCCCATATCACTCCAACTGCACACGCCCCACACTTTTACAGAGCATCCACCAGCTTGAACAGTCCCCTGTTGTCATGCAGGAGCCATGGATTAAGGAGGTTGTCTCCACACCTGTACACGTCCTTCCCCTCGATACAATTTAAAACGAGACTCGCCCGACCAGGCAACATGTTCCCAGTTTTAAACAGCCCAATATCGGTTTGACATGCCCAGGTGATGCGTAAAGCTTTGCGACGTGCAGTCATAAACGGTACACGAGTAGGCCTTCAGCTCCGAAAGCCCATGTCGATGACGTTTCGTTGAATGGTTCGCACGCTGGCACTTGTTGAAGGCCCAGCACTGAAATATGCAGCAATTTTGCGGAAGGGTTGCATTTCTGTCACGTTGAACGATTGTCTTTAGTCGACGTTGGTCCTGTTCCTGCAGGATCTTTCTCCGGGCGCAGCGATGTACAACATTTGATATTTTACCGGATTCCTGATTTCAAGGCACTCTCGAGAAATGGTCGTACAGGAAAATCCCCTCTTCATAGCTACCTCGAAGATGCTGTGTCCCATCGCTCGTGCGCCGACTATAATATCATGTTCAGACTCAATTAAATCTTGATTTCCTGCCATTGTAGCAGCAGTAACCGATCTAACGACTGCCCCAGACACTTGTTATCTTATGTAGGCGTTGCCGACCGCACTGCCGTATTCTGGCTGTTTATCTCTGTCTTTGAATACCGATGCCTATACCAGTTTCTATGACGCTTCAGTGCAAAAACCAATGCTGAAAATTACACTGGACTCCAGTTTCGACACTCATAAATGTAACTGGACTCAAATTTCATCAGTGGCTCATGGCTGGTGAAAGTAGTAGATGTAAGGTTGGGCACTTGCACATTTTGCTGCTGGTGTAAGACGACTTACAACACGCCAGTATGATACAAGGTCTGTAACCTGGCCTCCGAGGACACCTAATCACAAGCACCAGAATTATTTTCTTTAACCTGGGGTCATCTCAAAAGTGAAATGTATGACACTCCCGTTAGTTTAGTAGAGAACGATGCAACGAATTCTTGTCTTGTCAAAATTTAAGAGATGCAGGGAATTAGTAACTTACTGTAGAGACAAGTGCACTAATGCATATAAATGCAGGGACCATATGTGGAACACATTCTTTAACGGGCTCGAATGTAATATGTAGCGCATTTAAGCAGTTAGCCCACAGGTAGAATTAAAGCTCAGGGAGATTCTTACTTAACCGAAATGTATACATTTGAAATAAAATTCTACTATCTGGGGAGATCTTTGCAATCTTGGAACATTGCATTGTTGGCCCGTGCAAATGATGATGATGATGATGATGTTTGGTTTGTGTGGCGCTCAACTGCGCGGTCATCAGCGCCCGTACCAAGTCCCAAGTTTTTCACAGTCCAATTTTGTACACAGTCCAGTCCATTCACTGCACGAATGATGATGATTATGATGTTGAAATGGTGAGGGCAACACAAACACCAAGTCCCCGGGCAGAGAAAATCCCCAACGGAGCCGGGAATCGAACCAGATTCCGCGTGATCCACAGGCAGCAACGTTAGCCCTTAGACCACGAGCGGTCCGTGCAAAATGTATACATCAAGGCCGACCCACAGTCCAATATTAATTAGAAGACCACAAGTGTCCCAAAATGAGCGCACATTTTAACCAAATTTCACCTTCGAAATGTTATGGTCTACTACCATGCCTTTTTACATATTTTTACCATAAAATAAATTATGCCCATTTGCAACAATACAACTGACGTCAGTAACAAAAATTGGCAGAAAGACATTTTATTGTGCAGCAAGACAATCTTCTACAGCTATTTTCTTGTCGTTATCATCGTGTAGGTCTACCAATATTGTTTACAAGCTTATGTTCAGTTTCAGTAGAATTTCGACATGAAACATCATCAAGTCAAGGAATTTGGCGCAGGTATGATGCAAGCTTCAAACTTGCAATTGTGCGTTATGCCAAAAACACAACCAACACAGAGGCCGGAAAAGAGTAAGGATTGGACGAGTGTAATGTGTGACGGTGTGTAGCTTCAGAAAGCGAGAAGGCAGTTTCGACGAGGAAATCATTCAGGGGACTGAAATGTGGCTACCTGAAACTAGGATTCTTTCCTATGCGCAAGATAGCGGGAGAAATGGGATGCGTATCTCACAAAAAATGGCACCACTGATGGCCTTTGAAACGCAAGAGTCTCCAACGTGTCACGAAGATTTCCGTGCGAGTTTTGGTTGGATTCGTCGGGATAAATGGATTTGCTCTCCGATGATGTACTACTCTAGTTCAAGTAATACCAGCAGATTTGGAGGAGAAATTGTTTATCTTCCAACGGTTTGTCATCCAGGTGCGAAGAGTGTCACTCGTACACGGATAATCGGATTGGGAATGCTGGCGGACAGCCAGTAATTTTTGACTTGTCGAGAAATGCAGCAGCGGACGTGAAAGGGGGAAAAGTATCGAATTAGAGGAACTGGGAGTAAAGGAATAGAATAACTACGGTGTTAACTGTTACAGACAATGGGGAAGTTAGCCCCTATGCGCAAGGAAGACTTTCCTAAGGGCTTAGTGATTCGCTGCAAAGCAAAGGGCTGGTGAATAACACTGTATCTGAAGGTCGATTGGCTGTCTACTGTTTTAAGTTGCAGACCCGGTACACTGCTTACTAAAGAGAGCCATGTTAATTTTGGATGCTTTTTAAGGGATACCTAACTGATGAAGTAACAGATAAATTTTCCGCTCCAAACAAGGGCCATGTCGTTATACCCGAAGTAATGACTTCAAAATTTTAGATCCTAGATGTAGCCAAAAATACGTCGATGAAAGACAACCTCCGAAATAGGTATTAATTTAGGCACCTGGAAAACGATCACGCCCTTACACCGTACTGTGTGATTAGGAAGCAATTAGTAACCCTTATGTGCGAGTGGATTCTTTCTTCATGGTCCTCCATATCCCCAGAGTCCATCATAATGTGCCGCGGGAAGTAGCCGCGTGGTCTTGAGCACCTTGCCACGGTTCGCGCGCCTCCCCCTGTCGGAGGTTCGAGTCCTCCCTCGGGCATGGGTGTGTGTGTTGTTCTTAGCGTAAGTTAGTTTAAGTTAGACTAAGTAGTGCGTAAGCTTAGGCATCGATGACCTCAACAGTTTGGTCCCATAAGACCTTAGCACAAATTTCCAAATTTCCATCATAATAGATTTCGAGAAATGCTGCTTATCGAATGCACTGGATGGCAGCGAGAGTGAGATACTTTGGGAAGAGAATGAAGAAAATGATAGGTGTGAGGGTGATAAAGTTAATACCGGTACTGGTTGTGATGGGAGTGAATAACACAAAATTTGGTAGCAGTATGTTGTGTGCCATTGTGTAGTATTATATATTAGAACAATTGTGTCTGTTGTATCTTATGTTAAAACATTGTGTTGTATCATATGTTAGAACAAAGGGACATATGTATTTACGTCGTACATGAATGTACAAGTAAAGATTTGGTAATTTGTCTCCTCTGAACCTATGGGCCGATAATTTTTGTGCAAAATGCTTTTTTTTTCCTCGAAATTTCAGGGTGTGGCTTATATACTGTGGCAGCTTATTGTCGGGTCAATACGATGTTATCGGACATTTTCATTCGTGTCAACTACCCTTGTTTATTACATTTAATCTTGTAGTACTGCATTACAGTTGTTTAAATCGATGGGCAGTCCAGGGAAACATGCTGCTTTCTCTATTACCCTCCATCGTTGCCGGTGTTTTCCTTTTTTTATCTCTCAAGAAGCCTACAGGAAACGGTTCCCATTTCAGAAGTGATTTCTATTGCTGTTTATAATTTACAGGCAGTAAAAGTCAGTGTGAATTCACAGTAGTGCGGTCACTACGGGAAAAGCGAGAAGCTCCACTGCAGGGCCTTTGTGCGCATAACAGTATTGACAAACCGGCGGCGCAGTCGTGAATTTAGGATCCCGCATTCCGCATATGGACAATAAATCAGCTGACTCAGTATTGGAAGTCTACCATATGGCTAGCCCCAGCGTAATGCTTTCTGTCCGGACTGCACCATCTGGTTCATTCCACGCTGTTGAGAACACTGGGACATCCTACTAGTTGCCCTGTGTCGCATGTTTAACCTTTTGAAGCTTGGAATTATGAAACTCATACCACCTTTTCAACGTATTGTCATGACGCTCTATAATAGTCTCATGAAGGACCGTTTGATTTTTTCTTTCTTCCAGGGGTCGAGTAATTTGGACACTGTCCTTTACTTATACTCTAAGAAGGAAGAAGCGACACACCACGATGGAATTACCCGAATGGCACGGATATAAGCAGATGTAATGTAGTTGTACACACACACAGACTATTACAATATCAGTAAAATTGGATGGTTTGTTCAGGAGAAATCGCTTCACTAATTGAGCAAGTCATTAACGCGTTCTCCCACCTCTGGTGCTTGTGCTACATACTCGTCTACATACTTTCTATCGAAATTCAGTTACGTGCACACTTTTGTCTATTCCTTGCCTGTAGGCAGTGTGGTGTCACCGCCAGACACCACACTTGCTAGGTGGTAGCTTAAATCGGCCGCGGTCCATTTAGTACATGTCGGACCCGCGTGTCGCCACTGTGTAATCGCAGACCTAGCGCCACCACCAAGGCAGGTCTCGTGATACGAGAGAGCACTCGCCCCAGTTGTACGAGAACCTAGCTACCGCCCAGTTGTACGAGAACCTAGCTACCGCCCAGTTGTACGAAGCCTTTCTCTCATTAGCCGAGAGACAGAATAGCCATCAGCTAAGTTAATGGCTACGAACTAGCAAGGCGCCATTTGTATCAGTGCCTATAGCTTACGAGTATTCAAGAGAGATGTATTCCAAGGACTAATTAAAGATAAGTAATAAGCATCTACATACTTTTCTTCTTATTCAATTATAAGTTCTCATGTTCCAGACTTCACGCCCGTCTGCTTTAGCCGTGCGTGCCCTATCGGCTACAGCGTTAGTCTAGAGTTCATTTTCAGCCATCAACTTCACGGTGTCGGCCCAGCTACCGACACAACATTTATTGGCGACGAGCAAAAGAGTTTGTATTAATTCGTTTACAACATTGGCGACGAATTAAAGTTTTCTTTCTGATTGCTTACATTTAATTGTGTCATGGCTTCGCCACATTCTCCAGATGTACTGTCCGAATTTTATCGCTTGCAGAATCAGCAGACGCAGGCGTTATTGGATGCCCTTGGACAGCTCGTCCAGGGTCAACGTGCGCTGCAAACCGATGCGGCCGCAGCCGCTTCTTCGCTACCGCTGCCACTAAACGCTGTTGCACCTCCCTTTCGACCATACGTGGCAGCCGATGAGACCTGGCACGAGTGGTCTCGCCAGTTCAACTTTCATCTAGCAGCCTACAGAATTCAAGGTAAAGAGCGGCTGCCGTTTTTGCTTTCTTGTGTCGGTGTGTCCACATACCGTGTGATAGTGAAATTGTTTCCCCGACGCGACGTAGCAACTCTGTCCTACGAGGAAATTTTGTCTGCATTAGATGCCTATTTCAAAGAAACAGTTAATGTGGTTGCAAAACGGTATACATTCTTTCGTACAAAACGTACGGCCGGTCAAACTAATAGGGAGTGGGTAGCAACATTGCAAGGACTTACTAGGGACTGTGCCTTTGCATGTGACTGTGGTCTTTCTTATTCAGATACAATGGTGCGTGATGCAATTGCACAGAACGTTTCTGATGTTCGCATACGGGAGCAAATTTTGAAACTAGTTAATCCCTCCCTTCAACAAGTGATAGACATATTGGATAGACAGGACACCCTTGACTGTGCTCGGGAATCTTTTGAAACTTCGCCAGCCGTGTGTAACATTAACCGGCCCGCTGGACGAGCTGCGCGGCCCGGTCAACTGCCCTCGCATACGTCCGCACAGCTGCCGCCGCGCGCTAAGCCAGGTGTGCCGCGCCAGCACACAAATGCAGTGAAATCATGCCCGCGGTGTGCTACTAGACATTCGCGTGAACATTGCCCGTTACGCCAAGCTATTTGCTTTTTCTGCAATAAGAAAGGACATGTTCAAAGTGTTTGCCAGAAAAAGCTCAGATCAGACAATCACAATCATTCCAGGCCCTTTGCTTCGCGCCGGAATCGAACCAAGGACACTCAGGCTCGTGGACCTTCGCCTATGGACATTCACGTCGTTCATTCCGCTTCGTCCAGTGACACTTTCTCTAACAGTGACTGTGATCGTCCCACCAAAACTGTGCGTCGACGTCGCCGGAAATCACGTCAATTAGCCAGTGATTCTGTACCAGTGTCTGTTCCAATTGCACAAAACAGTCGCTCTTGTCGTCAGCAGAACAATAAACTTTTTGTGGACTTAGACTTTGAAGGCAAAGTGATACCATTCCAGCTCGATACCGGAGCTGCAGTTTCATTGCTCAATCACGACACGTACAAACAACTGGGCGCACCTCCGTTGCGTGCCGCAAATGTTAAGCTAACTACATATTCCGGACAGAAAATTCCTGTGTTAGGACAGTGCAGCCTTCTTGCAACATACAAGGGACAAACAAAACTTGTGTCATTTTACGTTCTTCGTTCTTCTTCTGCAGTGAACTTGTTTGGTCTAGATTTATTTCAGTTGTTTAACATGTCTATTGTAAATCAGGTCCTATCAGTGAATCAGACTGTGCCTACAGACAGTGTTTCTCGGCTGTGTGACGAATTTGCAGACATTTTTGCACCGGGCTTAGGTTGCGCTAAAAACTATGAAGCACATATAGAACTGAAGGTAAACGCGCAACCGAAATTTTTCAGGGCGCGCAATGTTCCCCACGCATTGCGTGATGAGGTCGCCAGAACGTTACACGATCTCGAATCACAGGGTGTAATTGAACGTGTGCAAGCTTCTCTCTGGGCCTCACCCTTAGTAATTTTGCCAAAACCTTCCGGGAAATTGAGACTTTGCGTGGACTTCAAGGCCACAGTGAATCCACAGCTAGTGACTGCTACTTTTCCTTTGCCCCGCCCGGAAGATCTTTTTGCTAAACTGTGCCCGGGAAAATATTTTTCAAAGTTGGACCTAGCCGATGCGTACTTGCAAATACCGGTGGACGACGAATCCCAGCGCGTACTGGTGGTTAACACGCATCTTGGATTGTACCGCTTCAAAAGACTGCCATTCGGGTGTGCATCCGCCCCTGCCTTGTTTCAGCAATATTTACAAACTATTTGTGCGTCGGTCCCTACTGCAGCAAACTATCTGGACGATATAGTGATCTCCGGACAGACAGAAGAAGATCATCTTGCGAACTTACGAACATTATTTCAGGTCTTGCGGCAAAATGGTCTTCGCTTGAGGAAGGACAAATGTGTGTTTTTTGCTCGTGACTTACCATACCTGGGACATGTCATTAATGCCCAAGGCATACATCCGAGTCCAGAGCACCTCCGTGCCATACAAGAATTGCCTTCCCCTCAAAATGTGAAACAGCTACAGAGTGTGTTGGGTAAAATTAATTATTACCATAAATATGTGCGCAATGCCTCTTCCATTTCAGCTCCGCTTCATCGCTTACGCCGTAAAGGTGTTCCGTTCGTCTGGACGACGGAATGTGAACGCGCCTTTCGCCAGTTGAAATCGGCGTTGCTTTCTAATACTTGCCTTACGCCATTCGATCCCCAGAAACCCCTTTTGTTGATGGTAGATGCATCGGATTTCGGGATCGGTGCTGTGCTTGCGCACAAAGTTGGCTCGCATGATCGCCCTATTGCCTTTGCGTCCAAATTGCTCTCGTCTGCGCAAAGAAATTATTCACAGATAGAGAAAGAAGCTTTGGCTCTCGTGTTTGGTGTTACTAAGTTCCATGATTTCTTGTATGGTCGTCACTTTACCATCATCACAGACCACAAACCTTTGACATCGCTTTTTCATCCGACCAAGCCTGTACCTCCACGTACAGCGCAGAAATTCATTCGCTGGTCTATTTTCCTCTCGCAGTACCGCTACGATATCTTGTATCGGTCCACTGCTAAGCACGGAAACGCCGATGCGTTGTCCCGTTTGCCTGTTGCTGAGGATAAAGCATTCGATTCTTCCGAACTTGCTTGCATGTTCATTGATTCGGAAACCGATGAAGTGGTCGAATCGTTTCCGATTGATTTTCGTCGTGTCGCTACAGCCACAGCTGCTGACCCTGTCCTTGCTACTGTTTTACGTTTTGTTGCTACGCAATGGCCTTTGTCAAAGTCTCGGATCGAGGATCCGTTGGTTCGCCGATTTTTTGCTCACAAGGACAGACTTTTTGTTCGACGTGGTGTTTTGTTGTTGCGTTCTGATAATGATCAGTCCAGAGTCGTGGTCCCACGTTCGTTACAGTCCTCTGTTTTACGGCTTCTTCACCAAGGACATTGGGGTATAGTGCGAACGAAACAACTTGCTCGTCAGCACTGTACTTGGTTCGGAATCGATGCTGCGATTACGAATATGTGTTCTTCGTGCCCGGCGTGTGCCGAACAACAATCCGCACCGCCGCGGAAAGTCTTTGCGTGGCCAAAAGCCACTTCCCCTTGGCAACGCTTGCACATTGATTTTGCTGGTCCATTCTGGAATGCTCGATGGTTGGTTCTGGTCGACGCCTTCAGTAATTTTCCTTTTGTTGTCCGGATGTCTTCCACGACGTCCTCCGCCACCATCCAAGCGTTGTCTGCTATCTTTTGCATTGAAGGTCTTCCGCAGACTATTGTTTCCGACAATGGCCCACAATTCCTGTCCGCAGAATTTCAGGCATTCTGCCAGGCCAATGGTATTCAACATCTGACATCCGCGCCGTTTTCGCCTCAGTCAAACGGTGCCGCTGAACGATTGGTCCGGACTTTCAAGTCACAGATGTTGAAATTGAAAGAGTCGCATTCTCGGGAGGACGCATTGTTGCTCTTTTTGTCTTCGTATCGCTCTCAGCCCCGAGATGGTCGCTCGCCGGCTGAGTTGCTCCACGGTCGTCCTCATCGCACTTTGATGTCTTTGCTGCATCCGCCGCATCAGGTTCCTGTGCAGCGGCAGACTCCTGCTTTTGCTCCAGGCGACGTTGTATTTTATCGCAACTATCGAGGTTCACGGCGTTGGCTCGCAGGGCGCATTCTTAGCTGCCTCGGCCGCGCGATGTATTTGGTTTTGGGGGCCTCTGGTGAGGTGCGTCGGCATCTCAATCAGCTGCGCCTCTGTCGTCGCTCGGGTTCTGCCGCTCCCCGTCTGCTTTCAGCGACGGTGCCGTCCGGTCAGCGCCCTGGGGACCCATCTACTGGCTCGCCTCATCCCCAGGTGTTACCGACGATGCCTTCCATTTTGCCCCATGGCGACGCGCCGCCGCCGCTGCAGCAGCAGCAGCCGCCGCCGCCGCCGCCGCTTGTTCTCCCGCCGGCGCCGCCCGCATTCGACGCTTCGTTGCAGCCGCCAAGCGCCTCCCAGGGTTACGCGCCGCCGATCGCTTCCCGTGACCAGCTGTCCTCCGCCATGGAACTCCCGCCCGCTCCGGACCACATGACGTCATCGCGCGTCGGCTAGCCCGACGCAATGGAGGTCGACCCTTCGGTACCTCCTGTCTCTTTACGGGCGCATACACCGCATGTTGACGTGCACCCTGGACTAGTTTTTCAGGCGTTTCCTAGCTCCCCTCGGACCGAATGGCCGGGTGCGGGTGGCACAACCTCGCCTGTTGTTAGGCTCCCCACCTCATCGCATACGTCAACATGTGGTCCTCCCCACGGCGGGCGGAAGCCTTATCACACGACCGTTCGCCGATTTGCGGGGGAGGAATGTGGTGTCACCGCCAGACACCACACTTGCTAGGTGGTAGCTTAAATCGGCCGCGGTCCATTTAGTACATGTCGGACCCGCGTGTCGCCACTGTGTAATCGCAGACCTAGCGCCACCACCAAGGCAGGTCTCGTGATACGAGAGAGCACTCGCCCCAGTTGTACGAGAACCTAGCTACCGCCCAGTTGTACGAGAACCTAGCTACCGCCCAGTTGTACGAAGCCTTTCTCTCATTAGCCGAGAGACAGAATAGCCATCAGCTAAGTTAATGGCTACGAACTAGCAAGGCGCCATTTGTATCAGTGCCTATAGCTTACGAGTATTCAAGAGAGATGTATTCCAAGGACTAATTAAAGATAAGTAATAAGCATCTACATACTTTTCTTCTTATTCAATTATAAGTTCTCATGTTCCAGACTTCACGCCCGTCTGCTTTAGCCGTGCGTGCCCTATCGGCTACAGCGTTAGTCTAGAGTTCATTTTCAGCCATCAACTTCACGGTGTCGGCCCAGCTACCGACACAACAGGCAGCATGAGCAATGACAGTTGCCGTATTTGTGAGGAGCTCGATACAGTCTTTCTGTACCATCTCACCCCCTTCATAAAGATGCTACTTGATCTGACACGTCCATGAAGGATTTTGCATAAATGTATACCAAAATTGTAGATGGTCTTGTGGTTACTCCTTCCTTGATGTGATTGCTACCGTTTCTGCAACGTCTTTAGCGGTCAGAAACAAGGTAGGTCTCATGCCCTTACTTTTCCCTACAATAACATCTATGTTACTCAAGAAATGGTTCAAATGTTCTGCGCACTATGGGACATATCATCTGAAGTCATCAGCCGGCCTGTGTGGCCGTGCGGTTCTAGGCGCTTCAGTCTGGAACCGCTTGACCGTTACGACCGCAGGTTGGAATCCTGCCTCGGGCATGGATGTGTGTGATGTCCTTAGGTTAGTTAGGTTTAAGTAGTTCTAAGTTCTAGGGGACTGATGACCACAGATGTTAAGTCCCATAGTGCTCAGAGCCGTTTTAACCATCTGAGGATATGACACACATCCATGCCCGAGGCAGGGTTAGAACCTGCGACGTAGCGGTCGCGCAGTTCCAGACTGAAGGGTCTAGAACCGCTCGGCCACTTCTCACGATCTATTCTACTCCACGTGCATAGCGTTTCACCCTTCTTGACCTTTCCTTCATTGCTGTCGTTGGGTCGTGCTTTCTGTTATCCCTCAATGTACCAACGAGGTGGACTGAATGTTTGTGCAGATTATGGGCTTAGGCGACACTCACACTATGTGATCAAATGTATCCGGACACCTAGCTGAAAATGACTTACAAGTTAGTGGCGTCCTCCGTCAGAAATCCTGGAATTCAATATGGTGATGGAACACCCTTAGCTCTGATGACGGCTTCCACTTTCGCAAGCATACGTTCAATGAGGTGCTGGAAGGTTTCTTAGAGAATGGCAGTCCATTCTTCACGGAGTGCTGCACTGAGGAGAGGAATGGATGTCGGTCGGTGAGGCCTGGCACGAAGTCGGCGTTCCAAAACACCCCAAAGGCGTTCTATAGAATTCCGGTCAGGCCTCTGCGCAGACCAGTCCTTTACAGGGATGTTATTTTCGTGTAACCACTCTGCCACAGGCCGTGCACACCCTGCAATCGGATCGCCACATTCTGTACCGCGATTCGTCACTCCACACAACGTTTTTCCACTGTTCGATCGTGTTAAAAGATACAGTCGCTGCCCCCGAATTGCTCTTCAATAATGGGAATCAAGAAGGTGCTTAAAACATCATTGTAGGCTTGTACCGTGATAGTGCCACGCAAAACAACAAGGGGTGCAAGCCCCTCCATGAAAACCATGACCACACCGTAACACCACGCTGGCAAATGACGTTCTCCGGACAATCGCCATACCCACACCCTGCAATCGGATCGCCACATTCTGTACCGCGATTCATCACTCCACAAAACGTTTTACCACTGTCCAAACGTCAATTGTTTACGCTCCCGTAATATATTTTCTTTCATTGTTCAATTAAAGTACAATGGTGTTTCAGCCGCGCGCGGCTCGTGTTACCGCCATCATGTATTTTATATCCTGTTTTAACGTACTTCCACCTCACTACGTTAATTTAAATTACTACTATCACTGAGCTGCTGCTTTGCCTAACCGTGAGCGGCGTTAGCAGCGCGTATCGATGTAACCCCTTTCGAAATATCTTTACTCGACTGCTATTACTTCCTGGTGGTTGTCTGTCGTAAGGGTGTTGGTCGCAGTTCGGATCGCGAGTTGGTCGCAGTTTTGGTTGAGAGTTCGGGTCTGCAGTCAGTTGGAAAGCGTCTGGTGCACCGTCTGGACCTGCCAGTCGTGGAGTTGCAATGCGGCACTGGTGCAGTCGGGTTGGAGCAGCAGTGAGGTCTGCGTCGAGATGGCTCTCCCGACCGTTGCCGCCACGCATCACTTGAGCCGGGCCACGGTCTTGGTGGATCGTCGGTTGGTCGTGCTACCGGACGACGCGTTTTGGCTCGTTGGTCGTTTGTGAGTCGGCTGTATGTGTGTATATCGACTCCCGATTTGTCCTAGTTACTGTTGTGTATTGTTCGGATCTTCGTGCAAGTGTTTGTCAGGTTGTGTGTGTACTTGGCGTTATTTCCACTGACGACGATTTTAGATGTTGTCGACATTCTGCAGTGAGTTGGTCGGTTGTTGCGGACGAGGGAAGCTATCATCGCGCCGTGCAGTCGGCTGGGACCGCTGGCAGTCCCTGCGAAGTGTCGGAGCGTGTGTGGAGCTGTCGGATCGGTACGAGCTTCATGGTTCGCCGACTCAGGACGTCAAAGTTGAGTGGTGGCTTCAACTACCCAAGCCACGTCTATTCATGTTGTGGTGGTTAGCTTCGGTGGTTTGCTGTTGGGGTGGTTTTCGGGTGAGCAACACCGAGTGGCTCTACTGCTAAGATGTAGCCGCCATGCGGTGCAATTAACTATTTTGGTCGTCTACGACTTTAGTGCACCAGTGGAATTTTGTGTCTTGTGGCCTTTAGTGTTCTTGTTACCTGCCCTGGGCACTGACGTAAATTCAGGCAGTGTTCTTTTGAGCGAGTTAACTATTACTGTGTTTCAAATTCTAGTGTACCAACGGAATTTTATGCCTAGTGGCCGTTAGTGTTCCGGTTACCTGCCCTGGCCACTAACGTAATTTCTCGCAGCCTCCTTTCCTCACCTGCTGTCGCTGTCTAACATGGTGTGTAATTTTGACAGCTAATATGTACTCCATTGTGGATTATCACGTTTGCATCATTGCCGGTTGGGGTTCTCTTGTACTGATTGACAGGAAGCAAGTTGTTGTGTCGGTCGGTCCGTGGCTGCCTTTGGTTGGGTTCCGAGGGATCAAGAATAGTTGGGCTCACCACCTGTCTCACCTAACTGAACGAGGGCAGACCGACCTTCCTGGAGGCCTTCTGAGTGCCACCGGTGTTTAATTATCTGCTGTCAGCTATTATAAATTTTAGACTTATGGTTATTGTTTATTTCTCAAAATTTTGCAAAAATAATTTTTAAATTTACTTTTCAAGCATAAAGACTGCGGCCTTTTACTTTTAAAAATTATGGTAATATATTTTGAAATTTTGAAGTTTAATTGTGGCCCTCAGCCATTGGTATTGCACCTTGCATGTGTTGTTTCTTTAAATCAGTTTATTGCTTTCTTAATTGGATTTTTATCTTGTTGACTTTTAAGATTTCTTGTTGTTAAACATGCTGGCCTTCTGCCTTTAGAGGTCTATGGTAATATATTCTAGAATTTTGGAAATTAATTGTGGCCCTCAGCCATTTGTATTACTTTTTGCGTATCTTGTTTCTGAATTATTTTATTGCTATCTTAGTTGGATTTTTATCTTGTTAAGATTTCTTGTTGGAGGCCTTCAGCCGTGAAAGAGTTGCTAAATTAGAATAAATGACAATTAAAAGCAGAAAATGATCTCAACCCTTTGCCCTTTCCACAATACTATTACCTGTTCTGCCCAGAGGGTTTAAGGGCGTTTCAGTGTTCAAAACATAAGTATTCAAGGAACTTCCCCATCATTTGGCACTGCGAAACTTGGAACATACACAGAGTGGGCTGTTACAGTGTAGTACGGGAGGTAACTGAAAGAGATACACAAGGGGACGAAGAGACTCTTTTATTCAAGGTAATATTTGCACAGCAGTCACGGCGATATATGATGGTGCCCTGGACATCACGAAACATAGGATATGGCTTTTTAAGAGTGTGTGATCAACACGTAGACCACTTCACGCTCCTCAATATGCTAACTTGGTTCAAATGGCTCTGAGCACTATGGGACTCAACTGCTGTGGTCATAAGTCCCCTAGAACTTAGAACTACTTAAACCTAACTAACCTAAGGACATCACACACATCCATGCCCGAGGCAGGATTCGAACCTGCGACCGTAGCGATCGAGCGGTTCCAGACTGGAGCGCCTTTAACCGCTCGGCCACTCCGGCCGGCATGCTAACATGGTTCAAATGGCTCTGAGCACTACGGGACTCAACTGCTGAGGTCATTAGTCCCCTAGAACGTAGAACTAGTTAAACCTAACTAACCTAAGGACATCACAAACATCCATGCCCGAGGCAGGATTCGAACCTGCGACCGTAGCGGTCTTGCGGTTCCAGACTGCAGCGCCTTTAACCGCACGGCCACTTCGGCCGGCATGCTAACATGATGGCCACAAGGTTCGTACGGAGTTTTTATGGTAGATCGTTCCATTCCTCCATCATCGCGCTTCAAAACTGCTGGATCGTCCTTGATGCGTGTGGATGTGCTACAGGGCGTCTCCCCGCCACATCCCACACGCGCTCATTTGGATTTAAGTCAGGGGAACGAGCAGGGCACCCCATTCATAGGAATATCTTCTCGTTCCAAGGTTCCATTTGCGCATTAATATGAGATCGCATGTAGTTATTCAAAAACACCAAAGAAGTACGAGCAGGACTTGTGCTATGAGGTTTCCGTACACACATAATTTTATGTGCACAAAAATCATCTGGAGATTAGATAGGTGAATTTGCAAGTATCAAATTATATTACATGATTCGGCGTCATTTACATAGATTGACTTAGAAACTTACATTTTTAAACCGCCAAAGCAATGTAGACCTTTGTCGTCAGTTTCAATTTGACACCTCTACCTGTTCCTCAGTAACAGAGGTCTTAAGCGACGGACAGGCAGACGCACAGTTAACAAATTGCAAAGAGAACATCTCTTATGTGATATAATTTAAAACATTAACGATTTTCGAACTTCATCATTTGATTTTACTCGAAGTCCATACTTCTGGCCAAATTTTATGATTCTCAGTAAACTGGACGTACCATAAAAGGTATGATGAGAGAGTTAGCGAATAGGAGACTACGTGACATAAATGGCCATATCTTTTAAGTTTTATTAAATTAGCAGCTTAAATTTTTCACATCGCCAAGGAACTGTCGTCATCGGTATTTCAGGTTAATTTTATAGACTTAGAAAAAGCCTTGAAAGGGTAATATAAATTGAACATCAACAAAAGCAAATTAAGGATAATGGAATGTAGTCGAATTAAATTAGATGATACTAAGGGAATCAGATTAGCAAACGAAACACGTACAGCAGTAGATGAGTTTTGCTTTTTGGTCAGCAAAATGACTGATGATGGCCGAAGTAGAGAGGATTTAAAATGTAGACCGGCAATGGAAAGAAAAGTATTTCTGAAGCAGAGAAATTTGCTATCACCTGCTATAGATTTACGTATCAGGATGTCGTTTTTGGAATTATTTGTCTGGAGTGTAGCCTTGTATGTAAGTGAAATATTGTCGATAAACAGTTAACTAAAAAGAAATAGAAGCTTTCGAAACGTGATGCTACAGAGGAATGCTGAGAATTAGATAGGTCGAACACGTAACAATGAGGAAGTACTGAAGAGAATAGGGGAGACAAGGAATTTATGGCACAACTTGACCAAAAGAAGGGATCGGTTGGTAGCACACATTTTGTGACATCAAAGGATCATCAGCTTATTATTGGAGAGAAGTGTGTGGAGGAAGGGTAGAAATCGTAGGGTAGACCAAGAGATGAATACAGCAAGCCAATACAGAAAGGTGTAGGTAGCAGTAGTTATTAGGAGACGATGATGCTATACAGGATAGAGTAGCATGAAAAGCTGCATCAAACCAGTCTTTCGACTGAAAACCACAAGAACAACAACAATAGCAACGACCTCAGCCCATTCCTAAGAAAATGGGTCTTAACAGTCGGACTGACAGATGGACGACCAAGTGGTCCTGTAACTGTTCGTTTTTACCGACTGAGGTATGGAGCCCTAAAAATGAAGTAATGACCGAATGCTTATCCCTGGAAAGACGCACATGGGTAAGAGGTGTGGTGTCACAATAACTTTGATTGGTTAATGTGTCATGTTCAAGGCTGTGGAGGTATCGGGGCCCATGCGGTATTATGCCTGCCCGCACCATAACTACTTTGCTACCTGAACGATCAGGTTCGAGAATTACATTTTCGCCTCTCATGACTGTTGAACACGACCGGTTTCGTGGTCCAAGTGTTATGATTTAGGGAGGCATGCCGTTGCACGGGCGTGCTGACCTGCACATCTTTGAATGCAGTGCACTCACTGGTCAACATTACGCTTACTATGCTGACACTGTCCTCCTTTCCTATGTGCGTCTCATCAAGGGTACATTACGTTCTGACTTTATTTTTAGGGTTCTGCACCTGAACTGGCAGTAATGGAATCCTTATTGGATAAGTTAGCTGCCCGTCTGTCTGTCTTGTGTAAAGGTTCTTTTCGTCAGGAGGTAGAGACATTACGTTGAAATCTATGTCCAATACTAATGTCTACGAATCCTTGGCGCTATAAAACTTTTAAGCCTATAAGTCAATGCAATCAAACGATACGGCCGTTTTTGTCACAAATTTTGATACTCGCAAACTCATTCATTAAATCGTATGCTATCCTTCCTGTTAATTTTGCAAGAAGAGAGGTTTTATTGTAGAAGTGAAGAAAATACCGGGTATTGTTTAATTTGTGATTGTATATCATAATTGTTGTCTGTCCGTCTGTTACGACCCCTTTTAAGCAGGAATGGGCAGAGGTATCTAGTTGAGATTTTTTACAAACAATAAGATCTACGGTCCCTTGGCTGCGTAAACAATTTGACCTTCTAAGTCAATGCATTAACAAGATACAGTAGTCTGTTAGGACCCGGTTTTCTCAGGAAAGCGTAGAGGTATCAGCTTGAAATTTATGTCCAACGCTAAGATCTGCAGTAGCCTGTCCGGCTAGCCGTGCGGTCTAACGCACTCCTTTCCGGGCGGGAAGGCGTGCCGGCACGAATTCGTCCGGAGGATTAGCGTCGAGGTCCGGTTTGCCGGCCAGTCTGTGAACAGTTTTTAAGGCGGTTTTCCATCTGCCTCGGCGAATGCGGGATGGTTCCTCTTATTCTGCCTTAGTTCCTCTAATTCGGCGATTGCTGCGCAAACACTTTCTCCACGTACGTGTACACCATAATTACCAGGCAAGCATTTGGGTTATATCGTCTTGTGTGAGACGTTCTGTGGGGAGGGGGGGGGGGGGGTGGGGCGGGGGGGTCCACTGAGGGCCGAACCGGACAAGAACACTGGGTTTGGTGTGGGGTGGCGGTGGGGTGAGTGGACAGCTGTAACCTCTTGTAGGATTCTGAACCACCGAGGGCTACGGTGGGGACGAAGCCTCTCCGTAGTTTCTGGGTTCCCTGTTCCATAAAGTACAATACAATGCAATAAAAGATCTACAGTCCTTTGACAGTGTTAAAAGTTTAAGCTTCTAAGTCAATGAAACGAAAAGATACCGCCAAATGGCACAAATTTTTATACTCGCAGTTTTACTCTTCAAATCTTGCAGATCGTCTACATGTATACGTAACTGATTTTGAACAGAACTCTCACAGCTGAGTCTTATTTTCAATTGGGGGTGTTTGTACTGATAACAGTGAGCGACGGCATCGAATTGCTAAAGTGAGAAGCTCTTTGAAGGAGAGGATATTTGGCGGATGGCCAGGCTCTGCTTTTTTGCCAACTGAAATCCCGTGTAGCACGTTTGGGGTGCGGTGCGGATACAAAGTGCAGCACTTTCACATGCGCTGACGACCATCCATCAGTTATCGTTCTCGCTAGTGGAGTCACTTGAACTCTGTGCCACGAGAACTGCATATCAAACTTGTGACCAGCATGGGCGCACTTTGCAGAGCCTGCACTGCATTCCGTGGTAACTACACATACTGGAAGAACCTTATCCTGCCTTGTAATGTCCAGGGGAGTATCATAAATCGCGCTGACTTCAGCGTAATATTGTCTTTTAGGAAAAGGCACGGCATGGAGGTATAGTCCACGTTTCATCGAGCTATGTTACGTGGCAGTGACATATCGCGAGGTATTTACACACTGCTGTAGTACCGCTGTCCTAAATTGGCCTACTCAAAAGTTGGAGTTACATATCGATATAAATTTCGTCTGAATTAAATTATGAGATCGTACGGCCTATTGAAGATATTTTTTTAAGTAACTATGTTAAATATGAAAATTAAGTTGCTAATTATAAAATATTAGTTAATTCTTAAATGAATTACGAGTGGATAAGAGAGTTTAATTCACACCGTAGGTCATAACATCGTTTGTTATTTATTCTTGCGGTGAAAAATGGCTCAAATGGCTCTGAGCACTATGGGACTCAACTGCTGTGGTCATAAGTCCCCTAGAACTTAGAACTACTTAAACCTAACTAACCTAAGGACATCACACACATCCATGCCCGAGGCAGGATTCGAACCTGCGACCGTAGCGGTCGTGCGGTTCCAGACTGTAGCGCCTTTAACCGCTCGGCCACTCCGGCCGGCCTTGCGGTGAAGAGAGCGTGCTATCTGGATGGACAAGTCCGTTTCTAGAACTCTCCTACGCTTTTCTCAAGTCAAGAGATATTGTTTTGTTGACGTGGTGCTTCCCAGTACTTGTCACTTGAAGTGCAACTAAATGTATAGCAGAATGAATTTTCATTCTGCGGTGGAGTGTGCACTAATATGGATGAAAACTGTGTGCGCACCGAGACTCGAACTTGAATTTCGGGGAAAAGTGCTCTACCAGCTGAGCTACCCAAGTTTTGTATCCCGCCTAGAAGGCGGCGCGTGGGTCAACTCCTGAACACTGAAAGGTTGGCCGAATGTAGGAAGTGAGTAGGAGCAGGAAAATGTAAGACAAGTCGGTACCGCGTTTCAACTTACAGATGTATACTATAGACAAAAAATAAGTTAATACATAGTTACATAGCTTTGCATTGAGGTGCGAAGTGTTAGACCCGTCGTAAGTAGAGCAAAGTCTCTTGCTGAAGCGAAGTGTCCCGGCTGTCTGCTCTTGATCAAATGGGCTGAAATTGGAGCGGAGCTCGTAGAGCTCCACCGCGCCGGCTAGAGGGCGCTGTCGTCGGTGTCTCGTAGTGCCAACTTAGGAACTTGAACCTACGCCATGGTATCGTAGCTATCGATACCACACCAAGCGCGACTGACGACCTGTCGTCACAGCTTTACTTCTGGCAGTACCCCATCTCCTACCTTCCAAACTTCACAGAGGCTCTCTTCCGAAACTTGGAAGACTAGCACTACTGGAAGAAAGGATACTGGGCACGTATGGTGAAGCCACAGCCTGCGGGCTGGTAGAGCACTTTCGCGCGGAAGGCAAAGGTCGCGAGTTCAATTCGCGGTCCGGCATACAGTTTTAATCTGCCGGAAAATTTCAAATCTAAAGGAAATTGAAGAAGGTCTGCCAGGGAGGAAGAATCACTTGCAACAGATACTCTTGTTCGAGTTGGAAAGTATAATTCGGAATTGCCAAAACTAATATTACTCCTTTTCATGGCCGGTTTTTGCAGACTGGTAGAAAAATTACGACTTACGGCAATATATATGTGGTTTGAAGCTAATGTCGTACTGACAGTAAGATTTTTTTTCCTAACTTTTGTTTTGAATTGCGCAGTACATGCAGACGAAAAACCTCCGATTACACAAGTGGGACCCAGAAATGCATCTCCAGAAACACTATCGTGCGATAGAGTTTTACAGTTTCATCCATCCGCGCGATGGCACTATTTGTTGGCTGTACCACAGGAAGCGAAGCGATCGCTTCCAAGAACCACGATCTGTGAGCCTGTCTGTCAGTATAGCTTGCAAGATACGGTCAGCTCTATCACATTATATTAGGCTTCGCGCTGTTTAGTGCTTCTGTGACGTATTTATAAGTCATATTCTATTTCTCGTTTAGGCACCAGTGGTATTCAGTCTTCTATTTTTTTTTTTTCTATTTTGTTTCCTTCATTGAGACATAAGCAACAGTTCTTCACAGTCCAAAAACAATCGTATGTTGCTTGAAGTTGGTACTGCATTTTGTATTGTTACCTTTCATACTTTAATTGGCGATATCTCCATCCTCTCCTTCAGATTACCTGTTTTAAGTCTGTGGAGGTCAAAAGGCACTGTGTAAGTAGCCTCTTCATGTGTTTGTATGTTGGCAGCGCTATGCAGCGCTTTAGACTGCATTAATATCATTGACAGCGCTGTACGCCCTATGTAAGAGACTCTGTGGCTGATCGGACTCGCACTTGGAAGTTATTGGTCTGCAGTGATGGAAGTTAGAAGTTAATAGTTAGCAGTCATGGAGGTTAGAAGAAATGTTAGCGGGAGCGAACGGTCTGGACGTGTGTCCGTCATGGAGATTTAATGTTGGTTGGACATGGATTGTAAAATGTGGTAAATGGAATTATGGACGATTGTGTAAATTTTGGAACTGGATGTTACATGATTAAGATAAAATCTGCTGCATGCATTGTTTGCTCTGCAAAAAAATCTTTCCTTTGCTAATCACATGCCTGTTAGTAGTTAGAGCCTACAGTAGTTGGAATCTTTTTTATTTAGCTGGCTGTATACTTGCTGCATTTGCTGTAGTTCGTTTCATGAAGATTTTCTGTGAGATAAGTGAGTTATGAAACGTATGGGTTATTGTTATGATTTCTTCTAATTCAGGGACATTCTTTTGTGTTAGTCAGATTGCGTTATCCTTCTATATTGTGGGCAATAAATGAAATGAATAAGTTTGAATTGTACTTTTCAGGGAAAATTCAGTAGCTCATTGATATGATAAAATTAAGCAAAGAGACAATACGTTCAGTTTCACTCAGTAGTTTTAGAGGGTTCAGTTGCATTAAGCAATTTAAGCAAAAACGTGCAAGTTCCACCTTCTCAGATATTTCAGTTTAAGTAAAAATAACATATTAAGAAGTTTCAACTGCAACTGCTTCATGGCGATAGTGAAGCCATCTGATCTCTAGGTTACATGCAGTGCTGATAGTGCAGCTGCTTGTTACCTTGAATTTGATGTACAGCCATTTAGAACAGCTACGCATCGAGGACACGGATAGCAACTGTCAAATGACAATGGGCGATCACAATGGCAAAAGCATTGGCTACTCTATTTTTTCCAATCATCTCTCCATAACTTACACGATGGTAACACCCGTATTTGCTACTTAGTGTTTGCACACCTATAAAATACGTAATTCTGAATCTAGGGTTTACTCCCGAGATGAAAATAGTGGTGGGGCACTGTAATTCGCTAGTAGGAGAAGGAAGAGAAAGAAAAATAGTATATGTATATGGAATGCGGGTAAGGACTCCAAGAGCAAGCCGCCTGGTAGAATTTTGCACATAACATGACTTAATAATAGCTAACACTTGGTTTAAGAATCATGAAAGAAGTTGCATACGTTGAAGAGCCCTGGAGGCAATGGAGCGTTTCAGATAGATCATACACTGAAGGGCCAAAGAAAGTCGTATAGACATGCGAATTAATTACACGGATATGTAAACAAGCAGAATACGACGCTGTGGTCGGCAACGCCTATAGAAGACAAGTGTCTGGCGTACTTATTAGATCGGTTACTGCTGCTGCAATGGCAGGTTATCGAGATTTGAGTGAGTATGAACGTGGTGACATAGTCGGCGCACGAGCAATGGGAAACAGCATCTTCGAGGTAGCGATGAAGTGGGGATTTTCCCGTACGACCATTTCACGAGCGTTCCGTGAATATCAGGAATCCGGTGAAATATCAGATCTCCGACAGCTCTGGGGCCGGAAAAAGATCCTGCAAGATCGGGACCACGGACAACTGAAGATAATCGTTCAACGTCACGGAAGCGCAACCTTTCCGCAAAATGATGCAGATTTCAATGCTGGGCAATCAACAAGAGTCAGCGTGTAAGGCATTCAACGAAACGTCATAGATATGGGCTTTCGGAGCCGCAGGCCCACTCTAGTACCGTTGATGACTGCACAACACAATGCTTTACGCCTCGCCTGGGCCCGTCAATACCGACATTGGACAGTGGATGACTGGAAACATGTTGCCTAGACGGGCGAGTCTCGTTTCAAATTGTATCGAGCGGATGAACGTGTACGGGTATGGAGACACCCTCATGAATCCATGGACCCTGCATGACAGCAGAGGACTGTTCAAGCTGGTGGAGGCTCTGTAATAGTGTGAGGCGTGTGCAGTTGGAGTGGTACGGGATCTTTGATACGTCTAGATACGACTCTGACAGGTGACACGTACATATGCATCCTGTCTGATCACTTGCATCCATTCATATCCATTGTACATTCCGATGGACTTGGGCAATTCCAGCGACACCCCACGCGTTCAGAACTGCTACATAGTGGCTCCAGGAATACTCTTCTGAGTTTAAACGCTTCCACTGGCCACCAAACTCTCCAGACATGAACATCATTGAGCATATCTGGGATGCCTTCCAAAGTGCTGTTCCTCTTACGGATTTATGGACAGCTCTGCAGGATTCATGGTTTTAATTCCCTCCAGCACTATTTCAGACATTAGTCGAGTTCAAGCGAAGTCGTGTAGCGGCACTTCTGCGTACTCGCGTGGGCCATTACGATCTTAAGCAGGTGCACCAGTTGCTTTGTCTCTTCAGCGTATAATGGTAAAACAGAGATTTAGGAACCAGGTTTTAAATTGTAAGACATGCAGATATGGACTCTGACCACAATCTATTGGTTATGAACTACAGATTAAAACAGAAAAACTGCAAAAAGTTACGAATTTCAGGAGATGGGTCCTGGATAAACTGAAACAACCATTAGAAAGATGATAGCCTTGGGAGACCCAGCCCTGACAAAACTCTTCCATTTGGCGAGCAAGATCTGTGAGACATTCGAAATAACCTCAGGCTTCAACAAGAATATAATAATTCCAATCCCAAAGAAAACAGGTCTTAACAGGGGTCAAAACTACCGAACTATCAAGTTAATAAGTAGCATTTGCAAAATACTATCAAAAATTCCTTACAGACGAATGGAAAAACTGTTAAAACCCTACCTCGCGGAAGATCAGTTTCGATTCCGTAGGAATGTTGGGACAAGCGAGGCAATATTGACCCTCTGACTCGTCTTAGAAGATAGGTTAGGGAAAGGAAAACCTACTCTTCCAGAATTTGTAGACATGGAGAAAGCTTTTCACAATGTTGACTGGAATACTCTCTTTCAAAAGCTGAAGGTAGCAAGGGTAAAATACAGCGAGCGCAAGGCTATTTACAATTTGTACCGAAATCAGACGGTAGTTACAAGAGTCGAAGGGCGCGAAAGTGAAGCACCGGTTGAGAAGGGAGTGATACAATGTTGTAGCCTATTCCCGATGTTATTCAGTCTGTATATTGAGAAAACAGTGAAGGAAACAAAAGAAAATTTGAGGTCGGAATCAAAATCTAGGAAGAAGAAATAAAAACTTTGAGGTTTGCCGACGACATTGCAATTCTGTCAGAGACAGCAAAGGACTTGGAAGGTCAATTGAACAGAGTGGACAGTGTCTTGGAAGTTCGATATAAGATGAACATCAACAAAAGCAAAACGATGATAATGGAACGTAGTATAATTAAATCAGGTGATGCCGAAGGAATTAGATTAGGAAATGAAACATTTATAGTAGCAGATGACTTTTTCTATTTGAGAAGCAAAACAACATATGATGGTCGAAGTACAGATGATATAATATGTATACTGGCTATGGCAAGGAAAGCGTTTCTGAAGAAGAGAAATTTAACATCGAGTATAGATTTAAGTGTCAGGTAGCATTTCCTGAATGTATTTGTATGTAGTGTAGCCATGTATGGAAGTTAAATATGGACGATAAATAGTTTAGACAAGAAGAGAATAGAAGCTTTCGAAATGTTGTGCTATAGAAGAATGCTGAAGGTTGGACGGTTAGATCACGTAACTAATGAGGAGGTACTAAATAAAACTGGGGAGAAGAGAAATTTATGGGAAAACTTGACTAGAAGAAGGTAGGACACGTTTCGAGGCATCAAGGAATCACCAATTTAGCATTGGAGGGAAGGTTCGAGGGTAAAAATCATAGAGGGAGACCAAGAGATGAATACACTAAGCAGATTCAGAAGGATGTGGGATTCATTGGTTACTGGGAGATGAAGAGGCTTGCACAGGTCAGAGTACATGGAGACCTGCATCAAACCAGTCTCTGGACTGATGAAAAAAAAAAAAAAACAACAACCATTCCCTTTTATAAGTCTTCGTGTAGCACAGATAACACAATGAGTTAATGAGTTAGAGGCCGACGTGGCAGTACCTCAGTCCTGTAATAATTCCACTGTCCTGGTGAGTATGACGAGAGAGGGGAAATACTTAACGACAAGGCAGTTGAGAGGTTCATAAAATTTGGAGATGAAATTCTTTTTCGTGCATGAGTAAAAATCTTGAAATGCTGTGTACTGGTCTGTATATAACTTTTAAACTGAACGACAACTACTTCGTAACAAAATTATAGTGAATGGACTAGCTTTTTAAAACGGTCTGTGCCATACCTGTTACTACAATATTTCACTACACTTACCTCTCGCAGACATTTAAAAGTGATAACCTTTGAATATGGCTGACGACAATTTCTTCACTGTTCTGATATGGCAACAAGTTATCTTAAAGCTGACGAGAAAATCATCTACCATTACCAAAGAGTTTAGTCAGTGTGATGAATGCTTTCTTTAGTTACTCAGGCGGATACAACTACTGCGTTGGAAAGAGAAGGTTTTTGTCCCTGCTTTGAGAGGAATATTCGGCAGCTGGTGAGTTTGCGACGTCATCTTATCTCAAGTTTTCACGCTTTCAGCGTCATTTTCTGCTTGGTTATGCCAGTAGTACGTCGTTAATTACCAATTTTCATACGTGTTCAGGTCAGCGATGGCGTAAACCTTAGTGTTTAAATAACGTGTATGCTGTGTGAAGTTGTTACACTAGACATTTTTCGTGAGTACACTTTCGAGAATATGCAATACGTATTGAGATCCCGTTTTTGAGGTAGCACTGTGAAGGTGGTCCCTAATCGAAACCGGTAGTGAATAAAAACATTGTAAGACAGAATAGTGTGTATCAAGTGCTTCTCCAAGTATCAAAAGATGGTCTCGTTGGCTGTGCTGAGTGACGAGTTGTAGTATTTCATAGAAGATATCCATTTGTTCATCTCTACCCTCTTCAGGAGCTCCAGTTCTACTTTCTTCGGGAACACTAAACGTTTATGGCACGCAGATGTCCCCTATCAGTCTCAGCCAAGTATGAATCGTAAGTGAGCTGTGCACGTGAGATATCGACAGCTGCTGCTCTGCTGGAACCTGTTTGACCAGTCACTCAGACACGCCTCTTCAACGGGGCAGGGATGCTATACAGCGTTGACTGCATACATTATAAGAACTTGGTATACTGGAGGCACAGAGGCGACTGTTCCTGCTGAGATGCCTATCTTAATTCGAGCGGCTAGGCAATTAATAATTTGGTGATGGGAACCTCACCTGGAATTTCTTATCGTCTGAAATCTGTTGGAATCTTTGTGGTGAGCATCTACCACTGTCAGTGGGCAGCTATTTGGAATTGTTGCAGAGGCTTCCTGAGCCCTAATGGGCGCGGTTACGTTGTACCTTGCAAGTGAATTTTCTGCACCTTTCGTACAACTGGGCAGTTAACTGTATTAGGCTGTTTGTGGTCGTTATGAGAATGCATCGTGAAGTTTTTAATGCTGGTGTTTCCCGCTGAAATTTCTTGTTAACTGCACCAAGCGAGCGGTTTCCATACTCATCGAAGGTGCATAGCTTGTGTTGATATTTTTTCGAGGAGCTGTGCTCTAAAGAGGTTTATTTTACGCTTCTTTGCGCCTTTGCATTTTTGTCCTTGTCCATGGTGTCAAGATGATTTGTGCGTGTGGCCTATGTTAGTAGAAACTTTATTATTATGAATTATTATGAATTTGTATGTTACAGGAAAGCATAGGCTTATTATTACTGCTTTCGCTGTACATACATAGTAAGGGGCCCTCGCTGTATTGTCCTACGTGCCTGTTGTCAGACGCCTCAGTTGAGAACAAAATCAAAACAGAGATCCTCTTTGATGTATCATTTAATTTCTGAATGAATTGGTTGATAGAGCTATCTGTCTCCTTTTATTAAAACAACTGGCCAGCTAGTTAAATTAGTGTGCTTCTCTCGCAGTTTTTGAGCACTTGAGCAGATATTTGGTGATTTCGAGCTTTTGTGGTATTGCCACCATTTTCTGTAGTTACCTACTGTCCTGCCTCCATCTGCTGCCCAGTGGACGAAAGTTAATTTAAGTGTGCCGCATGCACTGTTTCTGGACGTTCAGCGGCGTTATCTGTTATCTTTTGGAACTTTATTATTAAGTATTCTCTTATTTTTACAACTTTTAATTTGCTTGTTGCCGCGATGCCTGTACATGATTCATAAATCTGCTGCAAGAAGGCGTTTTACTTAAATACCTAAATTGTTAGAACCTTTAGCGGCGTGTATTTGGTACTACATTTTTGCTTTTATTGCTCTAAGACGCTTATTATAGGAGTAATTTACTTGGCCGTTGACGGTTGTTAGTTTCGCTTAGAGAAACCAAAGTAAATGTTCTCTAGTACACTTGGCGACTCAAAATGTTAATAAATTGTTGTTAACATTTTATATGCTTTTATTGGCCCAGAACCTTACCACGCACACTACCAACACCGTACCGCTTCACAATCTCGAAACGAGCTAGTATTACCCTCTCATTAATAAACACGCAATAGACTGCTTTAGTTTTTCATTTATGAAACTACCCCTGTAGTTGATCTTTTTTATTTCTTAACTCCGCAACACATCATGATTCAAAGGGCCTATGTCCTTGGTGTGGTGTCACCACCAGACACCACACTTGCTAGGTGGTAGACTTTAAATAGGCCGCGGTCCGTTAGTATACGTCGGACCCGCGTGTCGCCACTATCAGTGATTGGAGACCGAGCGCCGCCACACGGCAGGTCTAGAGAGACTTCCTAGCACTCACTCCAGTTGTACAGTTGACTTTGCTAGCGATGGTTCACTGTCTACATATGCTCTCATTTGCAGAGACGAGAGTTTAGCATAGCCTTCAGCTACGTCATTTGCTACGACCTAGCAAGCTACGTCATTTGCTACGACCTAGCAAGGCGACATATTTAGTTACTATAATTGCTATCTTCAAGAATGTATTCTGAACAGATAATATTGTCAATCATGTACCATCAAGAGCTAAGTTCATCATTAATGGATTAAAGTTAAGTATCAAAGTAATTACGTCCGCTTTCTGAATTCTCATTCCTTGTCATCTTCCAGACTTCACGTCAGTATAGTTCTTCCCTCGTCACGTCAGCCTGCGTGAGCTAAAAAGCGTGCATTTCGGCCTCCACTCGTAACACGTTGTTGGCTCTTCTGCTAACACAAAACTTGGTACCTCTCAATTTTTTTTTCCTGTTATGGCCATGATGTTGACCTGTTCCTCTGACGGTATTTGTGTGAGTTCTTGTCTCTTTAAAGCCTTTCCCATGTTATTATCTGATGGGTGCCTCTTTTCTCCTTTCGATGTCCATTTATCATCGCCAATTCGTCGACGCTTTGATCCATTCGCTTTTTCCTTGGCTGATTTTCAGTAATTCAGTTGCACCTGGGCACGTTACGAGAGCTGTGCAGGCTGAAGTTCGTGACGGGTCTGTCATCAAAAACCTTGCACTCCAGTTTCTCTCGTAACTGACCTCAGAGAGCAGTTGCTTCGATTCATTAAGCCATGTAGGGAGGAAGGACCGAGCCCCACGTTGCCTCGGTGATTGGACCCCTGCAAGGTACTGTCACCTGCACCAGATGAACCAAGGTTATTCAAATGGCGCTTACACTTGTACCTCCTCTTTTCACAACCGGGTTTGGGACTGGATATGGTGGCCTGTGCAATTACTAAAAATAAACGGAGTTGATTACAGTGAGATGACAAAAGTTATGGAATAGCGAAGTGCACGTATACAGATGTTGATAGTATCGCGTACGCAAGGTATAAAAGGGTAGTACTTTGGCGGAGCTTTCATTTGTACCCAGGTGATTCATGTGAAAAGTTTCTGACTTGATTATAGCCGCGCGAGTGGAATTACCAGATTCTTATCGCGGAATGGTGGTTGGATCGAGATGCATGAGACATTCTGAATCGGAAATCGTCACAGAATTCAATATTCCGAAATCAACAGTGTCAAGAGTGTGCTGAAAATACCAAATTTCAGGCGTTACCTCTCACCACGGACAACGCATGGACGACGGACTTCCCTTAACGACCAAGAGCAGCGCCGTTTGCATAAAGTTGCTAGTTTTAACAGACAAGCAGACGACCTGCAATAACTGCAGAAATCAATGGGGGTGAGTCGTGTGCGGCTCGGGTTGGTGACGTTCACAGCTTGGCATGTCTTAATAGCGATGGTGGCGTCTCGTTTTCTTAGTATGTTCACTGGCGCCACTACGTTTGCTCGCCTTGTCTTTCCATGAGTGGCAGCAGCTGCGCTTATCGATAGCGCGCACTGTGGTATCATCTTTGGAGCGGCCTATATTATTTCCGGGTCGTCGTGTGTCTAGCGAGTTGAGTTGGGACGGAGCAGAAGTGAGGAACGGACAGCCAGTATTCGCCTGACCGCTGGCGACACACACGCACTGTCCGACGGAAGGATGTGGTCGCGTGAGTGCACGACACGCCAAGTACAGGATTCAGCGAGGTTTAGTTGAATGGACCCAAATATTCGAGTAGTGCAACTTTAACTTGTGTGTGTGTGTCCGCCCGTCGAAGTGACCTCGTAGCAATAAGTTGTCAGTCGACGTTTTATACTGGGATCTATCCCGTGCCTGACTTAAGTGGGGACGACCGTTGGTTGGGCGTTCGGTCGCTCGTCGCTGCGGACGGGGTGCGTTTAGTCTTCCGACTGCTTCTGGCTTCTCTGTGTTTGTGCCGACTCATAATTCGTCCGTGTTGTTTCACAGTGACTGGTTTTAGTATTGTGAATTGTTGGTGGAACTGTTTTCCTGGATCCGTGTGTATCTTGTGGTTTTGAATGAGCTGTTATTTTAATGCTGTCTGCGTACTGGATTTGAGGAGAGTATGGAACGGACATCAGGTCGGCTGGGGCGCAGCAGTGAGCAGGTCCGGGCAGTGCGGGGGCAAGGCGGGGGCTGTTGGCGGCGTGCTGCCACTGCCGGATCGAGGAGGGGTAGCTGATAGTGCGACGACTTCGTGGCACACCGAACCCTGGACGTTTAAGTTGAGTGAAGAGTTAACTGCTAATGCAACCTCGACTATTCTGAGATCTCGTCTTTGGTCGGAGGGTTGTTGCTCCCAGGGCCGCTGAGCCTGGCGGCAACGAGTGAAGTGTTTCGAGGCTGTGAAATATTGCAGCAGTCTTTCTCTGTTTGTTATTCATAATTGAATTTAGTATTATTCTTATTAGTAAAGAGCGACCAGCGGGCTTTTCTGCCATGTAGCCGTTAACGCCCCAGTTTCCTGTCATGGATGTTAGCATACCTTTCCGGCAGTGTACCTTTCCTCGTTGTGTTGATGTTGTCCGACACGGCGTGTAGTTCGACAGCCTCTTGTATTGCACTGTGCATATGTTTTTGGGAAGTCTACCTTAGTTCTAGTGTTCTCTTCGGCCTTGGGTTTTTTCAGAAGACATAGTGCTGTCTGTCTCTTCGCCCTGGCCAGAAATATTCCTTCGTTGTACCTATGATCGGACGATAGGCGGACTGGGTAGTGGGTCGGTCGGCGCTTAAGTTGCCCCTAGTTTGAGTTGCCATCCTGTTATGTGAGTACTGCTCTTGGCTGTCTGTCTCACCTTACCTTCTGTTTGAGTTACCTTCCCAGGCCTACCCTTGGAGCACTTGCTGAGAACCGCTTGTCAGATTCCTTAGATAGTGATGTTTGTTTTAAGGATATTTGTAATTTTCAAATTATTGTTGGTGTGGCCTTCAGCTGAGCAATAATTTCACTTCTTTGATGATAAGGCCTTCAGTCGTGTTACAGTAAGTTTCTGTTTTTTTTTTAACCAAACTTGTTTCAAAAGCTAGGGATTTATTTTAAATGTGCTATTCGGAATTGTTTTCCTGACTTCCTCTTTCCGGCCTTCAGTCGTTTGCTATATGAAATTGTTTGTGGCCTTCAGCCGAGTAATAATTTCACTTCTTTTATAATAAGGCCTTCAACCGTGTTACAGTTTGCTTTAAAACGAAGTATTTATCTTAATATGTTCTATTTGGAATTGTTCTTCTGACTTCTAATTCAGGTCTTCAGCCGTTTGTTGTTGGAGGTTATTATTGGTGGCCTTCGGCCCTAAAATTTTGGAATTTCTTTCTGTGACAAGGCCTTCAGCCGTCATAAGTTAATTGTGTTTTTTTAAGAGACTGTTTCAGAATATTAATTTCTTTAAACAAAGTTTACGTATTTGTTGCGCAACCGAGAGTAACTGATTACGGCCCCATCCACAATCGTAACCCTATCCTGCCTCATCCTGAGAAACCAGGTCTCAGTGGGACGTACGACTAACGTATCCGTCGGAATTTACGGCGAAATTTGACTTTAATGGGATATGGCAGCAGACGAGCGAAGCGAGTGCCTCTTTTAAAAGCACGTCGCCAGCTGCGCCTTTCCTGGACTCGTGACCATATTGGTTGGACCATAGATACCTGGAGATCCGTAGGCTGGTCAGATGAGTCCGGATTTTAGTTACTAAGAGATGATGGTAGGGCTTAGAGTGTGGCGCATACCCCACGCAGCCATGGAAGCATGTTGTGTGCAAGCTGGTTGTGTCTCCGTAGCAATGTGGCTGTGTTTACTTGAAATGGACTGAGTCCTCTTGTGCAACTGGACCGATCATTGGCGGTTACGTTTGGCTACCTGAAGACCATTCACAGGCATTCATGAATTTTATTTTCCCAAACAAAGATGTAATTTTATGGATGACAATAGGCCATTCACCGGGACACAACTATTCGCGATTGATTTAAAGAACATGCTCGACAGTTCTAGTGAATGATTTAGCAACCCAGATTGCCCGATATGAAACCCATGGAATGTGTCAGTTCGTGCAAAAAATCCTGCACCATCAATACTTCCACATTTATGGATGGCTGTGGAGACAGCATGGCTCAATTTTTCAGCATGGGACTTCCATGCCATGCCGAGTTGCTGCACTATGCCGGTCAACAGAAAATCCGACACAATATTAAGAGGTACCCCATGACTTTTCTTACCTCAGTGTATAGCCGTACCGAAAGAAGCCCCAGGTACACGATGGAATTCTTAGCAACTGAAAGAGCGCTAGGACTAACTATGACGATCCATGCTGATCATGTACTGTACTACTAACGAAGAACTCATTCTCCGTGTTGCAAATTCAGTTATCATCTCGTAAGGATAATGAGGGGAGCTACTTGGCGTAGTAAGTAGCTGTATCAGAACTACTAAGTATCATTTCTATGAAACAAGGGGCATGCTGTGTCTTTGTGAAATGAGAAGGCTAATCAACTGCCAAAGAACGCTGCGTAAGATATAACAGAGACATATCCCAATTGAGGATCTATTTGCCGCAGCCAGAGACATAGCATGAAGCGAGTGGAACGAGCAGTGAAAGACCGCATGTCAACACAAGGGAACCCTGTACGGATAAATCTATCCACAACATGCCGAAGCCAGTATCGTACGTTTGAAAACGGGACGTGAAACGTAACACCGAAGTCGAAGAAGAGGCGCCTCTAACGACTACTGCCACACACTACTAAGTCTCCCGTTGAAAACACTTGCATAGAATTCTCATCATAAGATTACCAGGCCGTCGCTATGGGGAGACGCAAAACGTCAGACACATAAACCTCGGCGGCCCTCGACTCAGAATGAGTCAGATTGGCTTCTTACGGATCGGATTAGAATAAAATAAGAATTTCCTTGGAAAATGTTCATACCCTTCACAACAATGAACAAAAAAAATTATAATATCGTGAAGAAATTCTTGTTAAAAGTTTTCATAAGCAATAATCGATTGGTTTTGTTTGTGTGTGTGCTTATATACCTTTCTCAAATATTATCTTGATAATGTTGAAATGCAGAAACTTTTGGCCGCTGTATTTATTTAAATACTGTCGTTATTCTATAAGAAATTTGTGTATTAAATTACTTTGCTATTTTGTATGTTGGAACCGGATGTACAGGTATATCTCGATGCCTGTAAACGGAATAAAATTAAAAGACTTTCCCGAAATCACGATACCGTCTAATACTCAGAACAAATTTATTATTGGATAGCCAATTTAGACTTTACGCAATGTGCCACTGAAGGTTTCGTTGTTTGACAGACCCCCTACGTTCCTTGTATGCCTCGTATTTCACGAGTGTTCAGCCAAGAAGGGCCCGTTAAAGGATCTACATCTACACACATACTCCGCAATCCACCATACGGTGCGTGGCGGAGGGTACCTCGTACCACAACTAGCATCTTCTCTCCCTGTTCCACTCCCAAACAGAACGAGGGAAAAATGACTGCCTATATGCCTCAGTACTTGCCCTGATCTCTCTTATCTTATCTTTGTGGACTTTCCGCGAAATGTTAGTTGGCGGCAGTAAAATTGTACTGCAGTCGGCCTCAAATGCTGGTTCTCTAAATTTCCTCAGTAGCGATTCACGAAAAGAACGCTTCCTTCCCTCTAGAGACTCCCACCCGAGTTCCTGAAGCATTACCGTAACACTCGCGTGGTGATCAAACCTACCAGTAACAAATCTAGCAGCCCGCCTCTGAATTACTTCTACGTCCTCCCTCAACCCGACCTGATAGAGATCCCAAACGCTCGAGCAGTACTCAAGAATAGGTCGTATTAGTGTTTTATAAGCGGTCTCCTTTACACATGAACCACATCTTCCCAAAATTCTACCAATGAACCGAAGACGAAGGATCATGTAAAATAATTAAACCTCAAGATTCGCGACGGATTTATGGTAAAGGAAAACATGATATTTTCTTGCCCTTTGTTTTTTTTTTTTTTTTTTTTTTTTTACAAAACGTTAGAATACCCGTGGTCTCAAAACGACTTCGGATGCAGGTTGGAAATCCGCCACTGCTTAAATTTTAAGTAAGAATCATCAGTAATGGCTTCCGAAGACTTCCGGCATAAGAAATCATCTTAATTTAGGACGGAAAAGCTGGAAAAGGTTCACTCTCTTCCCCTTAGAGTGGCAAACCGCCCCGAAAGGCGGAAGAATCAGCAATGATCAATGGCATTTGGATACAGAAGACAATGAAAACCACTGCATTAAAGATAGATAACGTGTATCCAGAGGGCATGTGGCTTGTAACTGAAAAACTGTCATGATGATTTCTCCATTGGCGAAAAATTCCCAAATAGTCCCCGATTCGGATCTCCGGCAGGGGACTGCCAATGGGGAGCTTGCCACGAGAGAAAGACTGAATAATCAACGAAAGGGTAACATTCTACGAGTCGGGGTGTGAAATGTCGGAAGTTTGAGTGTGATAGCGATGCTAGACAATATGAAAAAGGGAAATGCTAAGGCTCGTTCTGGATGTCGTGGGAGTCAGTAAAGTGAAGTGGGATGAAGAGAAGGGTTTCTGGTCAGGTGATTATAGGGTAATATCAACTATAGCAGAAAATGGTATAACAGGAGCTGGATTCGTTATGAATAGGAATTTAGGGCAGAGAACTTGTTATTGTGAACAGTTCAGAGACAGGGTTGTTCTCATCAAAATCGACTGAGTTTTGCAATAAATTTCAGCTATTAATAGCGAACACTTTGTTCAAGAATCCAAAGAGGAGGAGATAGAAAAGACCGAGAGATACGGGACGATTCCACTTACTAAATTACATCATGGTAAGGCAGAGTTTCTGAAATCAGGTATTGGAGAGTAAGGCATACCTAGGAGCTAGAGACTCAGATCACAATTTAGTAATGAGGAAGAGTAGGCTGAAATTTAATAGACTGGTCAGGAGCAATCAATGCGCAAAGACGTGGGATAGGAACCATTAAGAAACGAAAAGATACATATGAAGTAATCTGCAGATACTGCGATAATGAATAGCTCAGTAGGAGGTTCATTGAAGAGGAATGGACATCTCTAAAAAGGACAATCGCTGGAACTGGAAAGAAAAACGTAGCTACACAGAAGTTGATTGCGAAGAAACCATTGCCGGCAGTGGTGGCCGACCGGTTCTAGGCGCTTCAGTCTGGAACTGCACTGCTGCTATGGTCGCAGGTTCGAATCCTGCCTCGGGCATCGATGCGTGTGATGTCCTCAGGTTACTTAGGTTTAAGTAGTTCTAAGTTCTTAAGGACTGATGACCTCAGATGTAAAGTCCTATAGTGCTCAGAGCCATTTGAACCAAGAAACCATTGTTAACAAAAGAAATACTTCGGTCGGTCGACGAAAGAAGAGTGTAGGTACAAAAAGGTTCAGGAAAATTAAGGAATACAGAAATAAAAGTCACTCGGGAGTGAAATAAATCGAAAGTTCGGATAAGCTGAGGCGAAACGGATCCATGAAAAATGTGAAGAAATTGAAAAAGGAATGATTGTCGGGAGGGCTTATTCGGCATATAGAGAACCAAAACAAACGTCCGTGAAATATCAGCATGGGCGAGAATTGCAATGGTAATATTGCTGTTAAACGCACAGGCGAGGGCTGACAGGAGGAAACAGAACAATGAAAGTCTCTTTGAGGGGGAAGACTTGTCTGATGATGTGACCAAAGAACACACAAGAGTCAATATAGAAGAGACAGGGTATCCAGTATTGGAATCCGAATTCAAAAGGGTTTTGGGAGACTTAATATCAAATTAAGCAGAAGGGATAGAGAACGTTCGAACAGAATCTCTAACATCATTAGGGAGAGTGGCTACAAAACGACTAATCGCGTTGGTGTGAAGTCTGCCGATGTACCATCATACTTTCGGAAAAATATCATCCATACAGTTCCCAAAAGTGCAAGAGCTTAAAATTTCGGGATTGCAGTACCATCAGTTTAACAGCTCATGTGTCCAAGTTGTTGACTAGAATAATACACAGAACAATGGTAAAGGAAATTCGGGCGGTACTAGATGACGATCCGTTTTGCTTTAGGAAAAGTAGAGGCACCACAAAGGCAGCTCTGACTTGCGGTTCATAATTGAAGCAAAACTAAAGAAAATTCAGAATTCGTTCATAGGATTTCTTGATCTGGAAAAAGCGTTCAACAGTATGAAATGGTGCAAGATGTTCAAAATTCCTAGAGAAACATGTGTAATCTACAGGGAAAGACGGGTAATTTACAGTATGTACAGGTGTCAAGCGGAAACATTACAAGTGAAATTGCCAGAAAAAATGCTCGGATTAAAAAGGTTGTAAGACAGGGATATAGTTTTTGTGCCCTACTGTTCAGTCTGTACACCGGAGAAGCAATGACAGAAGTAAAAGAAATACAGTGGAATTAAAATTCAAGGCGAAAAAGATAACAATGATAAGATTCTCTGATGACATCGCTATAACCAAAGAAAGTGAAGAAGAATTACAGTAACTGCTGAACTGAATGAACTGTCTAATATAGAATGCAGATTAAGAGCAAATCGAAGAAAGACCAATGTAATGAGAAGTAGCAGAAAGAATAACAAGAAACATAACATAGGACTAGTGATCAGAATGAGGTTTCCACTCAGGAGCGGAGTGTGTGCTGATATGAAACTTCCTGGGAGATTAAAACTGTGTACCAGACCGAGACTCGAACTCGGGACCTTTGCCTTTTGTGGGCAAATGCTCTACCACTGAGCTACCCAAGCACTACTCACGTCCCGTCCTCACAACTTTACTTCTGCCAGTACCTCGTCTCCTACCTTCCAAACTTTGCAGAAGCTCTCCTGCGAACCTTGCAGAACTAGCACTCCTGAAAGAAAGGATATTGCGGAGACATGGCTTAGCCACAGCCTGGGGGATGTTTCCAGAATGAGATTTTCACTCTGCAGCGGAGTGTGCGCTGATATGAAACTTCCTGGCAGATTAAAACTGTGTGCCCGACCGAGACTCGAACTCGGGACCTTTGCCTTTCGTGGGCAAATGCTCTACCACTGAGCTACCCAAGCACTACTCACGCCCCATCCTCACAACTTTACTTCTGCCAGTACCTCGTCTCCTACCTTCCAAACTTTGCAGAAGCTCTCCTGCGAACATCGCAGAACTAGCTCTCCTGAAAGAAAGGGTACTGCCGAGACATGGCCTAGCCACAGCCTGGGGGATGTTTCCAGAATGAGATTTTCACTCTGCAGCGGAGTCTGCGCTGATATGAAACTTCCTGGCAGATTAAAACTGTGCGTTTCCGCAATATCCTTTCTTTCAGGAGTGCTAGTTCTGCAAGGTTCGCAGGAGAGCTTCTGTAAAGCGTGGAAGGTAGGAGACGAGGTACTGGCAGAAGTAAAGCTGTGATTACGGTGCGTGAGTCGTCCTTGGGTAGCTCAGTGGTAGAGCAGTTGCCCGCGAAAGGCAAAGGTCCCGAGTTCGAGTCTCGGTCCGGCACACAGTTTTCATCTGCCAGGAAGCTTCAGGACTAGTGATGTTAAGGAAGCCTGCTACCTAGGCAACAGAACAACCAAAGACGAAGGAAGGAAGGAGGACATAAAAATTAGACTAGCACTTGCAGAAAGGACACTCCTGGCCAATGAAATTTTACTAGCATAAACACAGGATTTAATATGAGGAAGAAATTCCTGAGAATGCAGGTTAGGAGCACAGCATTGTAAGGCAGTGAAACATGGACTATGGGAAAACCGAAACAGAAGAGAATGGAAGCATTTGCGATGAGGTGCCACAGAAGAATGCAGAAAATTAGGTTGACTGATAAGGTAAGAAATGAGGTCGTTCTTTGCAGGATCAGCGAGGAAAGGAATACTTGTGAAACACTGACAAGAAGAAGGAACAGGATGGTAGCATATCTGTTAAGACATCGGGGAATAACTTCGATAGTACTAGAGGGAGCTGTAGAGGGTGAATATCATAGAGTAACACAGAAATTAGAAAACGTCCAATATACGAGGGTTGTCCAGAAAGTAAGTTCCGATTGGTCGCGAAATGGAAACCACTGGGAAAATCCGGTAAAGATTTGGACAGATGTGTTGGGCAATTTATCTAGTACGGCCGTCGATCGTGTCGCGTCGCTCTTTACAGTTTTGAGTGAACAGTGAGAACGTAAAGATGCGTAGGGTATAGCGTCTCCCGCCAAGTATGAGGGCCTGGCTAGCGATTTCGCCTGTGCCATGCAGCCCACATAACACAACTGTCGAGCAGTTCCTTCCTCATGCCAGTTCTCGGCCGCACGCTGCAGGGGTAATGAAGACGCTCCTGCAGCGTTTCCGATGAGAAGTGTCTGATCACCCACATTACAGTCCATAATGGGCTCCCCCTGAGTCTCATCTCTGCTCACAAGTACTGCTGGCTATGAAGACAAATGTTTTCCACAGACAACGAGCTGTAGACAAGCGCAGGTAACTGGCCGAAAGCAAAGGCGGCTGCTTTCAATGACGAGGATATTGGAAAGTTGATACAACCCTACGACAGAACTGGAGAAGTAGGTGGAAGGTGTACCTAACTGTTGCAAACAAAACGTTTCTGGTTTTCACTGTGGTTTCCATTTCTCAACCGATCGGAACTTACTTTCTGGACAACCTTCGAATTATTGAGGACTACGTTGCGAGTGCGACTTTGACATGGAGAGGTTTGCAGAGTAGAGCAATTCGTGTTGGATAGAAAAGTGTGTGACGAGAAGAAAGTGAAACATACTAGAATTATTTTCGAATTTGCGAATGTCTTCATATCACAAACCTGGCTGCCACATGAAACCAATTGTTACACCTAAGTTGCAACGTAGTAAACACTGCGCAAGAGTCCGTGTCGCCTTTTCTGCATTTCGAGGAGTGCTCTATATTCACTGTCGTGTCCTAGATCATTCTACGCAAATAACAATGTTTTGCGTCAAGTCGATTTGAAGCACTGCACGTGCAGACAAAGGGATCAAAATCTGGGGCACCTCGCTCCATTTAAGGCTTCCGGCAAAGCGTTTCAAGTCATATTGACAACAAGATTGTTACGACGAGGCACTCCCTGATAAAAAGATATTTTTGCTATGTTTCGATCGGTTTATAAATAGCAAAATAACCCGAATTCGCAGCAGTTACTTTTGGAGTACCAATGAAAACATAAAACAGAACTGAATAAAAGGGTGTTTGAAACCTGCTTCTTCTGAATAGGACTTCCATTAGCCGTTGCACCACAACGCAACTATATCAGCTTCTTTGTTGCTACATGTTAATCATGTGAGCTGCTTTAGCAAGAATTTTCGTATTTGGGTCATCATATTAGGTGAGCAAAATTGTCTTGTGCAGATGCGAGGAAGCTATTGATATTGTTGTGGATTGGCAGGAGCCAACCCAGGGGGTTTGTAGGAAGCCGGAAGGCACGCGTTTAAGCTCACGCAGGCTGGCGTGAGATCTGGAACATCACAAGGTATTTAGACTTCAGAAAAAAGGTGGTACTTGGTGGAATACTTAACTATAATCCATTAATGTTGAACGTAGCTCTTGTCTGTACACTATTTACAATATCCACAGCAACTGATAATGGCGCCTTGCTAGGTCGTAGCAAATGACGTAGCTGAAGGCTATCCTAACTATCGTCTCGGCAAATGAGAACGTATTTTGTCAGTGAACCATCGCTAGCAAAGTCGGTTGTACAACTGGGGCGAGTGCTAGGAAGTCTCTCTAGACCTGCCGTATGGCGGCGCTCGCTCTGCAATCACTGATAGTGGCAACATGCGGGCCCGACGTATACTAACGGACCGTGGCCGATTAAAAGGCTACCACCTAGCAAGTGTGGTGTCTGGCGGTGACACCACATTCCTCCCCCGCAAATTGGCGTACGGTTGTGTTATAAGGCTTCCGCCCGCCATGGGGAGGACCCCATGTTGACGTATGCGACGAGGTGGGGAGCCTAACAACAAGCGAGGCTGTGCCACCCGCACCCTGCCATTCGTTCCGGGGGAGCTAGGAAACGCCTGAAAACCTGCTCCAGGGTGCACGCCAACATGCGGTGTATGCGCCCGCAGAGGGACAAGAGCGGCCGAAGGGTCGACCTCCATCGGGCCGGGGCACCCGACAGGCGAAGACGACATATGGTTCGGAGCGGGCAAGAGGTCCATGTCGGAGGACAACTGGTCGGGGGAAGCGATAGGCGGCGCGTGACCCAGGGAGGCGCCCGTCGGTTGCAGCGACGCGTCCACTGCGGGCGGCGGCGGCGGGAGAACAGGCGGCGGCGGCGGCGGCGGCGCGTCCCCTTGGGGCAAAATGGAAAGCAGCGTGGGTAACACCTGGGGATGAGGCGAGCCAGTAGATGGCTCCCCAGGTTGCTGACCGGACGGCACCGTCGCCGAAAGCAGACGGGGAGCGGCAGAACCCGTGCGACGACAGAGGCGCAGCTGATTGAGATGCCGACGCACCTCACCAGAGGCCCCCAAAACCAGATACATAGCGCGGCCGAGGTAGCGAAGAATGCGCCCTTCGAGCCAACGCCGTGAACCTCGATAGTGACGATAGTAGACAACGTCGCCTGTAGCAAAAGCAGGCGTCTGCCGCTGCACAGGAAACTGATGCGGCGGATGTAGCAAAGACATCAAGGTTCGATGAGGACGACCGTGGAGCAACTCAGCCGGCGAGCGAGACCTGAGAGCGATACGAGGCCAAAAAGAGCAACAACGCGTCCTCCCGAGAATGCGACTCTTTCAACTTCAACATCTGGGACTTGAAAGTCCTGACCAATCGTTCAGCGGCACCATTTGACTGAGGCGGAAACGACGCGGCTGTCAGATGTTGAATACCATTGGCCTTGCAGAATGACTGAAATTCTGCGGGCATGAATTGTTGGCCATTGTCGGAAACAATAGTCTGTGGCAGACATTCAATGCAAAAGATAGCAGATAACGCTTGGATGGTGGCAGATGACATCGTGGAAGACATCCGGACAACAAAAGGAAAATTACTGAATGAATCTACCACAACCAACCATCGAGCATTCCAGAATGGACCAGCAAAATCGATGTGTAAGCGTTGCCAAGGGGAAGTAGCTTTTGGCCATGTAAAGAATTTCCGCTTTGGTACGGATTGATGTTCAGCACATGCCATGCAGGAAGAGCACATATTCGTAATCGCAGCATCGATGCCGAACCAAGTACAGTGCTGACGAGCAAGTTTGTTTCGTTCGCACTATACCCCAATGTCCTTGGTGGAGAAGCCGTAAGACAGAGGACTGTAACGAACGTGGGACCACGACCCTGGACTGATCATTATCAGAACGCAACAGCAAAACACCACGTCGTACAAAAAGTCTCTCCTTGTGAGCAAAAAATCGGCGAACCAACGGATCCCCGATCCGTGACTTTGACAAGGGCCATTGCGTAGCAACAAAACGCAGAACGGTAGCAAGGACAGGGTCGGCAGCTGTGGCTGTAGCTACATGACGAAAATTAATCGGAAACGATTCGACCACGTCATCGGTTTCCGCATCAATGAACAAGCAAGCAAATTCGGAGGAATCGAATGCTCTATCCTCAGCTACAGGCAAACGGTACAATGCATCGGCGTTTCCGTGCTTAGCAGTGAACCGATACAAGATATCGTAGCGGTACTGCGAGAGGAAAATAGACCAGCGAATGAATTTCTGCGCTGTACGTGGAGGTACAGGCTTGTTCGGATGAAAAAGCGATGTCAAAGGTTTTTGGTCTGTGATGATGGTAAAGTGACGACCATACAAGAAATCATGAAACTTAGTAACACCAAATACGAGAGCCAATGCTTCTTTCTCGATCTGTGAATAATTTCTTTGCGCAGACGAGAGCAATTTGGACGCAAAGGCAATAGGGCGATCGTGCGATCCATCTTTGTGCGCAAGCACAGCACCGATCCCGAAATCCGATGCATCCACCATCAACAAAAGGGGTTTCTGGGGATCGAATAGCGTAAGGCAAGTATTGGAAAGCAACGCCGATTTCAACTGGCGAAAGGCGCGTTCGCATTCCGTTGTCAAGACGAACGGAACACCTTTACGACGTAAGCGATGAAGCGGAGCTGAAATGGAAGAGGCGTGGCGCACATAGCGATGATAATAATTAATTTTTCCCAGCACACTCTGTACCTGCTTCAAATTCTGCGGCGAAGGCAAGTCTTGTATGGCACGGAGGTGCTCGGAACTGGGATGTATGCCTTGGTCATTGAGTATATGTCCCAGGTAGGGTAAGTCACGAGCAAAAAACACACATTTGTGCTTCCGCAAGCGAAGACCATTTTGTCGCAAGACCTGAAATAATGTTCTGAGATTGGCTAAATGTTCTTCTTCCGTCTTTCCAGAGATCACAATATCGTCCAGATGGTTTGCTGCAGTAGGGATCGACGCACAAACAGTTTGCAGATATTGCTGAAACAATGCAGGGGCGGATGCACACCCGAATGGCAGTCGTTTGAATCTATACAAACCAAGATGCGTGTTAACCACCAAAACGTGCTGGGAGTCTTCGTCCACCGGTATTTGCAAGTACGCGTCTGCTAGGTCCCACTTCGAAAAATATTTATCCGGGCACAGTTTGTCAAAAAGATCTTCCGGGCGGGGTAAAGGAAAAGTTGCAATCACTAGTTGTGGATTCACTGTTGTCTTGAAGTCCACACAAAGTCTCAATTTTCCGGAAGGTTTTTGCAAAATTACTAAGGGTGATGCCTAGAGAGAATCCTGCACACGTTCAATTACACCTTGTGATTCCAAATCCTTTAATGTTCTTGCGACCTCATCACGCAATGTGTGGGGAACATTGCGTGCTCTGAAAAATTTCGGTTGCGCGTCGAATTTCAGTTCCAAATGTGCTTTATAGTTCTCAGCGCAACCAAGGCCTGGTGCAAAAATTTCTGCAAATTCTTTTCATAGACGAGAAATACTGTCTGAAGGCACAGTCTGGTTCACTGATAGGACCTGATTTACTATAGACAAGTTAAACAACTAAAATAAATCGAAACCAAATAAGTTCACTGCAGAAGAAGAACGAAGGACGTACAATGACACAAGTTTTGTTTGTCCTTTGTATGTTGCAAGAGGCTGCACTGTCCTAACACAGGGAGCCCGTGACCTGAATATGCCGTTAGCTTAACATTTGCGGCACGCAACGGAGGTGTGCCCAGCTGCTTGTGCCTGTCGTGATTGATCAGTGAAACTGCAGCTCCGGTATCGAGCTGGAATGGTATCACTTTGCTGTTAATGTCCAAGTCTACAAAAAGTTTATTGTCCTGTTGACAACAAGAGCGACTGTCTCGTGCAACGCAAACTCACACTGGTACAAAATCACTTGCGACTTGATGGGATTTCTGGCGATGTCGACGCACACTATTTGTGGGACGAACACAGTCACTGTTAGAGAGAGTGGCACTGGGCGGAGTGGAATGAACTACATGAATTTCCATGGGTGAAGGTTCACGAGCCTGACTATCCTTGGTTCGATTCCGATTCCGGAGCGAAGCAAAGGGCCTGGAATGGGTGTGAGTGTCCGATATGAGCTTTTTCTGGCAAATACTCTGAACATGTCCTTTTTTATTGCAGAAAAAGCAAATAGCCTGGCGTGACAGGCAATTCTCACGCGAATGTCTAGTAGCACACCGCGGGCATGATTTTAGCACTGAATTTGCATGCCTGCGCGGCACACGTGGCTGAGAGCCTGGTGGCAGCTGCACGGACGGGCGCGAGGGTTGTTTACTGTTCCGTGCAGCGTGCCCGGTGTGCCAGTTACCTGACACACGGGTGGCGAAGTTCCAAATGATTCCTGAGCAAAGTCAAGTGTGTCCTGCCGATCCAATATGTCCATCACTTGTTCCCTTATACAAACATCAGAAACGTTCTGTGCATTTGCATCACGTACCATAGTACTGAATAAGGGAGTCAACATTGACACTCAAAAGCACAATCCCTAGTAAGGCCTTGCAAGGTTGCAACCCTCTCCCTATTAGTCTGACCTGCCGTACGTTTTGTACGAAAGAAGGTATACTTTTTGGCAACTACATTGACTGATTCTTTGAAATATGCATCTAATGCAGGCAATATTTCGTCGTAGGACAGAGTTGCTATGTTGCGTCGGGGAAATAATTTGACTATCACACGGTACGTTTGGACGCCTACAGAGGAAAGCAGAAAAGGCTGCCGCTCATTACCTTGAATTCTGTAGGCGGCGAGATGGAATCCAAATTGGCGTGACCACTCCGTCCAGGTTTCCAGTGCAGCATCAAAAGGACGAAAAGTTGGTGCAACAGCGTTTTGTGGCTGCGGTAGCGGTGGAGCGGCGGCCGCCGCATCGTTTTGCAATGCACGTTGACCCTGTACGAGCTGTCCAAGGGCATCCAGTAAGGCCTGCGTCTGCTGATTCTGTAAGCGATAAAATTCGGACAGTACATCTGGAGATGGTGGCGAAGCCATTACACAAGTGAATCAGTGCAGTATAGTGAAGAACGCAGAAAACCTCGTCGCCAAAATGTTGTGGATTGGCAGGAGCCAACCCAGGGGTTTGGAGGAAGCCGAAAGGCACGCAGGCTGGCGTGAGGTCTGGAACATGACAAGGTACTTAGACTTCAGAAGAAAGGTGGTACTTGGTGGAATACTTAACTTTAATCCATTAATGTTGAACGTAGCTCTTGTCTGTACACTATTTACAATATCCACAGCAACTGATAATGGCGCCTTGCTAGGTCGTAGCAAATGACGTAGCTGAAGGCTATCCTAACTATCGTCTCGGCAAATGAGAACGTATTTTGTCAGTGAACCATCGCTAGCAAAGTCGCTTGTACAACTGGGGCGAGTGCTAGGAAGTCTCTCTAGACCTGCCGTGTGGCGGCGCTCGGTCAGCAATCGCTGATAGTGGCGACACGCGGGTCCGACGTATACTAACGGACCGCGGCCGATTAAAAGGCTACCACCTAGCAAGTGTGGTGTCTGGCGGTGACACCACAGATATTTTATTGAGACGTCCACATTTATTTTCAGATAACAACTAATATTACTAAGACACACCAAGACACCCATGTTAATTTTGTATGAGACAACTGGAAGGATTGATAGAGAAATGAAACAGTTCAAATTCTTCGGTTCTTTTCAATGTTTTCGGGAAGTATCCCGGGACTAGCAGCGAATACTTATCTTCTCTCCCGAGTAGGAAATGAAGCAAAAAAAAAAAAATCCCATGGGTCTCGTGTGAGTCTTACGTTAGAAATAATTTAAATTCAACGGCTATTAAAGTCATTGAAGTTTGATGGATGTTTATAAGGAGTACGCTCCATTTTTAACGGTTGAGAAATAGGCAACAAGATCAAAATTCGACCATGCTACCCTTGAAGATGATAAACGAGAAAGAAGTGTCAGTATTAGAACCACAGATGAATGCATGAATAGCGATTGCATTATGCTACTGGATTATGGATGAGAGCGGGTGATTTGTGCACGACGTGTTTACCATTTAATGAGTTTTGAGCAAATGTAAATTCGAGAAAAAAATCCCAAAGAAGTGTTGCGACCATGTCAGAGATAACGTAGCTGAGCTAGCTGACTTGTGTTTGCATAGGAAACCTATACAACAATTCACGGAATAAACAAAGAAACAGCAATCAACATAGTGGATGAAATGTAGTGACACTGCGGGAAGAAACCTGAAAATCGAAGTAATCTACCAGAAAAATAATTGACTGTTTATTCTGGTTTATGAAACGAATTCATAGTGTCTTGAATGAATAGCGGAAGGCAACTAATGAAAGTTTCATTTGTGTTCACGTTGATAGTATAATTATTATTTAGCACAGAAATAAAACTGAAATGAATCTGAAGATACACTTTCGTCAACACGAATGTGATACAACGAAATTTTGGAAACCTTTCTATTGGATTTACCTTTTCACAACCACATTGAACATCGAAAATCACACACGTAAAACAGTTAAGCCCAGACAAAACCAGTATTACTGCTATGTGACCAAAATAGATGAGAAATCAATCTGACAATGCTGTACCTATCAAGGAACCCATCTGCATTCATTTACGTTTCATAGAGGTTCATATGGAGTAAGCTCCATTTTTAACGGTTGAGAAACAGATAACTGGATTAAAACTCGACCGACAGACTGTCAAAAAAATTAGTCCATCTTTACGCGTACAGAGCGCTTTATGAAAAAGAAAACTAACTACAGAAACACGTTCCGTCCTTATTTCAGTATATTCTCGCAACTCTATTCGCCAACGAACACTACAGAGGCAACACTCGCACCAGCAAGCAACAGCAAAAATAAACTGTAGAGGCATGCGTGCACCAATTTACCGGCACGTGTCACAAGCACTTCAGTTCTTCTTTATTGTAACACGTGCCACAATGTCTTGTAATGATATCAGTTTCAGACTTCACTAATTTAATGAAAAACACAGACATGCTTTTCCTTTGAGCCATTGTTCTAGCTACTGGTCTGATGCAGCCCGTCACGAATTCCTCTCTTGTGCCAAACTTTTCATCTCAGAATGGCACTTGCACCACAATCATTTTTTGGAAATATTCCAATCTCTGTCTTCCAGTAGAGTTTCTCTCTATTAATATCATCAACCATTCCACAGAGAACCTCCTTACCTTATTAGTCCACCAGTTTTCAACATCATCTTGAAGCACCACATCTCAACCGCTTCCACTCTCTTCATTTCCTGTTCGCCAACAACCTATGATCCACTGTGAAACAACGATGGGCAGCAAAAGTACTGATTATCATGTAACACATCCTCATCTTCTTTTCCAGTTTTCTGTACAGTATTCTTGTCATCAAGTTGGATGCATAGGCCGTTAAGATGATTGTGCGATAGTTCTCACACTTACCTGCGCTTGCTATTTTCGGGACTGCGTGGATGGTGTTTTTTCTAAAGTCTAACAGTATGTCCTAGGACTGACAGATTCTACACACCAACTGAATAGTCGTTTGGTTGACACTTCAACCAATGATATTAAAGTTTCCGAAGGATTATTATATATCCCTCTGCCTTCTTTCAATGCAAGTGTTACAAAGCCCGATTAAACTGTGACTGTGTTAATCGATTCCGTATGTCTTCCTTATTGAGTCTCACTCCTTCGTCAGTCACATTATCAGACAAGCGCAATCCTTTGGAATGCCTTCAATGTATTCGTTCTACCTGTCTGGTCTCTCCTTTGCGCCTTAAAGTGGAATTGCTATTGTATTCTTAGTGGAGACAGCCTTAATTTCACCGAAGTAAGTTTTTACCTCTCTGCTCGTTGAATCTGTCCTTTTTTCAATTTATTCACATTTTTTTCCTGAAAACATCTCGCCTTGGCTTTCCTGCACTTCCTATTGATTTCGGTGCTAAGAGAGGTATATTTCTGTATTCCTGAATCTGCCAGAACATATTTGTACGTCCTTATTTCGTCAATCGTTTGAAGCATTTCTCCTCTTGCCAAATATTTCATTGCAGTTGCTTTGTTTGTACATATGTTTGTCTGCCCAACTTCTATGACAGTCCGTTTTAGAGATTTTCATACCCTTTCAACTGAGCTGCGTACTGTGGAATTCATTGTCGCAGTATCTATCACATTACTGTTCCTGAGAATCCTACCTCTTGACACATTGATTCTTCCAAACGATTCTGTTAGACTTTAGTTAACTCTTTATCGTTACTAAATTGTAATTCACTCCTGCTACCAATTCCATATTCTCCTGTAAAGCTTTCTTCTGTTCCTTCGTGTACTGCCACATTCCAGTCCTCCATAATTATGAGATTATGTGCTACTACACATAGAATAACTCGTTCAGAAACCTCATATACTTTATCTATTCATATGCTGCTTAACATGTCGGCATATATGCATAAGTCATTGTTGTTCCCATTGGTTTCCTGTCAATACTGATTTCAATGTACACAGGAACTCACTCTCCACCCTACTTACTTATTAGTAACGATTTACGTTATAGCATTGTATACTGATTTTCATATTATACTGTTTTCATATACCAAGAAAGTCTCACTTTCCATTATTCTACACTGAAGCCACAATATCTGCATGGCGCCCTTGTATTTCCGGTTTGAGTTTTTCTGGCTACTCTACAACGTTTTATCTTCTAATATTCTAGGCTCTGACTGTTAGAACGCTACCCTTTCGTTGGTTACCACCGACTTGACATTCCCCTTCCAGCAATAGGAGTACTGGAGGAGTTAGGAATCTTTTGCCAGCGGAGGAATCATCATGACAATAACAATACACAAATAATTAATAATTTTTGCCTAGTAAAATGGAAGGTTCGTAATTTGATAGCTTATATTAAGTACACGGCACTGCAGGAAGGAACAGATTTTGAGCTTTGTTACAGAATTATCACGATTCGGGAAGGACGAAGAAAGAAATCGGCCATTCTATTTGAAATGCGACCATTCCTCCTCCCTCTTCCCCTTCCGACCACACGTGGTTTGCTTCTAGCGATATAGTTGAAAGAAAAGGGAAACCTGAATCTGAATATTCGGCCTTAGTCAGAGGTTTGAAATGTCGTCCTCCCGACTGCGAGTACAGAATCTTTGTCATTCCGATAACTGACACGGTAGTACAACAGCAGTAGATTTGTTGAGGTTTTCTGTAATTTCGTTAAATTAATTTGTTCTTGCCAAATTACAGCTCAATTACATAAATACAATCTGACGGCTTTGTAGTGGCATCTGAATTAAGTATCAGAACGGCGAAAGAGGTTGAGATTAGTATTTAAAATCCCGTCGACAACGAGCGCATTACAGACAGAGGGAAAGCTCAGATCAGGGAAGCGTGGGGAACGAAATCGGCCCTGCCCTTTCAAAAGAACCATCCTGCATTTGCCTAAAGCGGTTCAGGAAAATTACAGAAAACCTAAATCAGGATGGCCGGACGCGGGTATGAACCGTCGTCCTCCCGAAAGCGAGTCCAATGTGCTAACCACTGCCCCACCTCGCTCGATGATTGTTGCAACGATATTCGAATCAGAAGTCAAGAGCTCTACCCTGCAGCTAGCGAATCGCTTCTGTCAGTGTCTTCAGATTACTTTACTTATAATTAAGGATTGTAGCTCTAAACGTAAAACACAAGAGAAATTACAGAAAACGAATTAAACGATCATCTCGCTGTTGAATGCATAAGCATAAAAAAATTAGTTTCGTACGTTACGTGTGAGTGATTCATAATAATACGCTAATCGATCAAAAGTATCAGGACACCTATAAGTGGACATAAATGTTGGGTGTGCTCACCCGTCGCCTTCATGATTGCTTGTTTTGCGCCGAATACACTTTCAACGAGGTATCCAAATGTCTGGACAATAATGGCAGCCCATTCGTCCTCAAGAGCCAAAACCAAGAAAAATATTAATGTTGGACGCTGATGAAACTTCCTGGCAGATTAAAACTGTGTGCCGGACCGAGACTCGAACTCGAGACCATTACCTTTCGCGGGCAAATGCTCTACCAACTGAACTACCCAAGCACGACTCACGCCCCGTCCTCACAGCTTAACTTCTGTCAGTGCCTCGCTGTAGAGTGAAAATTTCATTCTTGGACGCTGATGTCTGCACCGAAGTTGACTTTCTAACTCATCACGAAGATCTGTATGGCTGTTCGTCTTGATCGCTATTTACATTTTAATTCTTTTTAATATTCACCACAAAGCGCTTCTGCCACGCCATCATCAGTGTTGTCATATAAACAGAACAAAAGAGAAATAATACTTCAACCGGAAACACAATAATATATTGTAAGGAACGAAACGAAGACAAACTATATTTAAAATGTCGATATACTGTGTCTTGTCATTTTACATCTGCGGTCCTAGTGGCGTTAAAGGCAATTGTACTTTCTAACTTAAATCCAAATTTCATAAAAAGTAAGCAACAGAAATAGATATGTAATGAATATGGCTTTAAAATTAAACAAGGCATAAATAAGGTAACTTCATCTCATCTGTAATTTAGGGGACATGGATGTGCGTGATGTGCTTAGGTTAGTTAGGTTTAAGTAGTTCTAAATTCTAGGGGACTGATGATCTCAGATGTTAAGTCTCATAGTGCTCAGAGCCATTTGAACATTTTTTTTTTTTAATTTAGGTTAGGCTGTATTGCTACCTCTCTTTCCTTTACCAAACATGTTCCAGTGAGTTTAGGTTGCGACTCCGGATAGGCCAGTGCATTTTAGAAAACCACTGCCTCAAAGACGCTGCTTTATGACAGGAAACATTGTGATGCTGATACAGTCATCGCCTCCGATTTTTCCTGTGTTGTACGCAACACACAATTCTGTGAAATGTGTTCGGATCCTTCCGCGTTTAGCGTTTTTAAGCGCAATATGGGGACCACACGATAATCATGAAAACTACCTCAGTATTTCATTATTTGCTCTACACATGAAGGCACGTAACGTTCACCAGACATTTGCCAAACCCAAACGCATCATCGGACTGGCACAAAGTATTTGCAACTGATCACTACAAATACTAGATTCCAGTGATCCAGTCGAGCAAAGGTTAGCATTAACTACAGAAATGTGTGGCGGCTCGACTTTTGTACGCCATTCTCTTTAACTCTCTACGCAGATTCATTTTGCTAGATGGACTGCTGGTACCACTTTGCAACTGATGAGTGAGTCTTTGCGATTTTTTTTTTCCCCTCCGCAGTGCTGGACGATCTCGTCAGTACACGAAGTCCGCCTGGTCACCGTTTACTTTGCATCACATCGTTTCTAATCGGTGTTCAAGAGCAGTTATTAAAAGTCATTGCTTGAATATCAAAGTTGATCGTCCAATTAAATGTATCAATATAAACTGTTAGAGCAGCTTGGCAATTTAGTAAACTGTTTAACATTTACTTTCGTCGCATATAGACCGACATCATAGCGCATTTCATTATCTAAATGGTAACTCGCAAATGAGCCCGGAAAAGCTATCTGGAAAGCCTCGGGCCGGTACAGAGGGAGCCAATTTTAGCCATAGCGCGGAGGCATATTATAGGGCAGTCCTGAGCAGGATTTGCGCTCCTGGAACGCGATTGCACCGTGCGAGTGCAGCCGAATCTGCTCAGCGCTTCCCCATCCCCCCACCACTTCGCTATTCTGACCAAATGTCTGAGTGAGACGGCTGTACGACGAAGTCTGTACATGCAAGAAACTTACGAAAACATGTCTGTAACACACAACGACTACTTATCAAAGCCGCATATTGCAGTATAGAGCTTGCTCTCACCTTTTTATTTTACTACCGAGTCGGTAACTGTACTTCGTAATTTAATACACATATTACACAGTGAAGACACGTCATTGCAAGATCGTTAATAAGAATCATTATTCTAAATAACCGGTTTTCGTAATCAGTGTTACCATTTTCAGATCCAGATGGACAGCTATTGCATATTTCATAAAAAAAAAGTAAAAGTCCTCTTTCACATTAATTGTCAGTTATATAACAGACAAAAAGGTTGGTGCATCGACATGTCAAAATTAAAGCAACTGTGTACACCGTTATTCACCACATAGATCAGTTAAAACAGGTGTATGTGGCGAATAAAGTGCATATAGGCGTTTCAATTTTGATATGCTGATGCGTAAGTCTTCCAGCCTGTTACTTACACTCCAGTTCATTTGAAAGAGCCCTTTTACTACTGTTTCACAAATATGCAGTATCGTACCCGTCGAGATACGAAGCTGTAACAGCGATTACTGAAACTGGTTATCGAGAATAAAGGTTATTATCAGCAAACTTGGTAAAGAAATTTATTTTCTCTGATCTCCCTCGCTCTTCAAAGTGAGTAAACTAAACCAATGAGTTATGCACATCAATATCTGCTAAACCCAAACTTTGGTAGGACTTTATCAATTTCATAACAAATAAAACCTTTCGCACATGTACATTGCAGCTAATATTGAAATAACTTCACTCGATTTTCTGTGGAGACGAGAATCTTACTATTGGAATAACATTTTAGAAAAGCTTTGTAAATTCCTGGCTTCGACAAACAGGTCACTGAACTGGGTGCTTTACTTACATCTATCAGGTGAAGTTGAAGGTAATGAATAAGCACACATAACAGCAAGAAAAGTGGGCCACTGCTGAATGCAACCAACATAACATAGCTGTGCCGCAGGCCCTTTAAATGGCGAAACCCTGTGGGGTATAATCGTTTGGCTCTACACAATGGTTACCACAAGAGGCCACTAGAGAATACTCCTCATTATTGCAGATGTAAACCAATAGTGAGGTACAACGAATATTATAAAACACGTTATTAGAGACGAGAGAGTCTGTAAGGCTTGTAAACGAAACTTCATTACAATAAGTCGTGACTAGGGCCTCTCGCCGGGTAGACCGGTCACTGGGTGCAAGTCTTTCGATTTGACGCCACTTCGGCGACTTGCGCGTCGACGGGGATGAAATGATGATGATTAGGACAACACAATACCCAGTCCCTGAGCGGAGAAAATCTCCGACCCAGCAGGGAATCAAACCCGGAACATTTGGATTGACATTCTGTCGCTCTGACCAATCAGCTACCGGGGGCGGACACTACAATAAGTGACAATTCAGAAGTCTTACCACACAAGAAACAAAATTATGAGTTTTCGTTCGTTTTTCTCAATTTGAACCTACTGTTAACCAAGCATAACTAGCGTGTCTGATCGAGACTCGACGAAGGGCAAAGAGACGTAAAATTTCGTAGTTTTCAACAGTATTAGTTTAGAAGGCTGACTGTCCGAACTAGGAAATAAATGGCGATACGTTTGATACTGCACTGGGAACCCCACGAAGCTTATATTGCTTGCGGGAAGTAACCATGAAAGATATTTAACGAAGTGTAATGTGGCAGTGTGAAACGCCATGAGTAAAGTTGCGATGATGTATGGGGAGTAGAACCCAGTACCTATATGAATCGTGAACTAAGCACAATCAGATGGCAGATTTCAAATATGTTCACCAAAAGAGCGATACTGGAACCTGAAACGACGAAACGAGTGATATTTGTTGCGCATGGATTCGAACATGGCACCTGTCTCTATTGTCTTATAGCTCCGAATAGACATGAAGTGTTCATTCGATCTTCACCTTCACCAGTAGCGACATGTACAAATGTTCTGGTAGAAGTAAGGCAACAAATAATTCTGTGCTGCCTGATATTCCAACCCAGCACATATCGTCGTTGTTGACCCCAGACAAAGAGGTGTCAATTACAAAATTCCTCTTCACTAATAGTTTGCATCGTGCTATTCATAGATACCTGGAGGAGTTTACTATCGTGAGGAAACAACGGAATGATGGGACTGTATTATCTCAAAGCGTTCAAATCCAGAGAATTATTGGAATTGGAGCTCTAATCCCAGCCCAGCACAGTGCCAAATTTTCAAAATGTCAAGGACACTTAAAATAAGAAATGAAGGTGTTATGACCTCATGCAACAATTGGTTCGTGTACAAAAATAGCACTACTGGTATAAAAAAGTTTACTAGAAACAAGCAAATCAGGCTGAGTGTTTTGCATCAGTGTGATAAATATACTCTCTCAAATAGAACCCTAAATAAATTCTTCCAAAATAAATAAAGTACACTCCTACTTTATGCTTTCCAGCAGCCCAGAACAGGCTGAGCCATTTTCCCCTCCAGACAGCCATCTTGGGTTACATGACAGAACGGACAACAGTGCTCTCTGGTGGCAGTACTGTGTACTAGGTCCAGACCTCGTGGTGAATACACTGTTTCCCGCCATTTTCCCCGGCCATCTTGGATCCCATCACGGAATGGACGACAGCGCCCTCCGGTGGCAGCACTGCATACTAGGTCAGTTGGACTTCGGACCCCATGGCCACCACACTGTTTCCCACCATTTCCCCACACCCCAGGCCGCCATCTTGGACTTCATCACGAAATGGATCACAGTGCACTCTGGTGCTGGTACTGTGTACTAGGTCAGTTGGAGTCCGGACCTTGAGGCAAACATACTGGATGGCTGTAAGGCATCAAAGTGTTTAAATAAAGACTGATGCACACAAAATAAAGACTTATGTCCAGCACAGGTTGGATCCTCCCCCACCAATCCCTAGCATGAGGTGGTGTCAGGTGACTTAGGTTAGTGGATGTAGCCCAAGTGCCCTTTCTTTCTGGCCATTTTCTTAGGTTAGTAGAGATAGCTCAAGTGACCTTTCTTTACCTCCGAAATTCAAACTTCATGCAAGTCCCTAGGAAGAAGTGATGGTCAGATGACTTGGGTTAGTGGAGATAGCCCAACTGCCCTTTCTTTCCAGCCATTTTTCTTACAGTTGTAGAGGCTGCATTATCCTGATGGTATTTGGACTTACAGCAATTTTTGGGGGGAGTTGATTATGTTAGTGGTGGTATCACAATTGACATATCTTTCCACCAAAATTCAAATTTCCCGCCAAAATCCGCCATCTTGAATGACGTCACAGCCACCATCTTGGATGACGCCATCAGATGAAGTCACAGTCTTCATCTTGTATGACGTAATCGCCGCCATGTTGGATAACGGTACTTTGGGGTGGCGTTCCCCTTGGGGTATTGTCCCTCTGGTCCCAATTCTTTTATATTCTCCTGGCGTTCTGCAGCTACATCGTCTTTCATAGGCCTCAAGAGTTGTGGAATTTTCTGGAGCCCTGAAGACCTAATCGCATTTATACCTCTTTAGGAGCCGGCTTATCTTTTCTGTTATTGAGCCACAGAACAGCAAGAACGCAAACTTCTTCGAGTCCCCCTTGGGGTCTTTCTGCTTACGTATTTTCGGAAAGATAGCTTGCGAAATCTGGCAGTTGTTGTAGCTGTTTTCCTTAAATACTTTCCGTAAGTGGCTCAGTTCCTTCGGCAAGTTTTCAGAATCTTAGACGGTTTCGGCTCGATGCACTAAGGTCCTGAGAACAGAGCTTTCCTGGGACGTTTGGTGATAGCTGTTAGCGTGCAGATATCGGTCTGTGTAAGTGGGTTTCCGGTGAACGCTGTGGCTGAGACGCCAATTTGTTTTGCGGTAGACGAGGACATCAAGGAACGGCAAGGCACCAACTATTTCGATGTTGTCATGGATGTTGCTGATGCGGTCCAAGAATTCTAAACATGCTTCAAATGGCTCAGAGCACTAAGGGACTTAACATCTGTGATCATCAGTCTCCTAGAACTTAGAACTACATAAACCTAACTAACCTAAGGACATCACACACATCCATGTCCGAGGCGGGATTCGAACCTGCGACTGTAGCAGTCGAACGGCTCCAGACTGTAGCGCCTAGAACCGCACGGCCACAAAAGCCGGCCCAAGAATTCTCCCAGCTTTTCACGTCCATGAGACCAGACAACGAACGTGTCGTCGACGTAACGATAAAAGCAACTAGGCTTTTCAGGAGCCGCGTCCAGGGCGATGTTTTCAAAGTACTCCATGAACAGAATGACTAAAACTGGAGCTAATGGGTCTCCCATCGCAACGCCATCCGTCTGGTTGAAATATTCTCCATTATACAAGAAATACGATGACGTTAGGGTATGCTTGAATAAATCCACAACACTGTCGTCAAATAACTGGGAGAGCAGATCTAAAGAGTCTTTAAAGGGAACTCGCGTGAACAATGATACTACATGAAAGTTGACTGTAATATCCCCTTCTCCAAGACGCTGGCATTTAATTCGACTGATGAAGTCGGCTGTATTCTTGATGTGGTGCACACAGTGACCAACGTGCGGTATAAGGAGGTTGGCCAGATGTTTTGCAACTGTGTTAGTCGGCGATGCAGTGGTGCTCACGATGGGGCGTAGAGGAGCGTTCTTCTTTTGTAACATAGGAAGGCCATGCAATGTAGGTGGTCGAGGTGCCCGAGGCAGAAGATTTTTGATGACATTTTCTTCCAGCGACGACCTCTCGAGAAGCTCCGACCTTGGTTAATATTGCCCTTCTTCCCACTACAAAGTCACTTTTCAGTACACGTACACGCCACCTTATGTGGAACAGTATCTGATGTATTTATTTGGATGTATTAAAGGTGACTTAACAGACTACCTATAGGTTAATTCCAATTTATAGGCCGATTAACAGTAAACAATACGTATATAAGTAGAAAACCATTATCTGTGTAAGTACAGTATAATATATGTTATTAATATTACGATAATTCCGCAGTGACTATGTAATAGCCGCGCGGTGTAGCCGCTCTGTCTAAGGCGCCTCGTCACGGTCCGTGCGTCTGCACCCGTCGGAGGTTCGAGTCCTCCTTCGGGCATGGGTGTGTGTGTGTTGTCCACAGCTTAGGTTAGTTTAAGTTAGATTGAGTAGTGTGTAGGCTTAGGGACCGATAATCCAGGCAGTTTGATCCCATATGCCCTTACCACAAATTTCCAATTTATTATGTAATACAATTAAGTCAGCCAAGTGCAGCTATTACTGACAAATAAATACCCGTGCTAAGTATCGCCTTCATCGGACTTTATTTAATAGCCTCAATAAGAAAATTCAAACTCGTGAAGCCAATTAATCGTATCGTTACTTTAACAAATAACCAATGGCTGTATGTCATGAGTCTACGAACAGTGTAACTCAGTACCTCTCTGTGACAAAACATCCGAATTTAACATAAATATGTATCAATATAATCGACATAAGTTGAAAAAATTTAATTATTTAATTTCTTAAGTACACACTTTTCGCCAAATATATAGGTGTATTTGGTGAAAAGCAAATAAATTTATGTATATATTTATCAGGTGGCCCACGCAAGACTTCCTTTGTAGTTTTATGCTTCCCGCTTACGGTAGTGGAAGAAGGGTTGCCTCGTCACTGGTGTCCAAAGGGGAAGTGCACGTACAAGCGACCATCCCTGTCCTACTATCTGCGTGCGTTTTCCTCCTGGTTCCGCTCTGATAAGATCGCGTGGTCGCCTGTTTGTAGTTCGAGCCAAGTCTTATAGTGAAACCGGTAACAACTGCGATGTACTTCAACGAAGACTACACCGATATCACACTGATCTATGTGGACACTCAGTGCAATGCAGCTGAAGCCCGAAGGCTATTTTCACAACATTTGCCAACGCGACGTCTACCTTCTGCGCTTGTTTTTAGACGTACAGAGATGCGCTTAAGAACCGAGGGAGCTTTCCAGGCAGAGTGTGTCGTGGAAATAATAATCTAAGACGCACCCGATGTTGCCCGGAACATTATTGAGTGTTTTGGAGCCATTCCACACGAGGTAAGCATAGCTTAAACGAAAATAACGCATACAATGCAGTATAAATGGAACTATTATCGTGCTGTTTTATTTAGTTTGGATCATTATTTCTACTTATAATAATAATAATAATAATAATAATAATAAGAAGAAGAAGAAGAAGAAGAAGAATGTCATTATTATTAATATTATGAAAGTCATTAGCTATTCCTCGCCGTAATTAGGACAATGAAAAGCTGGAACGAATCTGGGGATATCGAGGTCTTCGATACAAAGTATTCTGGGGGAAAGCAAATGGCATTCCTTTCAGCTGTACCTACACCAACAGCTATAAGGAAAGGGTTTCCACAACCAAGTATCGTTCTGCAGACGTCTCGTACATAAAGTAGCCACAAATCCGGATTTCAATCAGGAAGAGTTTATGCGGAGATGAATGCTGTTTCGCCACTGACGCCACTATCAGTAGACACAATGTACGTTACTGGGATGCGGCAAATCCTCACTAGTTACGATCACATCACACGCACGCACACTGGGTTGTTAACTTATGGTACGGCATTCCAAGAGACCACATCATTGGACCAGTTTATTTGTCTGCCAGGGTAAATGGTCTGTTGTATTAACAGCTCCTACAGAATGAGCTGAATCTTGGACATCTCCTAGAAAATATCTCACTTTAGTTAACTGTGAGGCATTGGTTTCAGCACGGTGGGGCACTCCACTATCGTAGAAGGGTTAGGAGATATCTCAATAATGTTGATAGGTCGTGGTGGTTGCATTCGATGGCCAGCGAGGTCGCCTGAATTAACGCCATTGAATTTCTTCTTGTAGGGTTATATCGCAGCCGGGTTTTAGAAAGCTGAATCGGAAAATCCAGTTCTGTTAAAAGAACGAATGCTTTATGCTTGCGCGTCAGTATCTGCCGAAATGTTAACAGGTGTCCATGCTAACACAGAGAGGCACTTACACCAATGCATTCAACAAGGCGGACATGCATTTGAACAACTGTATTATGAATAGCGCAGTTATAAAGATCTGTCAGTCCCTAATATAGTTTTGAAGGGAGATTTATCATATCCATTGTCTTTATTGCAATCAAAGATATTGCAGCATTTATGTAATACAACCAACTGTGAAGCTCTAATTGGTGCATTATATGTTATCAAAAATTAGCTGTCATTTGTTGACACGCCTTGAAACAGGAATTAATATCCTTTGGCCCTTGTGCGTATTGTTTTCTTCAGGGACAATCATTCTTCTACACAGAAACCTTTCTCGAGGCGATGAATCGAACCTTGCACCCCTCCTACAGCAAGTAAGTTTTGTAACGGGGAGCTATAGGACCAGTTATAGATGTAAAGTGTTTGTCTACAATAGCTGCCTTACGCTTATCAGAGTCTCGTCTCTATTGGTGTAGAGGGTCCTGCACTGTTCTACTTAGGCAAACCTTTCGGCGTCTGTGGCACCCAGAATTAACTAACGTCAACGAAGAACGATGAGAGTGGGCCACTACTATTTATGTAAGCCAATAAAACGTATCAGTACGTTCCTTTTCTTTGCTTTAAAGACTTTACGTAATAATATTATAAAAGAAATCTCTCTATATCTATTTAATCGTTTCTTGCAATGCTCTCTTAAAATTGTAGTATTTGTCATAAGTCAACATGTGTATAACAACAAGTCGGAATTTATTTTGTTTTCGCTTGGGTTTTAATAGTAATTAATGCCAGATACACTTTGGCTGTAATCCAGTACTGTGCAGATAGTCCTACATGAGCCTTACCTACAGCATATGAAGATTTTTTCACCGACATTTTTCCTCTACCTTTAATCACTCAAAAAAGTCTTTACCACTTCTGACATTGGCAACTATCTATCGCTATACTCCACTACTTTTTACAGCATTTTTTGGGTATTCGATACAGTTTCGACAGAAGTGATTAGCATTTTTTAACGCCATTCAAATCAATGGTTCCCAATGGCAAATAGTGGAATCTAATATTCGAGTAAATTGATTTTGTCGCATTATGGGAAAATAGATCTTGGCAACAAATCTCCAGTTCTGACAAAATCTACGTAGTAGCTACTAACATTATATTCGTCACCTGAGTCATACCCACAAAGTCAAAGCAATTCGTCCTCTTACACACAAGATTTAACTACTAACCAATACTTCACGAAGGTGTTCTGTACAGGACCACTATTACAGACCAGATCAAAATCCGAAGTTCTGAAGATACCAGATAATATTCCACCACAGACCATCAAACTGCAATTAATCTGTTTGGATCCAACATTCTGGTTAACACCCCTTACGGGTGCAGCAAACAATGCCATTAAATATGCTTGGACTCACCAAGAACTCGAATTCATTTCAACACGAGATATTAGTTGAACCGTATTTGCAAACCTCTACAGAAATCCGTTGTAATTTCTTCAGAGGTTTGCTAAAAGCAACCCGTTAAACTACCGTTTTCACTGGTAGTGAAGCACACACGCTGACTTGTCCAGTGAATGGTTCAAATGCCTCTGAGCACGATGGGACTTAACATCTGAGGTCATCAGTCCCCGAGAACTTAGAACTACTTAAACCTAACTAACCTAAGGACATCACACACATCCATGGCCGAGGCAGGATTCGAACCTGCGACCGTAGCTGTCGCGCGGTTCCAGACTGAAGCGCCTAGAACCGCTCGGCCGCACATGTCGGCTACCCTATGAAATCTGGTTTCGGAGGACAGAGCGGATCAGGTTGTGGAAAGGGGCCAAGGTCAATTACTGTTAGTTATACAAGAACACATACAACTTTATTCCTCAGACCAATGCACAGTTCTCTCTTTAAAACAACAAACATTAATTTATGTCTGAGGTCCCAGGTAACTTCTCCAGAATAAGTTTTAATGATTGCTTTTAAAACACCAGGAATTATTTTAAAACACCAGGATTTAGAGTGACGGCTGAAGGCCTTACTGAAGTAAAATTACAATATCTTCTCTGCTGAAGGCAGAAATAATATTTCAGGCCAACTAAGGAAAGTCTTTAAAAGTACAGAATTTCCAAATTCGGGCTAAAGGCCTTATTAAGGAAAATTCAAGTTAAATCTTCAGCAATTAAGAAAATTTTCCTTACGTAATAAAAGAGAGACTTTAAAGATAAGCTTTTACACAGTACAACAAAAAAACATTTTAAGAAAACTTGAAGTATGTTGTTGGCTGAAGGCCCAAATTACTCAAGAATAATAAAAGACAACCTTAAGATAAACATTTACAGAACACGGCTGAAGGCCGTTTCAAGAATTCAAGATAATTAAAGAGAAAGCTTACAGAGAAGGATTCACATATTAAAGCCACAGATTTTGAAACAAACGCGGCTGACAGCCTAAATACAGAGCAACAAGAGTTTTAAATGAAACACGCCTGAAGGCCTAATCTTAAATTTGTTATGAAGTTCGGCTGAAGGTCATATAGTAAACATGAAGTTCGGCTGAAGGTCATATAGTAAACATAAAACAGACAATACTAATACACGGCTGAAGGCCTGGCACAGTACCTGCGACCAAATAAAGTGACAATCACAAACAACAAACAGTGGTGCTCAGAAGCGTTCCAAGGGTCGGTCTGGGGAGAAAACTCTAACCACAGTTTAGGTGAGACAGACAGCCAAACATAATACTAAACAATCGGGTGGTTTTTTTGTTTTGTTTTGTTTCTTTGGCCTTTGAATGTGTACTCAATTTAGCCATCGGGAACACATAGTGACAATGTACACAAAATTGAATAAACAAATACCGAAATACATATTTGCAAGAATAAAAAGCTTAACTGTTACAGGTTTGTACATAATGTTTTAAAAATTGAATTGAATTGAATTGGAAAATAATTAAAAGTGTCTTGGCTTACAATTCACACCAACTCTGAAATATCTTCATCAGCTAGACATATTTATATGCTACGTACACCATTAAAACCTACAGATTGTAACCAGTACTCTTGATGAAGTTAACTATCACTTTATATACACGTACGTCTTTAGTACACAAAAGAGAAGAAGCTGATTGAGGAAGATGGTAGCCCATACTCAGCAATGTCTTCAGAAATACCAACCGTTCACGGTCAAATTTGGGGCACTTAAATAAGATGTGGTTGACATCAGCTTCCGACTCAGGATCTCACTCACATGCTGGTGAACTGTAAACGTTGATCCGATGTAGATGTTGTGGCAAAGAGGCATGCCTGAAGCGGCGTCTTATGATGGTAGAAAACCGTGGATCGGTCCAGATGTGTCCTTATGAACCACGGCTGTGAAGGAATCCGAGGTTGTAGCACTGCGTAATAACCGCCTTTCGTCTGTTGAGAAACGTTCCACATTTCCTGCCAGTGTTGTAAACAATCGGGTTGCAGCACGACGTACGGACGGCTGACGAACCAACCAACCGCCTAATCAATTCCCTTCCACCCGACCAACGGACGGCAACCATGAGTATCAGTGAAGACGGGGATCGAAGAAGGATTACGTATTAATTTGTAATTAATATTGTGGTGTCACCGCCAAACACCACACTTGCTAGGTGGTATCCTGTAAATCGGCCGCGGTCTGTTAGTATACGTCGGACCCGCGTGTCGCCACTATCAGTGATCGCAGACCGAGCGCCGCCACACGGCAGGTCTAGTCAAGAGAGACTCCCTAGCACTCTCCCCAGTTGTACAGCCGACTTTGCTAGCGGTTCTTCACTGACTACATACGCTCTCATTTGCTGAGACGACAGTTTAGCATAGCCTTCAGCTACGTCATTTGCTACGACCTAGGAAGGCGCTATATTCAGTTACTACGAATGTATTCTGAACAGATAATATTGTGATTCATGTACTGTCAAGAGCGACGTTCATCATTGAAGGATTAAAGTATCAAACCAAGTACGTCCGCTATCTGAATTCTAATTCCTTGGAATGTTCCAGACCTCACGTCAATATAGTCCTTCCCTCCTCATGCCAGCCTGCGTGAGCTAAAGCGTGTGCATTTCGGCCTCCAATCGTAACAGGGTGTTGGCTCTTCTGCCAACACAACATATATGGTGTATAAACACAGTCAAGGCACAATAAACACTCAAAAGAGACAAAGAGAACAACACCAAGCTTTCGAACTATACGCCGTGCCGGACAGCATCAAAACGGCGAGGAAAACACACTGCCGCAAAACTACGCTAACGACCGGGGCAGGTAACCGGAACTTTAACGGCCACAAGGCAGAAGATACCACTGATGCACTTTACTAATAAATTATAATCATTTCAAACGTTAAACACCATACAGGGAGACGGCTGCAAATTTTTTCCGACTCCAACACACCATCACGTTGCTGCTTGCGGGGACAGCCCAGGATGCAACAACCAGCAATCAACGAAGCGATGTCACAACGGTTGAGCTTTCACGACAGGTTCACTGATTACTCAACTCCAGTACGCAGGTTCGGTGGGCGAAGATCTTTGCAGCTCTCGCAGCTAGTGCCTCACAACTCCGACCGCGCGTGCACGCCGTCGGCGGCCCGGGCCTGGTCACACGCCGCAGAGACTTCGGTGCTCCGCCGCAAACGACCAACTGCCACACACACCACGACACAGCAAAAGATCAAATACATGTCAGCCGACGAGACGACCGCCCGAAAAACCAACCAACGGCCGTTCCCGCTCCAGTCTTCTTCAGTCGGACAGTCCATATGTGTCGCCAGCGGTCGGCAAGTACTGGCCGTCTGCACCTCACTGGTGCTCCATGCCCGGAGCTCCTTCGTCCCGGACCGCTGCTCCGTCCCCAACTGCTGCTACGTGCCCGTCTGAACTCTCGACACACGACGACCCGGAAAAATCTATCGGTCGCTCCAGAGATAGTACGACGGAACACTTATCGATAAGTGCTAGTGCTGCCACTCATGGGCAGGTGTTGTTGTGGCTGTTATTGTGGTCTTCAGGCCAGAGACTGGTTTGATGCAGCTCTCCATGCGACTCTATCCTGTGCAAGCTTCTTCATCTCCCAGTACGTACTGCAGCCTACATCCTTCTGAATCTGCTTAGTGTATCCATCTCTTGGTCTTCCTCTACGATTTTTACCCTCCAAGCTGCCCTCCAATACTAAATTGGTCATCCCCTGATGCCTCAGAACATGTCCTACCAACCGATCCCTTCTTCTAGTAAAGTTGTTCCACAAACTCCTCCCCAATTCTGTTCAATACCTCCTCATTAGTTATGTGATCTACCCATCTAATCTTCAGCATTCCTCTGTAGCACCACATTTCAAAAGCTTCTATTCTCTTCTTGTCCAAACTATTTATCGTCCACGTTTCACATCCTTACATGGCTACACTCCATACAAATACTTTTAGAAAAGACTTCCTGACACTTAAATCTATACTCGACGTTAACAAATTCCTCTTCTTCAGAAACGCTTTCCTTGTCAATGCCAGTCTACATTTTATATCCTCTCTACTTCGATCATCATCAGTTATTTTGCTCCCCAAATAGCAAAACTCATCTCCTACTTTAAGTGTCTCATTTCCTAATCTAATTCCCTCAGCATCACCCGTCTTAACTCGACTATATTCCATTATCCTCGTTTTGCTTTTGTTGATGTTCACCTTATGTCCTCCTTTCAAGACACTTCCCATTCCGTTCAACTGCTCTTCCAAGTCCTTTGCTGTCTCTGACAGAATTACAATGTCATCGGCGAACCTTTAAGTTTTTATTTCTTCTCCATGGATTTTAATACCTACTCCGAATTTTTCTTTTGTTTCCTTTACTGCTTGCACAATATACAGATTCATTAACATCCTGGAGCGGCTACACCCCTGTCTCACTCCCTTCCCAACCACTCCTTCTCTTTCATGTCCCTCGACTCTTATAACTGCCATCTGGTTTCTGTACAAATTGTAAATAGCCTTTCGCTCCCTGTATTTTACCCCTGTCACCTTCAGAATTTGAAAGAGAGTATTCCAGTCAACATTGTTAAAAGCTTTATCTAAGCCTACAAATGCTAGAAACGTAGGTTTCGCTTTTCTTAATCTAGCTTCTAAGATAAACCGTAGGGTCAGTATTGCTTCAGGTGTTCCAACATTTCTACGGAATCCCAACTGATCTTCCCCAAGGTCGGCTTCTACCAGTTTTCCCATTCGTCTGTACAGAATTCGCGTTAGTATTTTGAAGCTGTGACTTATTAAACTGTTAGTTCGGTAACTTTCACATCTGTCAACACCTGCTTTGTTTGTGATTGGAATTATTATATTCTTCTTGAAATCTGAGGGTATTTCACCTGTCTCATACATTTTTCTCATCAGATGGTAGAGATTTGTCAGGACTGGCTCTCCCAAGGCTGTCAGTAGTTCTAATGGAATGTTGTCTACTCCCGGGGCCTTGTTTCGACTTAGGTCTTTCAGCGCTCTGTCAAACTCTTCACGCAGTATCGTATCTTCCATTTCATCCTCATCTTCATGGGCAGGTAAGGCAGGAATTTAGTGACGCCAGTAAATGGAATAAGAAAACGAGGTGGCAGTATGGTAAGAGAAGATGACTAACAATAAACGGAACGAACACGAGCGGCGCAGGGCTTACCCAGTCTTGTAACGTCAATCTGAATGTGTCCAGATCAAATGGACAGTCACGATCAGGATAGTCTCCGATGTGTTGACTAAAATATAGCTGCCAATAAGACCACATTAAAATTTCTGGAACCGTTAAATTTGAATAAACGAGTTTCATTACCACCGCTTTTTAAAAATTCAGCATAGTATCTTACGCCTGTTGGCGAATTTCTCAGCGGTTGACGATGTAGACTCTTTGCCTCTCATGTTGCTGCATTGCTAGAAACACCTGACAACCACAGCAGGCATTGTCAGCGTACTCTCCTACTTTTTAACTGCAATTTGCATAAAGGCGTAACTAAAACATGTAAAGAGAACGATATATTAACTTGAATTTATCGTACAGTTGATGCGTAAATATGTGAGGACGACAAATTTTTACTGTGACGTCCACCATCACATATCTGAAATGTGAAAACTTGTCAGTTACTGATATTCGAACGAACATTAGTCTCACTAGAGCGCTCCTTTTTTTGCAATACGTTGGTGGCAACCATATGGTCCCTTAGCTCCATTTCTGGCTTCATGTTTTCTTTATTTCAGCCTCCCTTGGCAACCTCTTGTTTCTTTCTACCACAATGGTACTAGGTTTTGTGGCCAGACGGCATCTTTCACTTTTATATCTACAACGGCAGCTACGGAGGAGCCGGACAGTTGAGCCGGAGGAAGGGCACCTTTTAGAGAACGGCTAATAAAGCGCAAGCGCGCAAAAATCCCCATGGCTAGGAGTGCGTAAACCTTATACAGAATTTTGATTAAAACGTAAAGTTGACCGAGGCCTGAAGTCCAGAACTACAGTCGGTATAAACGTTAAAAAAGACTTGATTAAATATTAACTGGTACTGTGGGGTGGGGACTGAGGCTCTGGGCCTTCCCGCCATCAGTAGGTAAATGTCAAAGTGCAAGAGTAAAGCCTCGGAAAAAAAACAAATACATCGGAATAATGGAGACATAAATGCACTAACAGAAAAGCACTTCGTCTTCAGGCCACGAGTGGCCTGCCAGTACCATCCGACCTCCGTGTCTTCCTCAGTTGAGGATGCCGATAGGAGGGGCGTGGGGTCAGTACACCGCTCTCTCGGTCGTTATGATGGTATTCTTGACCGAAGCCGCTACTATTCGGTCGAGTAGCTCCACAATTGGCATCACGAGGCTGAGTGCGCCCCGAAAAATTGCAACAGTGCATGGCGGCCTGGATGGTCACCCATCCAAGCGCCGGCCACGCCCGACAGGGCTTGACTTCAGTGATCGCACGGGAACCAGTGTATCCACTGCGGCAAGGCCATTGCCCAGCACTAACAGAAACAAAAAGGAAAGATCAAGGAGGAAGGAAGGAAGAGGAATTAGACGTAGCGCCTCGAAGACCTCTATGGAGAGGTTACCAGAGTTGGACAACAAGTTCGAAACATTTTAAGGATGGAGTAGGAAAACCAGGATGATCGGCTGCGTACATGAACCGTCGTCCTCCCGAGTGCGAGTCAAGTGAGCTAACCTATGCGCCATCCAGTTCCGTAAAAAATGTAAAGGAGTAGAGGAAATCGAAGAATATGATTATTGCAGTGGAATGTTTTGGACAAGCAAGGGAATTTTTGATGCAGTAAATAAAAACTGGAGATGCTGCATTAAGAAATGGGAAGGGTGACTGAATATCTGTCAGGAGTGGCTATAAAGCTAAAAGTACACGATGTATGATCGTTGCGGCATATGCACCCACAGATGATGCTACTGACGATGAGAAGAATAACTTTTTTAATCATTTGACAAACGTCCTGGATGACATTAGAAACAGGATGAAGCTGTAGTTTTAGGAGATTTTAATGGACGAGTGCGTAAGCTGAATACCATCAAGCATTCAGACAAATTTGGGGCTGATATTAGCAAAGATAATGGCGAGAGGATGCTAGAAATGAACGAGCGGAAAAGTGTCAGGGCATGAAATATTCCTTTTTTTTTCAGCACTAGTAAATCCATAAATATACGTGGAGACAACTTACAATCAGGTTGCGCCTTATAACTGATCATGTTACAGGGAAAGAATGTAATTGCGCTGAAGTGGAGGACTGCAAAGTCTACCAGGGAGCATAACGTGTGTCTGATCATTTCCTGCTTAGACGTGCATTTTGATTCCCCTTTAAAAAAGTTAGCAGCTGTAAAACAATGTTAATGAGAATGTAGGTTCAAATGTTCAAATAGCTCTAAGCACTATGGGACTTAACATCTGAAGTCATCAGTCCCCTAGACTTAGAAGTACTTAAACCTAACTAACCTACGGACATCACACACATCCATGCCCGCTATGCCACAGCGGCCGGCGCGAATGTAGGGAAATTGATCCAATCGCAATATCCTTCAGTTGCCTCCTTATACAATCTTAGTTTTAACGGGAAGCTAACCCAGACTGATGCTACGGCATTGGAAGTAGTGATAAGTAGAACGCGGATTTTAGGTAAAAACCTATTTAGTTCCTGAGTTCCTATTTGCATAAAAATTTGTACTCATGCGTTTCATGACTATTTACACTTAATAGCGTTAATTCTATAGGACCTAAAAATCCTATTTCGATGTTAGTGCCTATTTTTGCCTTTTTCGGCTTCAATAGCCTAAAAAGTGCCTATTTCATCATATAAGACAGTGGCTCCAAGTTTTTCCACACTATACGGCAGATGAAAAAAATATTTTCTGCCCAGCGTGCAGCAAGGTGGTTAGTTGATATGCGCTCATGTTTCGTATTTGCCTAACACTTCGGTCGTTTTTATTTTTTTATATCGCCAACCCCGTTAATACCAAATACTCTTTATAGGTGTTTCATTATTCATATGTAAAAAATAGATCACGGATCTTTAGATTAAAACCTATTTTTTTTTCCTAAGCTCTGATTTGCATATAAGTTGGTACTTATGTGTTTCATGACTAACTAAACTGAATACCGTTAGTTCTATAGGACTTAAAATGCGTATTTCGACGTTGACGCCTAATTTTGCCTATTTCGGCATCAAAATCCTAAAAAGTCCCTATTTCGTTAATCTGACATAGAGTTCTTGTGTTTTCAAAGATTAGAAAAAGGAAGTAAACTTAGGGCTTTACGTCTCGTCGAAGGCGAAGGTCGTTAGAGACTGTTTACAATTACTTTGCTTGCCTCACTACCAACAGCACTCGGCACGGTTGAATGGTCATCCATCCAAGTACGCGCCGAGCGCAACAGTGCTTAACTTCGGTGAGCGAATGGGAACCGGTCAAAGATTTGAGTTACATATTAGAATCGAACGTGGGAGGACTAAATGTTATATTTGAATATATTTCGTTCGTAGGATACTGGCCAGCTGTGTGTTTTCACAAAGAAACGGTTTCATAGGCCTTAAGCTGAGCACGGATTAAAAAATCACAATGTAGACGCCCTCTATAGCTAAATTACTGCCCTTCGCGCATTTTCTCGCTGCTGTCCGAAAAATAATTTGCCAGTAGTGAGATGTTTTCACCTGAAGCACCGGTAGATTCCATTCGCTTGTTCAGAAGGAGCGGCCATCTGTCAGGTGCCATATGTCCAGCAATGAGTACGGTACTTCCTCTACCGCTCCAATGCACCGCAGTAAAAAAAAAAAAAAAAAAAAAAAAAAAAAAAAAAAAAAAAACAGGTCATCGTTCACTTTTTCCCAGCGAAAACAAATCAGTACATTGTGCATTGTGTAGCGACAGACGTTTTAAGTGTTACGGTACTGACGTTCTAAGTGCAAAATAAATTCTAGTTTCTGTGTGAGAATACTACGCCATGCCGAAAACAGCTAGTTCAAAGTCTACAGCTAGTTCAAAGTCTACTCATATAAGGCAGTGGCTGCAAGATTTTCCGCATTATACAACAGATGGGAAAATTATTTTCTGCCAAGCATGCCACAAGGAGGTTCGTTGATGTTTTTCTTAGGCTTCTTATTTTCCTGTCACTTAGGATTCTTTTTTATCGCTATCCTTTAGTAATACGAAATACTCTTTATATATGCGATTCTAAATTGCATTTCCCTTTTCTCTCGTATTAGGTTTCGAGTGTTAAGAAATCTCTCTAAACTCAGCATGTAGATGGAATCGCACATAATGCTAATGTTGAACGAAAGTCAAAATTGAAGCAAACTCTTTTAACCAATAAATCTGGTGCATCCTCCGAAAAAAACTAGTTCTTCAGTGATTTGTGTCATGCACTTGTGGCAAACATCCCCTTTCGGAAACCAGAAAACCCTATTTTCAAGGTTTTCTTGAGAACTACTGCCATCAGTCCATTCCTGCAGAGTCAACTTTACGTAACAATTATGTGCATTCAGCTTACAATGCTGCATTGCACAGAATCCGAGAAGATGTTGGAGAATCTTGTGTATGGATTTCTGTGGATGAAACTACTGACAGTCTTGGCCGTTACACTGCAAACTTGATTATGGGCAAGCTAGATCCAAATGCTCCGTCCAGGGCTCATTTGATTTACTCAAAACAGCTTGCAAAAACTAACCAACAAACAATAGCACAGTTGGTGAACAATGGGCTTAAAGTGCTATACCCAAAAGGAGTGGATGAGAATAAGGTGCTTCTGGCCGTCATTGATGCTGCTGCATATATGATTAGAGCGTTTCAACTATTAAAAGTATTCTACCCATTGATGCTGCACGTAACTTGTGTAGTGCATGGGATCAACCGCATATCAGAGCAAGTATGGCTAAAATTTCCTAAAGTAAATAAGTAATATCTATTGTGAAGAAAATTTTTGTTAAGGCACCATCAAGAATACAGGCATTCAAAGAACAGCTTCCAGATGTCCCATTGCCGCCAAAGCCTGTTGTCACCCGCCGGGGCACGTGGCTGATATCAGCAGAATACTATAGTACGTATCTCTCAGCTGTCCAGAAGGTGGTTGAAAATATACCGGAGGATGCTGCATCCGTAACTGCAGCAATGGAGTTACTCAAAGATTCTTCTTTAAAATGGGACTTATCTTACTTTAGGACTCACTACACATTTATGGCAAGAATAATTTCACAATTAGAAGGCTCAGGGAGACCTATCTACGACAATATTTCTTTGCTTGAAGAAGTAAAAATGAAAATTAATAAAGCGCCAGGTGAAGTAGGGGAAAAAGTACGGGCAAAAATGCAAACGGTTTTGCAGAAGAACACTAGCCTGAAGGAGTTGTGTGCAGCTGCCGACATACGTAGTGGAAAATCCAGCACTCCTGACTGTAGCATTCCGGTCCAACATGTGCCGAACATGAAGTACGCCCCTGTCACATCTTTGATGTAAAACGTTCTTTTTCAGCGTATAAACTGATTCTGACTGACAAGCGCCACAGTTTTTCACTAGAAAACCTAGAAAAGATTTTGGTTATTTATTGTGAAGCCAACTATGGTCAGAATATGTGAAACTACCAATGTATTAATTAAACCATTGCCACATCTTTTTTACGGAGATCTTTATCTTGCAGGAACTCAAAAATATTTGGAGTTATGTTCAACATTAATGTTGTAGATTGCTGTGCTCTGTAACTGTGTAAATATTCATTCTCCTTGTTTTAATGACTAATAAGATGCTCATACTGTCAACACTGTGTATTTAAATTTATTTTTATTTTCTCTGCATCATTTTTATTAGAGCCTATTTTAGGTTATATATAGCCTAAATGAACTACTGAAGGAGCCTATTTTAGGTGCCTAAAACACACTTTTTTACGACCTAAAAATCCGTGGTCTAGAAGGCTACTGAGAGAGCTATTCCTGAAGCGGCCTATGACATACGCCGTGTGGTAGGTTAGTGGCGACACTGTGGTATGTTATTGGCAATATCTCTTTTTTGGGGTGGAGGGGGGCATCTGTCATCTGGCTGCTTTGATGTGGCCCGCCATGACTTAATCCCATGTCCCAACCTCTCCCTATTGCTATCTCTGCCATTACCCCTAGAGCCATGAGAGTTATCCCTGATGTCATGACACGTGTTCTATCATCCTATCCCTTCTTCTTGTCAATGTTTTCCATATGTTTCTCTCGTCGTCAATTCTGCAATGAGGATCCACCCGCCGCATCAGCCCTCCTAATTTTCAACATACTTCTACAACCTCACAACTCAAACGCTTCGATTCGTTTGTTCTCCGGCTTCCCTAGAGTGAATGATCGACTTGCACACAATACTACGCTCCAAATGTTCATTCACAGAAATTTTGTTCACAGGTTCAGCGCATTTTGCACATAACCAGACGTCTTTTGGCCGGAAATGCATTCTTTGCCTCTGCTACACTGTTTTATGTATCCGACTTGCTTCGTCCGGCGCAAATTATTTTGCTTCCGAAGTAACAGTTTCCTTTACTTCTTCAAGTTCCAGGTCGTCCGATTTTGGATTTAAGCATTTGTGCTGCTTCACATTACATTCGTCGTTCTTCCGTTTATCCTCAGTACATATACTGTGTTTACTAGACTGTCCATTCCAATAATTGTAAACGGCATTCATATGGAAACGAAACGGACGGAAAAAAGTAATTCAACTATTTATTCTTCAAAAGAAATTACCATAACGGTTGGTACATATACCCCCTCTGAGACATGCCTTCACGGAAGAATATTTGCTGTTGTCTACGGAACCATGTCCGTATCAAGGCATGCTCCTCTTTGTCCGAAGCAAATCGACTGTCACCAATGCCTTCGTTCACAATTCCAAATATACAGAAATTGCTTGGGGAAGATCAGCATGTTATGAAGGATGTGTAAGGTCTTCTCGGCGAAACTTCTGCATTGTTGCCGAAACGATCTGCCAACGTTGCCCACTGACATATTGCCAAGGTTGTTTCGAGTACGTTGACGCAGTTTCGCTGGGAAGGCCTTAAACATGCTCTAAACAGCTTCTATCGCTCCCCATGATATCTCTATAATTTTGGAGCACTGGAAACAGGCGTTACTGGCCGTCGATTTGCTGCGAAATAAGAGTGCGAACAGGAGTACAACCATGGCTCCGTAGGCATTACACCACCAGCCACAAGCAAGAGGGTTGCCATGCGCCACCGCCTCCATCTCCGGCAGACATTCATGGTCCGAAGATGATCCTATAAAAAGGTCGGAACCGGTCACCACATTAAAAAAGTTATGCGATCAAGACTGCTTCCAATTTATTTATAATAATTACAGAACGCTGTTTTCCTAGTTAAGAACTATGTTCTTTAAAATGTTCTGCACTTTTGCAATGATTTCTGGAGTAGTGAGATATCTTGGCCGACCACTGCACAGATCTTCATCTAAGCTCTCCCGACCAAATTTAAATTCATTTGTCCACTTGGCAACAATTGAATATAAAGGAGCAGAGTCCCCCAGTGTACTCCGGTAATCGGCATGAATGTCCTATGATTTCATACCTTTATTTACAAAGTACTTAATCACTGCTGGAATATCGATTTTTTCCATCTTTGCAAATCATTACGCGGGAACAACAACAGGACCACGTCACCGCCACAGCTCTTTTCCAAGAGCACTGACGTGGCACGTGTTTACAGGCAACAGTCCAGTGACTATTTCGTGAACAACTCGTTGCCCTAGCCCTGACCTCTCGTGGTGATTCCGAGAACTTTTCAAACCACATTCGTGTTTTTTATTTCTATTATTGTTTCTTCGCCGTGCAGATTTAATATCATCTGACATAGATTGCTTTCTTGTCTCGACCTTTGAATCCGAGAACTTCGTTCTTGCTATACTAACCTTAAAGCTCTTTCTTCGTTCTGATACAGATTGTAGAATGCACGAATGGAGAAAAAAATCGTAATTTTCCCGAATTTCGAAGCGCAAATTTGAAATTTGTCTGACATAGATGCCTGGATCCTTTTCTATAGGGGTTTGAAAGTGACGCTCCATGCAACAGGACAGGCAGTTTAAGTCGTGCAAAGGAGCCAAAATAAGAGGCTGTTAGTTACAATGGAACATACAACCTTTTATTTGATCAAACATTAAAAGAGCAAAGATTCTTTTAAAAAAAAATAAGTTTAGTTTTGGAACTAATTAGCGGCTGAATGAGCCTTACAATCTCATGCCTTAGGGGCAAAACCACTTTTACTTAAAAACGGCTAAAGGCCAATAACTTAAAGCTGAACCAAATTCAGAAATTTAAAAGGCAAAGCCTTATCTTAAAATAGTTCCTTAATTAGGCTGAAAGCCCAAAGACTCTGACACTTTAAGGGCAAACAACTTAAATTCAAGATCGGCTGAAGGTTCTACACTTAAGACTCAATAACATTTATTTTAAAAAACTGCCAAAGGCTTTACGTAAAAACAGTTCTTAATGTAGGCTGAAAGCCCAAACCATCTGACGCCTTAAGGGCAAAACAACTTTAATCTAAAACTCGGCTAGAGCCCATGCAAGTACCAACAACAAGAAAAGGCAGTACACCCAAGGGCGCTCAGAAGTTCCGAGGGTCGGCCTGGAATTCAAACACTAATTCTCGCTTACGTGAGACAGGCAGTCGGCCCAGCCATTGTCGATCCTACGAAAACCCAACCGACGGACAGTCAACGGACCCACCGACAAGATAACTTCCACTTCACCCGACCAGCACACAACAGGGAGTTCAATGGAACAACATAGAAGGTATTGACTCCCACAAGCAATTATACATTGAGCTGTCAAACTACACACTGAGCTGGACAGTGACATCACGATGAGGAAAATACACAGCCTGAATTTACGTTAACTGCCAGGGCAGGTAACCGGAACGTTAACGGTCACAAGGCAGAAGATTCCGCTGGTGCACTTCAGTTCGAATAACCAAGTACAGTTAAACTCCACCGTAGGGGTGGATAAAATTTATCAACTTGAAAATGCACGTTGTTGCTCGAAGGAATATCCCAACAACCTACAACGAACACTAAACGACACAATATGAACAGTCGTGATTTGCTGGTACATTAAGTCAAAACACAACTTTCATGTCCAGGACCGGTGAGCGACCAACCTCGTAGCAATGGGAGCAGCACCACACACTCCGACACCAGATGGAGGCCGCCAGCGGGTCAAGACAAACTACACGGCGCGGAAATTTTCCTCACTTCTCCACGCCAACCGACCAACTGCCCGCACACAGCCCAGCCGCAAACAATAAGCGCCAGTCCAAAGGTAGTCCAAGGTGCGAATATAGATACACACCGCTGCTGCCACCCGCGGAAAGACCGCATAACAGCATAATCGCGATAACTGCGGGAGACTAAACACAGAATAGCAACCAAGGTTAAATCTAACACACAGCATGAGCCAGCCACGGCTCACTGCTGCTACTGCTTCTTCCGCTTCCCAGCCTCCTACAGTGTCGGATCCTACATACGCATGTCTGGTCACTTTTGATCAGTTCTTGCGTAATAAACGCGAAACAGAATAAGGCCAATGAGGGGCCTAACGGAGGAATATAGAGAGTAGCCCTCAATCCATCTACGATTGTAACAGAAATGGGAGTGACTAGTAGTAGAGCAAGGGATCAAAGACCATGCACCGTACGCTGGTCTGCAGAGTATATAATATGCAAATATAAATGTAGATTACCTAGAGGTTCTAATTGCTGTTGTTGAATGCATAGCCTATCGCCTGTGGCAGAACTACCTTGCACTTCCAGTATCTGTGTCCTTCAGAATCCGTATACGTTGTCATGCACTTCCACATTGTTTCTGAACAAATGGTAAATGTTAATTTTATACCATTTGACATATACAAAACACGATATTTCACTGTAAGGTATAGACGACCTTACGAAACTCCTTTGAGTCAGTTAACTCGAATTTCCATTACATGTGTCTGGGAGGCTCAAGAAATGCACGAAATATCAACAGTGTATTTATTTCTGTCCAGTTTCCAAAACGTTCTTTGAAAAATTTTGCATTTTGTCATCAGTTCAGTATTAAAGCGACATTCAGTGTCAGTACAAAAAGGTCGAAAGCTTTCGTGGCCGAGCTAATACAACCAAGATAACTTGTGGGAAGGAACAAAAAGTAGATGCTTCGAAAGAAATGAGTCAGTTCGGTTTATTAGACTTTACGAAACAGTATATTTCATTTTTTCCCCAATGGCAAGTTTAGTGCGAAACTTGGGTAATATTTGACAATGGACGATGAAAAAATCAGATGCTGCAAGACAGCAGAAGAAAATAAATCAGAAAATCTTAGTTGTGCTATATTTGCAGACGGTAAAGAAACTACATAAAGCGAACTTATTACTGTCACTGGAAGATAGGCTTAAACAATTGTAGTTGCACAATATATAACTTAAAAAGTAATTTCTTTATTTTCTTGTAGACAGTAAAACTTGCGGTGACCAAGGGTTTAATGACTTACGTACTTGTGTCCTTAAATATCTGTAGTAGGTAGATGCCACTGAAGAATATGCAGAAGTTCAGTTTTACTTACGCAGCTGTGCAGGGCAACAGGAAAATCTCATCAGGTAATTTATGTACAAAATATTCGTACCAGATGGATAAATCCACTTTCTCGGTGATGATAGGCGAAGACCAATGACTGTCAAACAATCAAGTTATTAAGAAAGCTGTGACTTGTTTCCTAAAATAAGACGAAAGTCCTAATGTAAATTGATGGTTGCAAGCCAGCACTAAATACCTGTGGGTGATTCAACTGAGCCACACAAGGTTTCTAGTTTAAGGTCATACGCAAAATAGGGCTGAGTCCTTAACGAGGAGAAATGGAAACTGCATTCTACGAACTGGGCCATTGTATTGTCCTTTGTCTTCACAATTCGATCTCTGAGTAGCAACGGGGTACACTTGTGTGTCACCATATTGTAAACATGGAGATTATTCCGACTAGAAGTCATTAGTTCATGCCTTAGAACTCATCAGTATGATATTACGCGAACTGTCCGAAAACATACTACTGAAAGAGTTAAGTGGCAGTAAATATTGTGTTCCATAGATGTTCGCTTCAATCGGATTTAAATGAAGATATATAAATGAAGAATAGAATTTCTAATTATCATAATTTCATCTTTTATTCACGTTTTATATTAAAAGACGGAAATTCCACGAGCTAAAGAAGAAGATTTCATTAATCCGCTGCATAAGAACGGAATTCCAAAATTTTACAGCGCATTAATGGAAAACTTATAAAATTTGATATCTGAAATACATGAAACCCAACGTACAGCCGATGATATAACACAGAATGACGTAATTACCTGACTGATGAGACATGCTGCATGTGATGAAATTACCAGCAATGAGCAAACTGAAGACTATTCCTTAGCAGACGCAATACTTTTCCACAGTGTTGTTAATAATTCACGACTTATTTCCTCACAAAGGTATGTTTTTTTAAGCTGAGTATAGTAAGATAATTTTTTTCCTTTCCTGTTATTCTTCTTTCTTCAGTTTAATTATTTCAGTTTCATTCAATGAACTGTAAGTTTTATTGAAAATTGCTATTACTTTTGTTGTGCGTTCCAACATTTCAAACAAATTTTGAGACTTAACAATAAATATTTTTTATGAAATTGTCATTCAGGAAACAAAATATCACAATTGTTTCATATTTCAGATAGCATATACTGAACAAATCATTTCCTTTCCGAATTTTCTTCTCTGAGGAGTACATCACATTCCATTTGATGAAACGATGCTGCTACAAATTCGCAATCGAGGGGAAAGTACTTTTGGAATTAAGAACAGAATCTGGAATTCGGAGGGACTGCAAGTGTGATAGTCCATCACACCTTCCGTTACATAGTGGTCTTCCAATACAACAAACAGAAGTTCTTGGAAGTTGAAACTTCTAATTGGCTCATTGGTTCTGATTCAAAATGACTGAATTTCCAATACATCACGGTTGCATCAAATAGGTGATTTACTTCATCTCTGTAACACTATGCTGGCTTGCATTGCCCTCCTGCGTCTTTCACAGCTAAAGGAATCCGACTGTTATATACAAGTAATCTCACGTACATTAAATAGTCTCGTGAGAGAATTGTCTTCAGTCGTCATATCGATCGTCGGGTTAATGAATCTCATTGGTAGATTGATGCATTTGAAAGCAGAGATATCACGATCTAATGTCACAGCATCAATTTCCGGTGCATCTGCTGACATGTCATATCACTGACAAAAGCAGTTAAGGTTCACTCACGTTACTGAATTAAACTGCACATTTAATTTAAACGACGCTAAGGAGCAATCACTTGTAACACTTCGCATTTTATTGTCGAGAGGTATGTCACATACGTGGGATTTACTTGTCTCTGTACGCTTTATTTGGACGAGGGTTTGCCTGATCCACGCAGACGGAAGCGCCCAGGAGCAGACTGCAAGGGATAGAGCGGTCATTAATTACAAGGTGGTGGTGGTGGGGGGGGGGGGGGTGATGGGCATCAGGTCGACCACAGCCATCGATCACCGAACGAGCAAGACGAGGCGTTCGCTCACCTCGTCGTTACCGTAGGCTGCCCCCCGACGAAGCAAGCCATCACCGTGTTTTGTACTGTATACATACGATACATCAACCCGTCTCTGCTTTACGTGATCGGTCTCAGCATATTTTCCTTCACGA